>NC_086451.1:218433997-218798997 GCF_028390025.1 Pseudophryne corroboree | reverse complement strand
TATAGTGTTAAGTATTCTCAGAGCGTCGGTGATGCTCAAACAGCTTTTAAGTTAATAAGGTTACACTGTGTTGCATCTACACCCTATCTCTACACTAAGGTTTTACAGCATATTACATTGTTTATGGTTTAGATATAAAGGTTTAACATTGTGAGCGTCTGCGCCGCTGGTGATCTCCTCGTGGTCCCGAGCGGCCGCTACGCTATAGCGAATCATTACGTTAGTCGGCAGCCAATAGCGTGCCTGCCTGTGATCTCTTGGCCGTGAGCGAACGTGACGCTTGAGCGTCTCGACCACGGCTAAGTGATTGTTACGCAACGAGCGTACCCTTACGGTACTCCATACGTAAATAGCGTACAGTGTTCTTAGACCTCATAAAGGGTTTTATATAAGATAAATATTTAGCTTTATCAATTGGCGGCTCGTCCTGTCCTTCACATATCTCTGCTAGGTAATTTCAGCAGACATTATCCATCAGCAAAGGGCGGGAGATCATATTCTTCGCAGTGCTGACGGGATAAGCGTCTGCTTCGCTTAGTAAAGGGTGCTGAAGGAATCCGGAACCGGAGGTAAGAACAAAACGCTAGTGTCTTTTAAAACTGTTTATTTCTGTCTTGCGTACACACGCACATATCTGCATTTCTTTTTCATTCGTGTATTTTCATATATCACTCTCCTGTTTGCCATTTTATAATTGATAAAACGTGCTAAGAGAGATTTGTCGCTATTTCCTAGTTAAAGTGTAAAAGTAATGCGTTAAGGGATAAAGTGTAAAGCACACACAGCTCTACCTAAAGGTAAAAGGAGAGATTGGTGTGTTGCGCGGTAGACGATCAAGGATCATCTACATTGATAAACGTGTTAGTTGTGTTACGGTGGACATTGGTTTTGTGTACACGTGTCTCTAACAAAGGACTGAGACTCGCGTACGCAAAGGCCGACGCACGCAGCGTAAATTACGCAACGGAGCGTCTGGGTACGCCCACGTAACTCAAGTCACACGATAGTGTTGATTTATAAGTAACGAAAAAGGCGATAAATAGCGCAAAAGGCGATAAGTAGCGCATCAGGCGATAAGTAGCGCAAATCTATTTTAAATCCGAAATTTAAATTAACAGATCCTTCTCCAAATTTACAACACATCTGGTCTAAAGAAAAATTTCTGCGCAGAAATAGAAATAGAAACAAAAGTGTACATGTGATGAGTGAGTGTTTTTAAGTTTTACAATTTTGGGGATTGAACCACAGAAATCATCGAGTTCTCGTGAAGGTACATACGTGTAAGTGACATACATGGTGGCTAGGGAGGCATCTCTGGTTAAACATATATAAAATTTGAGCATTAGAGTGTAGCAGACCAGGAGGTCATACTGTAACAGACCAGGAGGTCAGACCAGGAGGTCGCATAACAGACCAGGAGGTCCAGGTACAGCAGACAAGGAAGTAAGCTATAGAGACAAGGCACAACACCAAAGAAGGGTTGGTGCGACACCCATATAGGAAAATAAAGCTCAGGCTGAAGGAATTCGCAGCTGCTGAATGTCGATTCCACTGGTCGCTCCGTACATAAGATTAGTTGCTTATGTACTGAACGATTGTACCGCACGTAATTGTGTGCATTAGTTAGTAACCTGACCAGTACCATTTGTGTACAAACCCGGTCATAAACGCTATTTGTACATTCTAACGTGATTTGTGTAATTTTTTATTTTAACCAAAAAGGGAAATTCTCTGGTCACTCAGGAATTATCCGACAACCCCACCTTTACTGGAAAGGGTTAATGCTCTTCGGATCACACCCACATGTTCCAGTAAACTCAGGTTAATAGGGGCCCTGGGTCGAGTACGCCAGCACTATATCAGTGTGTGGGCATATTGGTCGGCGTGGGCGAGTGAGTGAGGTGCTCGGTAAACTTCACCGTCAACCTATCTTTGAATATTTTGGTTTTTTTAAGGGTTAGCAACACCTGCAAATTATGGGGGCCAGTTGTTCAGGAAGGGGGCGATCAACCTCGGTTCGGGTTGATTCTATAAACCGACCAATCGGGTCGGCAAGGTACGTAATGTGTGAAAAATACGGAAGGCACACAGAAATTTTATGTGATGAATGGGAAAGAATGACAATGCATGACGGGGAGAAATTCCCAAGAATAGGTAGCTTCAGCCCAGAAGTGTTAATGAATTTAAGGAGAAGGATAGGTCTTATTAAACCAGCAAAGAGACGGATCAAACATTATGATTGTTTAAAATTATGGCAACAGGAAAGTGAAATGCAAAGAGAGTTAACTGACATATCTGACTCTCATTTTGGGAGGAGAGACATGGCAATGGAGAGAATTATGGTTGCGGAGAAAGGCACAATGTTGAACAATAAAAACGCACTTAGCAACTGTAGTATAGATGATAAGAATAAGTGTAATAAACATAACAATGATAATTGTAATGCGGTTAAATGTACAACTATTAACCCGTGCAAGTCGCACCCCATGTCAAACTTCCCTCAGGAATACAAACAAGAAAGTGAACCCAACACGATGTCGGCACCTCTTCCAGCAGCCATCACACAAGACATCCAGGTGGACGCGACCAAATCGGTAAAGGCAATAATCAAACCCCCTAACGGAGGGTCAGGTGAGGTCGTGTCCACAGGTACGTACAATGTTTTATATCACGCACAAACAAATGTACCCCATATTGTAAGACCAAAACAAGGTGATGTAATTGAGTTTAGTCCTGTCAGGGTGATCACAGTCCCCAATGGGAAGACTGACGATCAGGGAATCCTTCCCGTCCAGGACAGTGCAATGCGCTGTCCCTGGTCCCGGACCGAATTGAGATCAATTATGTCTGAATTTCCAGATCCTAGGAAAAATCTAGTCGCATGTCAAAATTTCATTAAAGAACTAGGAAACTCCACAGAACCCACCAACAAAGAGTGGCGGACAGTGCTGAGGGCATGTCTGCCCTCCAGTGTTGACCCTGCGAAATTTATTGCTGATTGTAAATTAGACACGGAGGTACCTTGTACAGAGGAACACAATCAGGAATGTATTAAGCAGATCAACCGACAGTTAGGAATATAATTCCCAGCCATTGTCGAGTGGAACAAAATCTTCTCCATAAGACAAAACGAAGGGGAAAGTATTTCCAATTATTTCAATCGAGCACTGCAAGTAATGGCTAGGAACACTGGGATCACAGACATCAAAACAAGTGCACCGCACAGAGAAGTAGCAGTATCTGTGCTAATGGATGGTTTAAGGGAAGTGTTGAGAGCAAAGATACAGATCACCAATCCATACTGGAGAGATAAATCAGTAACTGCATTAAGGGACTCTGCTGTTGGGCATGAGCAAAGCATCATCAAGCACAGGGAAACAAAGAAGCCTCAGATCCCTGTGGTTAAGCCAAAGGTGACAAGGTGTTATAATTGCCAGAAGGAAGGTCATTTTGCAAGAGATTGTAGATCAGGAAGTAGACAAAAGTCACATCAGCCCCCTAGATAACGACATAATCATGGTATCCAAGGAATCAGGGAAGCACAGGGAAAACGGTTGATGGCGATGAGCATCCGAGCGTTTGAGGAGGCATCAAATCAACCAAGACCTCAGGTCATTGACACTTGGAGGAAACCCAGGATTTGTTATCATTGTAGAAGAGAAGGGCATTATGCCAGCAACTGTAATAACCCACATAAAGTCAGACCCCCTAGACAAAGATATGAGCAAAATTATAACACACACAATTATAAACAGGGATCATATAGGAAGAATTTTGAGCCACACCCATAATGTGCAATCAGGAAAGGTGATCATTAGGACTGATGGTAAGCCTGAGGTTATAGTTAATAAATTGGGAGGTCATTCCCTGAAGACACAGGAATGACCGGGTGAAACGTTGTAAATGTATCTGTGAAATGGTTTTTTTTCTCTCCCCCCATCTCTGACGATTATTGGTAGGATTCAAACATTGCATATATACTTGGTCTTTGCAGAAGTCTACCAAACCCCAGCATGACCTATCCGCATCAATGTATTCTGGCCAGATACAGACAGTGGAATATGGAAGTGCTGGGGGGAGGGACTGCGCAAGGAAACCATTGGACATGTAGATATGACAGCCTGATGATCTGACAATGTTTTAGAAAATGTTTACGTTTGAAAAATGTTTTTTTTCTCTGTTGTTTATTGATGTGTTATGATATATATATATATAAATATATGTATATACATATGTGAACGGTTCTCTCTCTCTCGTTGTTTTTTTTTCCCTCTCCCTCTTCTCACTCATGTTTTTATGTTTTAAAGATGGTATGTCACACCTCAGTTAGGCAAATGGTAATGCAAGATTTTTTGCTCCTTACAGAAAGATCGCTGGTTTGGAGGGAATATTGCATCACCGGAATGTTCGTTTGGAAGACTGAGAGACAGCACCTTTGAGATGACAGCAGAACAAGAAGAACAACAAGACTAGAGAACTTAATTATCGTAACAAGTTTCTCTCCCCCTCAAACTGGTTTTCTGTACCCCCATTACAAATTTCTTCTTTTCTCCTCCTGTAAGATGGACTTGCCCCAAGAGACTGTGATATGGATTTTCCTGTTGACCATGATGTTGACCAGAGCAGTCTGTTCCGGCGAGAGTACCATGGAGGTCGAGAGAGGTTCTGGAATGAGTTCTGATGACAGAGATGGAGGCGTAGTTTTCCAAGAACAACTTAACCAACAAGCAAAGGCGAGTATCAGAAAACGATCCGATAGCATTGACCATAGAAGGAATTGTGAAGGATTGTTAGCTGAGGAAAACTGTATCTGTAGGCTCTGTGACAACGTAGTTGAGGATGGGTGCATTAAGAAATGCCAATCCAGTTTTAATATCCACATGGACCGGCATCCCTTGAGTGACTATCACTCCTTAGTGGGTAATGTGTTCAAACAGATTGTTGGGTATGCTCTCAAGTACCTCAAGGTACTAGTACCATTTCCTTTAACGATAGGGGAGGTACTTGAGCTAAGTGGTGGGAGGCCGGTGGACAGGAGGTTTAATATCTCCAGTCCTCCTAGTTTGAAGCTCCACCAATATCATGTGGATAGATCCCTAATATGTTTTAACATTTCCAATCCCCGAAAGCCGGGAAATTGGGAAGTGTCATGGAGAAACCAAACCATGACCTTTTCATATAGAGCAGATAGAATGCCGACAGATACAGAGCTTGTACGCCACATAGCCAGTAGAGGAAAATCTTTCCGATATAGGTATACCCTAGGAGAGTTGGAGAGGTATCACCAGGATACTGCGCACATATCGTACAAGCTGATACGTGTACTAGACAGATGGGAGAATTAGGGTTAGGAGATTTCACATGGAAGATGTGTAATATGGTTATGTCCTACTCCGTCCCATATGTTCTCCCCGATGATGCATATTTCATATGCGGGAGGAAGGCGTATAAGTGGCTTGCCCCAAACTCTGAAGGATTGTGTTATATTGGAAAAGTACTGCCTGAAGTAATGACTGTATCACATGCCAAAATGAAAGATATACACCGTGTTGCCCAAGCTCCTTATACTCACACCCATTACGAGCACGTAGTTAAACGGCACCTGATAGAAAGAACAGAGCATCTGGCCTCTGACATGATCCATGAATCCACCGGGATTTAGTTTCTAATCGCGTTAGACATCACTCGCACCGCCAGAGGAGTGTTGAATTATAAATACATATCTGCGCTCGCAAATTTGTTAGACAATATCACAGAAATGTATGATGACACGTTTAGGTATACTGGAAGAGAGCTTCAGGCTTATAAAACAGAACTGGTTCAGCATAGAATGGTTCTCAATTATCTCACGGCAGTAACAGGTGGATATTGTGTCACACTGGCAACGCAGTACGGCGTGAAATGTTGCACATATATTACAAATAGTACCGAGGATCCAGTCGAGGTCATAGACCAAAAGATGGACGATATTCTCCAACTGAAGTGGGAATTTCGCAGGAGACACAATCTCACCCTTGCTGATGTGAGTAATGAGCTGACTGGTTGGGTGTCATGGTTGAACCCGCGAAATTGGTTCTCCGGTTTAGGAGAATGGGCTCAAGGAGTCATAATGGATGTAGGGAAGTTTCTCCTATGTATCTTAGGTGTTATCATAACGATTGGCTTGATATTTAGATGCGGTCAGGCTTTAACGAAGTCCAAACGAAGTACCAGGGTGATGAGTTTAAGGAGTGAGGAAATTGTAATTCCAATGGATTTGATTTATGACCCAAATGAAGAAACAATGATGTGATGAAAATGCGATTTCTACGGTCCGTTTCTTTCACCTGTTTTTCCGTTTTCTCCAAGGTAAAAAGACCCACTTGGACGAGGAATTTGATGATCCTGTATACAGACAACTGATGGATTAAAGAAGAAGTTTTGACAACCTTATACACAGATTTTTGATGAACTATGCCATAGATCCCCAGTTTCCCTAGAAATTTTAAAATTACGCTAGCCCAACACTTTTGTAAATCTATGGACATTGACAAAGCTTTTGCTCGCACCTTATGGGCAAAAGCACAAAGAAGACTGCAACCAACAGACACCGAACAAGACTTCAACCGACAAATGTTCATTTACCTGACATAGAATACCACTGCATTTACCGTAATTATGTCTTTTCTTCATCTCTACAACCTTCAGGTAATTACACACATAGTATAGGGAATACAGGCACAGATATCAGCAATCACATATTCCCCCATTCATGTATCATCAACTAAAATGTGCTCCCCATTTTGTTGCAACCAAAATCCGAAAAGAGCTCGGTAAAGTTTGACAGCCCATCCACAGACCCGTACCGCGGGATAAGAAGGAATTCAAATGTATACTTCGCAATGCCTCGAAGCTTGATTTAAAATACGTACGGCACGATGATACATGACCCCCAAGCACGGATTCATACACACATGCTTCTGCTATCACACTAGGTCATACCCTTTTCCTACTTTCTCCTCTCCTCCCCTACCCAACCATGTAAATGTATTAACCCCTGACATATATTTTTTCTCTTTTTGAAATGTTTTAGGAAGTGGCAGTTATTGTTGACTGCCAAAGGGTGGACTGTCAAAGTCAGAAAAATATCACGATGCACACTGCCATATTTGCACCTCACACAGGTCTGCGCTGCGCATGCGTGCGCTCTCCCGTGCGTGCGCATACTCGCTATTGCGGGCACCCGCGGGCGCGCGGTATGTGCATTTACGGTAGAGTTCATGTGTTCGTAGCGTGCGACTCAATCGTTACATATTTCCACTATATAATGTATTTTGTAGATCATGGTCCCTTTGATAGAATCTGAAAGTTTGGTTAATGTAGAATGTTCATGAACAGAGAAATCCCCCTTTGTTTGATACGAAGGGTCAGACAGGAGTAATACAGTGGTGTTTAGTATCCATCGGAAGAGTATTTAATTAGCAATATTCCGGTGTTGGTTTGAAGCGGATTAATCGCTCGTGCGAATAGTTATGGACATAAGAAGTTTATGTCCATTTACTATTATTTGCACTTACTTATCCATGCGGCGGGAAACCTAGTTTCCCACCCACCTGAGCAGTTGGAAATCGTCACAGCCCACCTGTATGAATCAACCTATGACCTTTTGTTATAATGCGAGGAGGAATTCCTGTGTCCAATGAACAATGAGATTGTAGGGTCCATTGAATTGTATTGTGTGTGGGGCATAAATAGACAAGCCGATCACATCCAGCTCTCACTCTTCAACGGTTATCATTGCTGAAAATCGGGAGCTGGATGTCCAGAGGCGCATGCGATCGTTTCCTTTGTGCGTAAGTTTTCTCCGCAATCATATTGTCTTTCTTGTTGTTGTGGGCCATATCTCTCTCTCTCTTCTCCTCTTTCTCTCGTATTCTCTTAAACGTAATAGTATTGTATTGTATTTCATGTGTAGTTATCTGGTTAGGTAGTCTATGTTATATTGTAGTGTATGACTTGTATTGTAATAATTCTTTTGCAAGTATAACATTCATAATATATATATATTAGGCGTTGGACCCTAAGCACGGTATCTGTGTATTTCTTATAGTGTTAAGTATTCTCAGAGCGTCGGTGACGCTCAAACAGCTTTTAAGTTAATAAGGTTACACTGTGTTGCATCTACACCCTATCTCTACACTAAGGTTTTACAGCATATTACATTGTTTATGGTTTAGATATAAAGGTTTAACATTGTGAGCGTCTGCGCCGCTGGTGATCTCCTCGTGGTCCCGAGCGGCCGCTACGCTATAGCGAATCATTACGTTAGTCGGCAGCCAATAGCGTGCCTGCCTGTGATCTCTTGGCCGTGAGCGAACGTGACGCTTGAGCGTCTCGACCACGGCTAAGCGATTGTTACGCAACGAGCGTACCCTTACGGTACTCCATACGTAAATAGCGTACAGTGTTCTTAGACCTCATAAAGGGTTTTATATAAGATAAATATTTAGCTTTATCAGCCGATTGCTGACAAGGTGAGCGGCGGCACTAAACACTCTTTCGGAGTACACACTGGAGGGAGGGCAACTTAGGTAGAATAAAGCCAGTTTGTGCAAAGGCCTCCAAATTGCCTCTTTTTCCTGCCAGTATACGTACGGACTGTCTGACATGCCTACTTGGATGCGGTCACTCATATAATCCTCCACCATTCTTTCAATGGTGAGAGAATCATATGCAGTGACAGTAGACGACATGTCAGTAATCGTTGGCAGGTCCTTCAGTCCGGACCAGATGTCAGCATCAGCAGTCGCTCCAGACTGCCCTGCATCACCGCCAGCGGGTGGGCTCGGAATTCGTAGCCTTTTCCTCGCACCCCCAGTTGCGGGAGAATGTGAAGGAGGAGATGTTGACGGGTCGCGTTCCGCTTGACTTGACAATTTTCTCACCAGCAGTTCTTTGAACCTCTGCAGACTTGTGTCTGCCGGAAAGAGAGATCCAACGTAGGTTTTAAATCTAGGATCGAGCACGGTGGCCAAAATGTAGTGCTCTGATTTCAACAGATTGACCACACGTGAATCCTGGTTAAGCGAATGAAGGGCTCCATCCACAAGTCCCACGTGCCTACCGGAATCGCTCTGTTTTAGCTCCTCCCTCAATGCCTCCAGCTTCTTCTGCAAAAGCCTGATGAGGGGAATGACCTGACTCAGGCTGGCAGTGTCTGAACTGACTTCACGTGTGGCAAGTTCAAAAGGTTGCAGAACCTTGCACAACGTTGAAATCATTCTCCACTGCACTTGAGACAGGTGCATTCCACCTCCTTTGCCTATATCGTGGCCAGATGTATAGGCTTGAATGGCCTTTTGCTGCTCCTCCATCCTCTGAAGCATATAGAGGGTTGAATTCCACCTCGTTACCACCTCTTGCTTCAGATGATGGCAGGGCAGGTTCAGGTATTTTTGGTGGTGCTCCAGTCTTCTGTACGCGGTGCCTGTACGCCGAAAGTAGCCCGCAATTCTTCTGGCCACCGACAGCATCTCTTGCACGCCCCTGTCATTTTTTAAATAATTCTGCACCACCAAATTCAATGTATGTGCAAAACATGGGACGTGCTGGAATTTGCCCAGATGTAATGCACGCACAATATTGCTGGCGTTGTCCGATGCCACAAATCCCCAGGAGAGTCCAATTGGGGTAAGCCATTCTGCGATGATCTTCCTCAGTTGCCGTAAGAGGTTTTCAGCTGTGTGCGTATTCTGGAAAGCGGTGATACAAAGCGTAGCCTGCCTAGGAACGAGTTGGCGTTTGCGAGATGCTGCTACTGGTGCCGCCGCTGCTGTTCTTGCAGCGGGAGGCAATACATCTACCCAGTGGGCTGTCACAGTCATGTAGTCCTGAGTCTGCCCTGCTCCACTTGTCCACATGTCCGTGGTTAAGTGGACATTGGGTACAACTGCATTTTTTAGGACACTGGTGAGTCTTTTTCTGACGTCCGTGTACATTCTCGGTATCGCCTGCCTAGAGAAGTGGAACCTAGATGGTATTTGGTAACGGGGGCACACTACCTCAAGCAATTGTCTAGTTCCCTGTGAACTAACGGCGGATACTGGACGCACGTCTAATACCAACATAGTTGTCAAGGCCTCAGTTATCCGCTTTGCAACAGGATGACTGCTGTGATATTTCATCTTCCTCGCAAAGGACTGTTGGACAGTCAATTGCTTACTGGAAGTAGTACAAGTGGTCTTCCGACTTCCCCTCTGGGATGACGATCGACTCCCAGCAGCAACAACAGCAGCGCCAGCAGCAGTAGGCGTTACACTCAAGGATGCATCGGAGGAATCCCAGGCAGGAGAGGACTCGTCAGACTTGCCAGTGACATGGCCTGCAGGACTATTGGCTTTCCTGGGTAAGGAGGAAATTGACACTGAGGGAGTTGGTGGTGTGGTTTGCGCGAGCTTGGTTACAAGAGGAAGGGATTTACTGGTCAGTGGACTGCTTCCGCTGTTGCCCAAAGTTTTTGAACTTGTCACTGACTTATTATGAATGCGCTGCAGGTGACGTATAAGGGAGGATGTTCCGAGGTGGTTAACGTCCTTACCCCTACTTATTACAGCTTGACAAAGGCAACACACGGCTTGATACAAGTTGTCCGCATTTCTGTTGAAATAATTCCACACTGAAGATCTGATTTTTTTTGTATTTTGACCAGGCATGTCAATGGCCATATTCGTCCCACGGACAACAGGTGTCTCCCCGGGGTGCCTGACTTAAACAAACCACCTCACCATCAGAATCCTCCTTGTCAATTTCCTCCCCAGCGCCAGCAACACCCATATCCTCATCCTGGTGTACTTCAACAGTGACATCTTCAATTTGACTATCAGGAACTGGACTGCGGGTGCTCCTTCCAGCACTTTCAGGGGGCGTGCAAATGGTGGAAGGCGCAAGCTCTTCCCGTCCAGTGTTGGGAAGGTCAGGCATCGCAACCGACACAATTGTACTCTCCTTTGGGATTTGTGATTTCGAAGAACGCACAGTTCTTTGCTGTGCTTTTGCCGCAAGTCTTTTCTTTTTTCTAGCGAGAGAATGAGTGCTTCCATCCTCATGTGAAGCTGAACCACTAGCCATGAACATAGGCCAGGCCCTCAGCCGTTCCTTGCCACTCCGTGTCGTAAATGGCATATTGGCAAGTTTACGCTTCTCCTCAGACGCTTTTAATTTTGATTTTTGGGTCATTTTTTTACTGATCTTTTGTGTTTTGGATTTTACATGCTCTGTACTATGACATTGGGCATCGGCCTTGGCAGACGACGTTGATGGCATTTCATCGTCTCGGCCATGACTAGTGGCAGCAGCTTCAGCACGAGGTGGAAGTGGATCTTGATCTTTCCCTATTTTTTTAACCTCCACATTTTTGTTCTCCATATTTTAATGCGCACAACTAAAAGCCACCACAGGTATACAATGTAGATGGATGGATAGTATAGTATTATATTACTTATGGACGACGAGTGCACTGACGACACAGAGGTAGGTACAGCCGTGGCCTACCGTACTGCTTATATATATGTATATATATATATATATATATAATATATACTGTATATAACGGACCTGGTGGACACTATCAGCAGACTGCTAAACTAGTATGAAGAAAAAAAAACCCACCACAGGTATACAATGTAGATGGATGGATAGTATAGTATTATATTACTTATGGACGACGAGTGCACTGACGACAAAGAGGTAGGTACAGCCGTGGCCTACCGTACTGCTTATATATATATATATATATATATATATATATATAATATATACTGTATATAACGGACCTGGTGGACACTGTCAGCAGACTGCTAAACTAGTATGAAGAAAAAAAAAAACACCACAGGTATACAATGTAGATGGATGGATAGTATAGTATTATATATTACTTATGGACGACGAGTGCACTGACGACACAGAGGTAGGTACAGCCGTGGCCTACCATACTGCTTATATATATAATATACTGTATATAACGGACCTGGTGGACACTGTCAGCAGACTGCTAAACTAGTATGAAGAGAGAAAAAAACACCACAGGTAGGTATACAATGTAGATGGATGGATAGTATAGTATTATATTACTTATGGACGACGAGTGCACTGACGACACAGAGGTAGGTACAGCCGTGGCCTACCGTACTGATTATACATATAATATACTGTATAACGGACCTGGTGGACACTGTCAGCAGACTGCTAAACTAGTATGAAGAAAAAAAAAACCACCACAGGTATACAATGTAGATGGATGGATAGTATAGTATTATATTACTTATGGACGACGAGTGCACTGACGACACAGAGGTAGGTACAGCCGTGGCCTACCGTACTGCTTATATATATATATATATAATATATACTGTATATAACGGACCTGGTGGACACTGTCAGCAGACTGCTAAACTAGTATGAAGAAAAAAAAAAAACACCACAGGTATACAATGTAGATGGATGGATAGTATAGTATTATATTACTTATGGACGACGAGTGCACTGACGACACAGAGGTAGGTACAGCAGTGGCCTACCGTACTGCTTATATATATAATATACTGTATAACGGACCTGGTGGACACTGTCAGCAGACTGCTAAACTAGTATGAAGAAAAAAAAAACACCACAGGTATACAATGTAGATGGATGGATAGTATAGTATTATATATTACTTATGGACGACGAGTGCACTGACGACACAGAGGTAGGTACAGCCGTGGCCTACCGTACTGCTTATATATATAATATACTGTATATAACGGACCTGGTGGACACTGTCAGCAGACTGCTAAACTAGTATGAAGAAAAAAAAACCCACCACAGGTAGGTATACAATGTAGATGGATGGATAGTATAGTATTATATTACTTATGGACGACGAGTGCACTGACGACACAGAGGTAGGTACAGCCGTGGCCTACTGTACTGCTTATATATATAATATACTGTATAACGGACCTGGTGGACACTGTCAGCAGACTGCTAAACTAGTATGAAGAAAAAAAAAACCACCACAGGTATACAATGTAGATGGATGGATAGTATAGTATTATATTACTTATGGACGACGAGTGCACTGACGACACAGAGGTAGGTACAGCCGTGGCCTACCGTACTGCTGCTTATATATATAATATACTGTATAACGGACCTGGTGGACACTGTCAGCAGACTGCTAAACTAGTATGAAGAAAAAAACAAAAACACAGGAGTGTTTTTCAGGCAGACAAACGTATACTGGACTGGTGGTCACTGTCAGCAAAACTGCTATAACTGCTCCCCAGTCCCCATAATTAGGCAGTGTGAGCAGAGCAGTGCACTCAGCACAGATATATCATGCAGCAGTGCAGCACACTGAGTGAGCACAGATATGGTGGAACGTTTTTTTCAGGCAGAGAAACAAAGGATTAAACTCACTGGTGGTATAATCAAAGCCCTGCACTGTACTCCCTAACAGCTGCTCCCCGTCCCCAATCCTCCCCACAATTATAACTAACTAAGTCACTCTGTGTTCTACTATAACGGAGAGGACGCCAGCCACGTCCTCTCCCTATCAATCTCAATGCACGTGTGAAAATGGCGGCGACGCACGGCTCCTTATATAGAATCCGAGTCTCGCGAGAATCCGACAGCGGGATGATGACGTTCGGGCGCGCTCGGGTTAACCGAGCAAGGCGAGAGGATCCGAGTCGCTCGGACCCGTGTAAAAAAATGTGAAGTTCGGGCGGCTTCGGATCCAGAGGATCCGAACCCGCTCATCATTAATATATATATATATATATATATATATATATATATACACATATATGTATATATACTGGATAGGTAGATAGATAGATAGATAGATAGATAGATAGATAGATAGATAGATAGATAGATAGATAGATAGATAGAATTTCATTTTGGTGCCTCTATCTATCTATCTATCTATCTATCTATCTATCTATCTATCTATCTATCTATCTATCTATCTATCTATCTATCTATCTATCTATCTATCTATCTATCTATCTATCTCTCTCTCTATCTATCTATCTATCTATCTATCTATCTATCTATCTATCTATCTATCTATCTATCTATCTATCTAGCCCCCTACCTGAAACATTCTGGTGCCCTGCAACACATCAAACTGAATTAATGTATTCATTTCTGTCACGGTAAGAATACAGGTCCTCATTCAGGTTGTATCGTAACAGTACAAAAATTGTGATTGATCGAATGTTGTATTTCTGCATATGCACTGCATTCACACAGCGCATGTGCGACTAGGAAAGTGTGATCGCATTCCGGAGGGAATGCGATCACACTTTGAGTGATATTGGTGGACGACGGGGCGCGGGGGTGTACCACTGTGGGGGAGTGGTGCGACCAAGGCAGGCATGGACAGACTATTTTCAGGGCTGCTGCATAATGTCACACGGAGCCACTCCGATTCAGAAAATGGCTGCGGACCGTGCATGCCGGAGGGGGGGTCATCATTAATTCTAGACTCAGCGATGCGATTGTTTTGCGCTGACCACCAATTAGCATGCTGGGCGGCCTTGGCCTGCGCTGGACGACCCACAGCATGCTACAGAAGCAGTTGCAGATACTGCTTTTTAGCTGTTAAGGACCTTCTACACTGGCCGATGTGTGCGGCTGATATTAACAGTCTCGTTCAGTAATGAACTAGAAATTGTTCCTATCTTTCAGTGTGTAGTCACCAACTATGAACGATGTGCAGCCCCGCGGTCGTTAATCGTTGGTGCCGGGCCGTTTATACCTGCAAGCCAACATGGACAATATCGTCCATATCAGCATGCACAGCTATGGAGCCCGGGTGACGTAAGGGAATGAAGAAACTTCACTCCCCCCAGTCACCCCAACCCCCTCCCAGCCACCACTTCATCCATCTGCCACCGGGCACCTTGGCGGCAAATCGGCCAGTGTGTAGGGCCCATTACTGAGTATGGTCCACCGTAGTTAGAGAGCCAACTACTTTATACTGTAGCATTTCCATGTGTACAGTAGCTACATAATCTAGTCAAAAACATAACAATTCAGACAGCCAGTTTCATGAGATCAGACTAACCACAAATCCCTGTGTGTTTGGTGACTGGACTGATCATAAAACAACTAGGACTGCCTGAAATACTGTAGTAGTCAGATGATAACAGCGCACCTGCCAGTGTCTATGCTACTGATGATGAATGACATTTTATGTGCCTGAAATATGCTATATAGCAGATTTTATAGCTTGTTTTTTTTTAGCATATCTTGGAGAGACATAAATTGGAGAGAGATAAAGTACCAACCAATCAGCTTTTAACTTCTACAGGCTGTGCTAGAAATTAAAGAAGCTGATTGGTAGGTGTCTCTCTTCACTTTATATCTTTCTCCACAATTTTATAAATCGCCCCCTTAAGTAGCTGATGAAACTACAAGTCCCAGCATTTAAACGAGCCTACATTTTGTTACTTTAATTTTTAATATGAGCAAAATGATTTGTTGCAAACATACTTTAATGTGCTGCAGCTGAAAGCATTGTTGTACTGTAGCTGTATAACATTGTGAAACTTTATATTTGCAAAATCCTTATACAGGTTTATTCATTTTACTTTATAGGAGATAGTGTAACCTAAAAATTATCATCAGTGAAATTGGGTGTAGTACGGGTGACCGGCGGTCTCCTGACCGCCGGTCACCTTACCGACGCCGGGATCCCGGCAGCATACCGACGCCGGGATCCCGGCGGGGAGGGGCGAGTGTAGCAAGCCCCTTGCGGGCTCGCTGCGCTCGCCACGCTGTGGGCTCGGTGGCGACCTGCGGTCGCCACGGGTTCTATTCCCACTCTATGGGTGTCGTGGGCACCCACGAGTGGAAATAGTCCCTGTTGGTCGGCATGCCGACCATCGGGATAGTGAGCCGTCGGGCTCACGGAGGAGGTCATGTGACTGTCGGTCAGCCGACCGGCGGTCACATGACTACCACCCAGTGAAATTCTGTAAGCTCTTTTGCATGGCCTCTGCCTCCCCAGGGCTTCCAACATCTTCAGGAGCTCTTGCTTGTTCCTCCTCCGTCATCGGGCTTACAGCCACTGCCTCGCCCTGGCTAATATTAGCTGATACAAGGGGGCCAGGCCATGACGATAAGAGTTGCGATTTGCTCACTGCAGCCATCCTGAACCTTAAAAACCTTAAAAATGTCACAGAAAGCAAACCAACCGCAGATGAAAGGTCAGTCGGTGGATGGTACGCTCTTGTCCAATGTCGGGCCCATTCGTCGGATGTCCGAGGATTGGACAAGTGTGTACCTAGCTTTACAGAAGCTTAGATAATTGTTTAACATTTATTTTCATTTTAGATTTATATACTGTAAATGTGCTCTACACAGATTTTTTTAAGCTGACATGTTTGATATCTTAATATTTTGGGTTAGTCATAATTTAAGGGGAGATTTATCAAAGCTTGGAGATAGATAAAGTG
Source organism: Pseudophryne corroboree (assembly GCF_028390025.1). Taxonomy (NCBI): domain Eukaryota; kingdom Metazoa; phylum Chordata; class Amphibia; order Anura; family Myobatrachidae; genus Pseudophryne; species Pseudophryne corroboree. The sequence goes on along the minus strand of NC_086451.1, from coordinate 218,782,510 downwards.
GAGAGAGATAAGTCACCAGCCAATCAGCTCCTGCCATTTTTCAAACAGAGCCTGTAAAATGACAGTTAGGAGCTGATTGGTTGGTACTTTATCTCTTCCCAAGCTTTGATACACCTCCCCTTTTTATTACTATAATAGTAGGTGCTGTCATATGCTTGAGTTGCAGACTTCACATATAATGCCTAAGTATCAAAAGTAAGGCGCTACATGGTGGCAAAATATAATGGAAAATGGTTCCATGGCAATATCTAGGCACAACCATTTATCAGTTATGTCTCACTTCTTTCAGGACTCTTCACAGAGGAGTGAAGTCACATATGGCTGTGCTAAACCATATTGCTTATTTTCTGAACTTGTCTTACTGTAACAGAGCAGTTGGGGGTATACTGATAGATAAATGTGAGTCTAAGCTGTGAAAATCACTGCAAATCCTATAAGGCAAATATTGGGTTTTGCCATAACACTTGCTGCATTTGACTCTCTTTGTCACATGATAAATTCCTCCCTCTCCCACAATATTTTGGGCTCAGCGCAGACCTTTGACACTATACCCTCATTAAAGACTGGTGCATCAATGAAAACATTTGTAAACAGATACTGGATTGGTCGCAGCTCAGGAAACAGAGAGAGGTTATTAATGGTCCATACTCAGCAGGTGCAGTTACCACAGAGTCCTGTGGGATTTGTAAGGATCCTATACAATAAGAAGCATTATTAGTCACATTTCTAGTAATGGGAGAGGAGCATTAGCCCTTCCTGACATTAAGTTCAGCCTCCTATTGCTTCTCAAACAATTACAGCCTCCATCTGTTACGACTTGTAACATGTTACAAAGTTGGTTTATTCAATAATTCAGCTATATTAAAAATTCATCACAGTTCTGAAATAAATAAACTCAGTGCAATGGGTATATAAGGAACATTGGTACACTATAGAATGGATGTCGTTTGCATCTCTTGACACTTTAATCAGTCGAGAGCAGAAAAAAAAGTATCAATATATTTATTTATATGTCCCAGAGTGTAACTGAACGTGTATGAACTGAAGAGAAATGCAATACACATTGTAGCCCTACTCCCTCTATACACAGTACTGGTATTTACCTTGTCACCTGCTAGGTTACTTACCAGGTACAGTAGCTAGTGTCTACTGCTAATTACAAGGTGCCTCTAGCTTTAAGGTGAAGCAGTGACTTATGAATCCCACACATTAAATCAATCAGTTGCCAATATTATTCTGTAATCAAGGTGACAGTTAAGGGGGGTATACACGGGGAGATTTCTCTCAGAGATGTGTTCTGAGTGATCTAGCACAGATCGCTCAGCACACCTCTCTGGACGCTCAGCACACAGCGCGATGTGTGCTGAGCGAGGGGGGTGGACGGAACCGCTCACTTCACCCAGCGGTGAAGTGAGCAATCTGACTAGATTTGACATGCATGCAGGCCAAACTAGAGTCAGCGGTAGCGACGCGCAGGGCCGCGCATTACTATCGCTATGGGCTATACACATGGAGCAATGTGTGTTTAATTTCTAAGCAATCTAGTCAGATTGCTTAGAATGTAAGCACGGATCTCTCTGTGTGTACCCCCCTTTACTTAACAGATAAAAAAGGAAACTGAACCTAGAATTGTGTGGCAGGGGTATATCTATGGGTCCAAGCGCCCCTGCCAAAGTAAGGGTCTGGCGCCCCCCACCACCATATTCTACCTTGCCTGTTTTTTCCCACTAGCAAAAACACAAAAAACTTACAAGATTAATTTATTATATATATTTTTTTAAGTATTTTATGATGGATATATTATAATGATATAAACACTAACCCTTTCCTGCTTCTCCCGGTTGGATTCCCCAGGGGCTTTCTTTACAATTCTTAGTTTCTTCTGCTGCTGTCGCCCCTCAGGCTCCTCAGTAGATTCCAGGTCACCTCCAATATGATAGGGCGGTGCAGCCTGTGCCACAGCACAGAGCACAAGATGCTCTAGGGCGGAACTGGATGCAGCTGCAATCTCCTGATAAAGCTAAATATTTATCGTATATAAAACACTTTAAGAGGTCTAAGAACACTGTACGCTATCTACGTAAGAAATACCGTAAGGGTACGCCAGTTGCGTAACGATCGCTCAACCGTAGTCGAGACGCTCAAGCGTCACGTTCGCTTACGGCCCAGAGATCACAGGCAGGCACGCTATTGGCTGCCGACTAACGTAATGATTCGCTATAGCGTAGCGGACGCTTGGGACCACGAGGAGATCTCCAGCGGTGCAGACGCTTACGACGTTAAACCTTTATATCTATACCATTAACAACGAAATATACAGTAAACCTTAGTGTGGTGATAGAGTGTAAATGCAACCTGGTGTAACCTGATTAACTACAAAGCTGCTTGGGCGTCACCGACGCTCAGGGAATACTTAACACTATAAGAAATACACTGATACCTGGGCTTAGGGTCCAAAACCTATTATATGTATTATGACTATTTTACTTGCAAAAGAATCACAGTACAAAGCATACACTACAATATAACATAGACTAACTAACCAGATAATTACACAGGAAATACCATACAATATAATACAATACAATCAAGGGAAAATAAGGGAAAAAGAGAGGAGAGAGAGATGGCTCATAATAACATCAAGACAATATGACTGCGGAGAAAACTTACGCACAAGGGGAAACGATCGCATGCGCCTCGATATCCAGCTCCCGATTATCAGCAATGAGAACCGTTGAAGAGAGTGAACTGGATACGGTCGGCCTGCCTATTTATGCCCCACACACAATGCAATTCAATGGTCCCTACAATCTTATTGTTCATTGGACACAGGAATTCGGCTTCGCATTATAACAAAAGGTCATAGGTTGATTCATACAGGTGGGCTGTGACTATTTCCAACAGCTCAGGTGGGAGGGAAACTGGGTTTCCCGCCGCATGGGTAATAAAGTGCAAATAAAGTAAATGTTCATAAACTTCTTATGTCCATAACTATTCGCACGAGCGATTGATCTGCTTCAAACCAACACCGGAATATTTCTAATTAAATATTCTTCCGATGGATACTAAACACCACTGTATTACTCCTGTCTGACCCTTCGTATCAAACAAAGAGGGATTTCTCTGTTCATGAACATTCTATATTAACCAAACTTGCAGAATCTATCAAAGGGACCATGATCTACAAAATACATTATATAGTGAAAATATGTAATGATTGAGTCGCACGCTACGATCGCATAAACTCTACCGTAAATACGCATACCATGCGCCTGCGGGTGCCCGCGACTGTGAGTATGCGCACGTACGGGAGAGCGTACACATGCGCAGCACGGACCTGTGTGAGGTGCAAATATGGTAGTGTGCATAGAGATATTTTTCTGACTTTGACACTCCATTTGCCAGGCCCCCACTGCCATGTATATCACTTGCAGTGTGCCCGACTCCTTCTATTCAGTTGCTATTCATAAGCCCTGACAGTCAGGTCCCTGGGCCAATGGCATCTAGACCTTCTTCGTGGCTAGTCAGTTCAGTATAAAAAAATTATCTATAGAAAAGTGACCAAGAAGGCTTCAGAGCCTTCCTGGTCACTGTACCTCAACTCTTTCTTGCTTTCTGCTGGCACCATCTGGATTTTGGAGCCCTCTACACAGCTGCTTCACTCTGCCCGATGCTCTCCTGCAGCTCATGCCTGATGAGTCAGTGATGTCTCACAGTTCCCTCTGTCCTGATCTCTGGCTGCAACGTCACTTGACCCCTGGCCAGGGCTATATTAAGGCCAGAGGGGGCCCCACCAATAAAACTGAATCTGCCCCCACCACCGCCACTGTCACTACTACTGTATGCCCTTTACAGGAGCAGGAGAGGGTGAGTGGAATGAGAGTGAGACAAAGAAGGTGTCAGGGAGAGAGAGAGCTAGAGAGAGAGAGAAAAGGAGAGGCGAGAATGAGAGGATATCTGGGAGAAAGAGAGGAGCGAGAGAAAATGGTGTCAGGGTGAGAGAGAGAGAATGAGAGAATATCAGGGAGAAAGAGAGGAGCGAGAGAAATGGATGAGAAAAAAGAGGGAGGGAGGAAGGCAGATGGGTCAGGGAGAGAGAGGGTTTAATGGAAAGAGGGAATGAGAGAGGGGAGAGCGAGAGAGAGGTACAGAGAGATGATCGGGAGAGAGGGTGTCATGAAGAAAGAGAGAAAGAGATGAGAGGAGAAGAGAGAGGGCAGCAGGAAGAGAACAAGAAAGTGGGTGGCAGAGAGCGGGAGGGAGAGCGAGTGGGAGGGAGAGAGAGAGAAAGTGTCAGGGAGGGAGAGTGAGAGAGACACACTGTCACAGAGAAAGATAGAGTGTCAGGTAGAGAGAGGGAGAGAAAAACAGTGTCGGAGAGAAGAGATTGTGTCAGGGAGATAGAGAGACATTGTCAGGGAGAGAGAGAGAGGGAGAGGGCGACAGGGTCAGGGAGAGAGAGGGGTATAGAGACAGTGAAAGGGAGGTAGAGAAAGTCAGGGAGATAGAGAGAGGAAGAGAGATAGACAGTGTCATGAAGAAAGAGAGGGGGAGAGAGACAGTGGCAAGGAGGGAGAGAGATCGTTAGGGAGACAGAGAGGGAGAGAGATACAGTAGACAATGTCAGCTAGAGATGTCGGAGAGAGACCATGTCAGGGAGATAGAGAGACAGTGTAATAGAGAGTGTCAGGGGGAGAGAGAGGGGGAAATACAGTGTCAGGGACAGAGAGGGGGAGAGAAAGACAGTGTCAGGGAGAGAGAGGGAGAGTGTCAGGAAAAGAGAAAGAAAGTGTCAAGGAGAGGAAGAGTGTCAGAGAGAGAGAGTCAAGGAATTCAATTACAATCGCACGAAATAGAGGTTGACCCCTACCTACGCAGCATGCAGGTAGTCCGGTGCCATGTGGTGCCATGTTTCCTATCAAAGGAAATGCAGGTGACGTCATCGGCCCGTCGCCTGTCAATCACTATGTGATGACCCTCTGGACACAGACCCTCTGGACGCAGCCGTACGTGCGAACACAGTGGCTGCATCCAAGTTTGAATAAGGCTCAGTGTCAGGGAGAGAGAGACAATGTTAGGGAGAGCGAGAGAAAGGCATTGTCAGGGAGAGAGAGAGCCAGTGTCACGGAGGGAGAGAGAGTCAGGGAGAGATGTCAGGGAGAGGGGGGAGACACAATGTCAGGGAGAGATGGATAGAGAGACAATGTCAGGGAGAGAGCGCGAGATAGTGAGAGTGTCAGAGATAGAGAAAGTGTAAAAGAGAGGGAGAGTGTCAGGCAGAGAGAAGGAGAGGGGGGAGAGACTAGAGATGAGCGGGTTCGGTTTCTCTGAATCCGAACCCGCACGAACTTCATGTTTTTTTTCACGGGTCCGAGCGACTCGGATCTTCCCGCCTTGCTCGGTTAACCCGAGCGCGCCCGAACGTCATCATGACGCTGTCGGATTCTCGCGAGACTCGGATTCTATATAAGGAGCCGCGCGTCGCCGCCATTTTCACACGTGCATTGAGATTGATAGGGAGAGGACGTGGCTGGCGTCCTCTCCATTTAGATTAGGAGAGAGAGAGAGAGATTGACCTGAGGCTGATACTGTAGAAGAGAGTGCAGAGTTTAGTGACTGACCACAGTGACCACCACGTGCATTGAGATTGATAGGGAGAGGACGTGGCTGGCGTCCTCTCCATTTAGATTAGGAGAGAGAGAGAGAGATTGACCTGAGGCTGATACTGTAGAAGAGAGTGCAGAGTTTAGTGACTGACCACAGTGACCACCAGCAGTGCAGTTGTTTTATTTAATATATCCGTTCTCTGCCTGAAAAAAACGGTACACACAGTGACTCAGTCACATACCATATCTGTGTGCACTGCTCAGCCCAGTGTGCTGCATGCCTGCATCATCTATGTATATATTATATATCTGACTGTGCTCAGCTCACACAGCTTATAATTGTGGGGGAGACTGGGGAGCACTGCAGTGCCAGTTATAGGTTATAGCAGGAGCCAGGAGTACAAGACAGTCACATACCATATCTGTGTGCACTGCTCAGCCCAGTGTGCTGCATCATCTATGTATATATATTATATATCTGACTGTGCTCAGCTCACACAGCTTATAATTGTGGGGGAGACTGGGGAGCACTGCAGTGCCAGTTATAGGTTATAGCAGGAGCCAGGAGTACATATTATATTAAAATTAAACAGTGCACACTTTTGCTGCAGGAGTGCCACTGCCAGTGTGACTGACCAGTGACCTGACCACACTGACCACCAGTATAGTTAGTAGTATACTATATTGTGATTGCCTGAAAAAGTTAAACACTCGTCGTGTGACTTCACTTGTGTGGTGTTTTTTTTTTTATTCTATAAAAAACTCATTCTGCTGACAGACAGTGTCCAGCAGGTCCGTCATTATATAATATATATACCTGTCCGGCTGCAGTAGTGATATATATATATTTTTTATATCATTATTTATCATCCAGTCGCAGCAGACACAGTACGGTAGTTCACGGCTGTAGCTACCTCTGTGTCGGCACTCGGCAGTCCATCCATAATTGTATACCACCTACCCGTGGTTTTTTTTTCTTTCTTCTTTATACATACATACTACTACATCTCTTTATCAACCAGTCTATATTAGCAGCAGACACAGTACAGTACGGTAGTTCACGGCTGTGGCTACCTCTGTGTCGGCACTCGGCAGTCCGTCCATAATTGTATACCACCTAACCGTGGTTTTTTTTTCTTTCTTCTTTATACATACATACTACGACATCTCTTTATCAACCAGTCTATATTAGCAGCAGACACAGTACAGTACGGTAGTTCACGGCTGTGGCTACCTCTGTGTCGGCACTCGGCAGTCCGTCCATATATGTATACCACCTAACCGTGGTTTTTTTTTTTCTTTCTTCTTCATACATACATACTACGACATCTCTTTATCAACCAGTCTATATTAGCAGCAGACACAGTACAGTACGGTAGTTCACGGCTGTGGCTACCTCTGTGTCGGCACTCGGCAGTCCGTCCATAATTGTATACCACCTAACCGTGGTTTTTTTTTCTTTCTTCTTCATACATACATACTACGACATCTCTTTATCAACCAGTCTATATTAGCAGCAGACACAGTACGGTAGTTCACGGCTGTAGCTACCTCTGTGTCGGCACTCGGCAGTCCGTCCATAATTGTATACTAGTATCCATCCATCTCCATTGTTTACCTGAGGTGCCTTTTAGTTGTGCCTATTAAAACATGGAGAACAAAAATGTTGAGGTTCCAAAATTAGGGAAAGATCAAGATCCACTTCCACCTCGTGCTGAAGCTGCTGCCACTAGTCATGGCCGAGACGATGAAATGCCAGCAACGTCGTCTGCCAAGGCCGATGCCCAATGTCATAGTACAGAGCATGTCAAATCCAAAACACCAAATATCAGTAAAAAAAGGACTCCAAAACCTAAAATAAAATTGTCGGAGGAGAAGCGTAAACTTGCCAATATGCCATTTACCACACGGAGTGGCAAGGAACGGCTGAGGCCCTGGCCTATGTTCATGGCTAGTGGTTCAGCTTCACATGAGGATGGAGGCACTCAGCCTCTCGCTAGAAAAATGAAAAGACTCAAGCTGGCAAAAGCAGTAGCACCGCAAAGAACTGTGCGTTCTTCGAAATCCCAAATCCACAAGGAGAGTCCAATTGTGTCGGTTGCGATGCCTGACCTTCCCAACACTGGACGTGAAGAGCATGCGCCTTCCACCATTTGCACGCCCCCTGCAAGTGCTGGAAGGAGCACCCGCAGTCCAGTTCCTGATAGTCAGATTGAAGATGTCAGTGTTGAAGTACACCAGGATGAGGAGGATATGGGTGTTGCTGGCGCTGGGGAGGAAATTGACCAGGAGGATTCTGATGGTGAGGTGGTTTGTTTAAGTCAGGCACCCGGGGAGACACCTGTTGTCCGTGGGAGGAATATGGCCGTTGACATGCCTGGTGAAAATACCAAAAAAATCAGCTCTTCGGTGTGGAACTATTTCAACAGAAATGCGGACAACAGGTGTCAAGCCGTGTGTTCCCTTTGTCAAGCTGTAATAAGTAGGGGTAAGGACGTTAACCACCTCGGAACATCCTCCCTTATACGTCACCTGCAGCGCATTCATAATAAGTCAGTGACAAGTTCAAAAACTTTGGGTGACAGCGGAAGCAGTCCACTTACCAGTAAATCCCTTCCTCTTGTAACCAAGCTCACGCAAACCACCCCACCAACTCCCTCAGTGTCAATTTCCTCCTTCCCCAGGAATGCCAATAGTCCTGCAGGCAATGTCACTGGCAATTCTGACGAGTCCTCTCCTGCCTGGGATTCCTCCGATGCATCCTTGCGTGTAACGCCTACTGCTGCTGGCGCTGCTGTTGTTGCTGCTGGGAGTCGATGGTCATCCCAGAGGGGAAGTCGTAAGCCCACTTGTACTACTTCCAGTAAGCAATTGACTGTTCAACAGTCCTTTGCGAGGAAGATGAAATATCACAGCAGTCATCCTGCTGCAAAGCGGATAACTGAGGCCTTGACAACTATGTTGGTGTTAGACGTGCGTCCGGTATCCGCCGTTAGTTCACAGGGAACTAGACAATTTATTGAGGCAGTGTGCCCCCGTTACCAAATACCATCTAGGTTCCACTTCTCTAGGCAGGCGATACCGAGAATGTACACGGACGTCAGAAAAAGACTCACCAGTGTCCTAAAAAATGCAGTTGTACCCAATGTCCACTTAACCACGGACATGTGGACAAGTGGAGCAGGGCAGGGTCAGGACTATATGATTGTGACAGCCCACTGGGTAGATGTATGGACTCCCGCCGCAAGAACAGCAGCGGCGGCACCAGTAGCAGCATCTCGCAAACGCCAACTCTTTCCTAGGCAGGCTACGCTTTGTATCACCGGTTTCCAGAATACGCACACAGCTGAAAACCTCTTACGGCAACTGAGGAAGATCATCGCGGAATGGCTTACCCCAATTGGACTCTCCTGTGGATTTGTGGCATCGGACAACGCCAGCAATATTGTGTGTGCATTAAATATGGGCAAATTCCAGCACGTCCCATGTTTTGCACATACCTTGAATTTGGTGGTGCAGAATTATTTAAAAAACGACAGGGGCGTGCAAGAGATGCTGTCGGTGGCCAGAAAAATTGCGGGACACTTTCGGCGTACTGGCACCACGTACAGAAGACTGGAGCACCACCAAAAACTACTGAACCTGCCCTGCCATCATCTGAAGCAAGAAGTGGTAACGAGGTGGAATTCAACCCTCTATATGCTTCAGAGGTTGGAGGAGCAGCAAAAGGCCATTCAAGCCTATACAATTGAGCACGATATAGGAGGTGGAATGCACCTGTCTCAAGCGCAGTGGAGAATGATTTCAACGTTGTGCAAGGTTCTGATGCCCTTTGAACTTGCCACACGTGAAGTCAGTTCAGACACTGCCAGCCTGAGTCAGGTCATTCCCCTCATCAGGCTTTTGCAGAAGAAGCTGGAGACATTGAAGGAGGAGCTAACACGGAGCGATTCCGCTAGGCATGTGGGACTTGTGGATGGAGCCCTTAATTCGCTTAACAAGGATTCACGGGTGGTCAATCTGTTGAAATCAGAGCACTACATTTTGGCCACCGTGCTCGATCCTAGATTTAAAGCCTACCTTGGATCTCTCTTTCCGGCAGACACAAGTCTGCTGGGGTTGAAAGACCTGCTGGTGAGAAAATTGTCAAGTCAAGCGGAACGCGACCTGTCAACATCTCCTCCTTCACATTCTCCCGCAACTGGGGGTGCGAGGAAAAGGCTCAGAATTCCGAGCCCACCCGCTGGCGGTGATGCAGGGCAGTCTGGAGCGACTGCTGATGCTGACATCTGGTCCGGACTGAAGGACCTGACAACGATTACGGACATGTCGTCTACTGTCACTGCATATGATTCTCTCACCATTGAAAGAATGGTGGAGGATTATATGAGTGACCGCATCCAAGTAGGCACGTCACACAGTCCATACTTATACTGGCAGGAAAAAGAGGCAATTTGGAGGCCATTGCACAAACTGGCTTTATTCTACCTAAGTTGCCCTCCCACAAGTGTGTACTCCGAAAGAGTGTTTAGTGCCGCCGCTCACCTTGTCAGCAATCGGCGTACGAGGTTACATCCAGAAAATGTGGAGAAGATGATGTTCATTAAAATGAATTATAATCAATTCCTCCGCGGAGACATTGACCAGCAGCAATTGCCTCCACAAAGTACACAGGGAGCCGAGATGGTGGATTCCAGTGGGGACGAATTGATAATCTGTGAGGAGGGGGATGTACACGGTGATATATCGGAGGGTGATGATGAGGTGGACATCTTGCCTCTGTAGAGCCAGTTTGTGCAAGGAGAGATTAATTGCTTCTTTTTTGGGGGGGGTCCAAACCAACCCGTCATATCAGTCACAGTCGTGTGGCAGACCCTGTCACTGAAATGATGGGTTGGTTAAAGTGTGCATGTCCTGTTTTGTTTATACAACATAAGGGTGGGTGGGAGGGCCCAAGGACAATTCCATCTTGCACCTCTTTTTTCTTTTATTTTTCTTTGCGTCATGTGCTGTTTGGGGAGGGTTTTTTGGAAGGGACATCCTGCGTGACACTGCAGTGCCACTCCTAAATGGGCCCGGTGTTTGTGTCGGCCACTAGGGTCGCTAATCTTACTCACACAGTCAGCTACCTCATTGCGCCTCTTTTTTTCTTTGCGTCATGTGCTGATTGGGGAGGGTTTTTTGGAAGGGACATCCTGCGTGACACTGCAGTGCCACTCCTAAATGGGCCCGGTGTTTGTGTCGGCCACTAGGGTCGCTAATCTTACTCACACAGTCAGCTACCTCATTGCGCCTCTTTTTTTCTTTGCGTCATGTGCTGATTGGGGAGGGTTTTTTGGAAGGGACATCCTGCGTGACACTGCAGTGCCACTCCTAAATGGGCTCGGTGTTTGTGTCGGCCACTAGGGTCGCTAATCTTACTCACACAGTCAGCTACCTCATTGCGCCTCTTTTTTTCTTTGCGTCATGTGCTGATTGGGGAGGGTTTTTTGGAAGGGACATCCTGCGTGACACTGCAGTGCCACTCCTAAATGGGCCCGGTGTTTGTGTCGGCCACTAGGGTCGCTAATCTTACTCACACAGTCAGCTACCTCATTGCGCCTCTTTTTTTCTTTGCGTCATGTGCTGATTGGGGAGGGTTTTTTGGAAGGGACATCCTGCGTGACACTGCAGTGCCACTCCTAAATGGGCCCGGTGTTTGTGTCGGCCACTAGGGTCGCTAATCTTACTCACACAGTCAGCTACCTCATTGCGCCTCTTTTTTTCTTTGCGTCATGTACTGATTGGGGAGGGTTTTTTGGAAGGGACATCCTGCGTGACACTGCAGTGCCACTCCTAAATGGGCCCGGTGTTTGTGTCGGCCACTAGGGTCGCTAATCTTACTCACACAGTCAGCTACCTCATTGCGCCTCTTTTTTTCTTTGCGTCATGTGCTGATTGGGGAGGGTTTTTTGGAAGGGACATCCTGCGTGACACTGCAGTGCCACTCCTAAATGGGCCCGGTGTTTGTGTCGGCCACTAGGGTCGCTTATCTTACTCACACAGTCAGCTACCTCATTGCGCCTCTTTTTTTCTTTGCGTCATGTGCTGATTGGGGAGGGTTTTTTGGAAGGGACATCCTGCGTGACACTGCAGTGCCACTCCTAGATGGGCCAGGTGTTTGTGTCGGCCACTAGTGTCGCTTAGCTTAGTCATCCAGCGACCTTGGTGCAAATTTTAGGACTAAAAATAATATTGTGAGGTGTGAGGTATTCAGAATAGACTGAAAATGAGTGGAAATTATGGTTTTTGAGGTTAATAATAATATGGGATCAAAATGACCCCCAAATTCTATGATTTAAGCTGTTTTTTAGTGTTTTTTAAAAAAAACACCCGAATCCAAAACACACCCGAATCCGACAAAAAAAATTCGGTGAGGTTTTGCCAAAACGCGGTCGAACCCAAAACACGGCCGCGGAACCGAACCCAAAACCAAAACACAAAACCCGAAAAATTTCAGGCGCTCATCTCTAGGAGAGACACTACCTGACTACACACAGGTCTCTGTGATGGGAGCGGGCACTAATGGATTTAGGCCATGCCCCCTAAACACCCACGATTTGCGGCTTTGTACTACCAGAATGCTGAGCTGGCCAGGTAGGGACAGAGTGGGCCAGGATGGGGAAATCATGTTGATGCAGTTTGAGGGCCCCTGGCGCCGCCCTGCCTCTGGCCCTCTAGGTACTCACCACAGCAGACACTGCCCTGCTGCCTCCCCTGTCCAGCTTGCTAGCTCCTCCTCATCAGCCACAGCGGAGCCGGGGACAACAGGGAACGAGCTGATGGGTCCTCTTGTTGTGCATCTTGCCAATGTCTGGACCTGTTTTACTATGATAATGGACGAAGCAGAGCCAGACAAAGAACAGTAATCTCGAGTCGTTATACACCTGAAAATACATCTACCCCAGAATCCTTAATAAGTGTACATCTTCTAAACTCTACTGCACATTATATGCTGGTCTCTAAAACCGCTTCTGTTTTTGTATACTGTGCAAAATTATGTGAAAGCCACAAGAGGCATCTTAAGTAAAAAGACGCCTATTACCGGCTGATGTGATCTGCTGCTGCTTCCAAAGATACAGCATCAGATCAACTGTGTGAACACTGGACATCTGAGTAAACCTTAGGTTACTCAGGATGTCCAGCAAAATCACGCCGCCAGGGCAAGTGAAGCTGGATCCAAAAACTCAGGGGCGATATGTTTCTGTTTTCAGGAACACTCCCCATCACAGCCCCCAAACGTCAGCATCATGTCATACATGCTGTGGCTTTTGGGGTGCTGCGTGTGACGCCACAGGACCTAATCTGCACATGTGCAGTGTGGCTTCTGTGTAGATCATTAAACATTGGCAATTTACATAAATAGCAGATTTACATAAATCTCTGAAGCAGGCCCTATATATTGTATCTGTTGGATAGTCTGCAACAGAGTAACTCCTACAATATTAATAATGTTATTTTCAGCACTGAACATTGTAATTGATTACTTTGTTTAAATATTTGATTTGCAGGTTCCTAAAAGTCTTCGTTAAGATTTTGTCTCATTCATGGAACGCAGTGTCAAAAAGGCTTCACCATTTGCCACCTTTTCCTTGTATATGATCTGAGACAGCTCAGGACTAGAAAAATGGAAGTTGTGACAAATAGGATCCTAAGGTGTCATCTTTGAGCAGCAGGCCCAATCATGCAGCCCCTGCCTTTCAAGGCTTGCAGCAAGGGAAGTAGAGAGCAGAGGCCGTTCACGCTACAATGTCCTGTCCTCAGGGCCTACCTTACAGGGGTTAAGGGTTACCTTTGAACAGACAACTGTTTAACATTTGCCTGAACACAGAGCTTCCATGCAAGTTGTTCATTCACATATTAGATTAGCTGTTCCTCTCCAGGACCTGGCAATGGAAATAACAAATATATAAGATTAAGCTAAAAACACCACATTAACAAAAGGTGAAACTGAGACAAAAAGCCTTTCATTTTATAACCAGTTATTTATCAAAGTGACTTTGTTACTATCCCATATTACTGTCAAATTGTGGATTTAGTAAAGTACAAGGGGAAAAAGTAACCCACAGTTTGTCACGATTCACAGTAATGCCTTTCCTCCATAAATCAGGTGTTGTTTGTCCAATGCAATTGTTTGCCAGGAAACTTCATTTATAACATGAACGTCCACACAGCAGATAATATTCTGCAAAGCTCAAAATATTTTTTTCCCCCTTACCAATGCTCACTTTTGCCAACTCAGAATGAAGAGTTGGACTTTTAACCTGTCTTGAACAGCATCGTTTTCAGGAAGATTCCTGCACTGCAAGTGGTTAACCTCACAGCATCTGGCAGACAGCTACAAGAATCCGTCAGTCTCTCAGTTGGCTGCATTTAATTTTTTTGTTTTTGTTTCAAAACGGGGACTGTTTGGTAAAAACGTAAATTGAATTATGTTCTCTGAACGATGCTACAGATAGAAATCAAAGAGACGCAGAATGAAGCAGTAACAGTTGATCTCTGTCTGTTCTGGCAGGAGATCCCAGATCTGACCTGGTCTAGACTACTTCTTGTATTAATTAACTTCCCCAGAGCTCTCCCTATAGCCTCACCAGATTATACCCAGCTGCCCAGTCCTCATATTGCCCAGCACTCATAGTGCCCAATTCAGACCTGATCGCTGTTGTGCGAATTCGCACAGTGTCTGATTGTCGAATGACTGTGCCTGCATATGCATCGCCAAACAGCGACAGGATGGTGCAAAAATTTCATTCGCAAGGCGTTCGCAAGGTGATTGACAGGAAGAAGACATTTGTGGATGGTACCTGGCTGTTTCAGGGAGTGTCAGGAAAAACGCAGGCTTTCCCAATTGTTTTCTGGGAGGGTGTGTGATGTCAACTCCGGTCCCGATCAGCCTGTTTGTATCGCACTGTAGGAGTAAACCTTGGGCTACGCACAGACTAGAAAAAATCATTTGATGGTGAGTGAATTGCGAACGGATTTGCAGATGTCCGATGTTTGGCAGAATTTTTGCACGGCGTACACATGCATTCGCACACTTGCACGGAGCGGGTTTTCACTCTCCCTGGGCGGTGACTATCTGATCGCAGACCTCTGCATATTTGCAGTACAGCGATCAGGTCTGAATTAGGCCCAGACTTGCCTACTTTTGAAAAAGCATTTCAGGGAGATTTTGAAAACAGCACCTATGAGCGCTGTGCTAAACTGGAGGCAGACTGGTCGGCCTGAGCATTTTTGCATTGTTGCTCAATATTATTTATTTGTTTACAGAAACACACTGATACTTTTCACATCTTGTTCATGTATTCTGTTCTACTCGCAAGTGGTTCCATACAAGTGGCCACGAGACACCTTATTTGAACATGCATGTAGCCATAGGGATCATTGTGCCTTTTATCCAATGCAGGGAAATAGAACTGATGATCTCAACTGAATGTATATATCTCTGAGGTTTTTTCCCCCAAGAACATAGTAGCTACATAAAGGGTGTAACACACAATCAGGGAGATTCAGTTGCGGAACTACCGCCAGTGCGAACTGTGCCTTGCACTGGGGCCCGCCACTGTCCAGGAGCACCAAAGCCAGCGCAGCACGTAATGGGGGTCATTCCGAGTTGTTCGCTCGCTAGCAGATTTTAGCACCATTGCACACGCTAGGCCGCCGCCCTCTGGGAGTGTATCTTAGCATAGCAGAATTGCGAACGAAAGATTAGTAGAATTGCGAAAAGAAAATTCTTAGCAGCTTCTGAGTAGCTCGAGACTTACTCCTACACTGCGATCAGCTCAGGCCATTTCGTTCCTGGTTTGACGTCACAAACACGCCCTGTGTTCTGCCAGCCATTCCCCCGTTTCTCCAGACACTCCCGCGTTTTATCCTGGCACGCCTGCGCTTTTCCGCACACTCCCTGAAAACGGTCAGTTTCCGCCCAGAAACACCCACTTCCTGTCAATCACACTCCGATCACTTCAACGATGAAAATTCTTCGTTCGGACGTGAGTAAATCTACTAAGTTTTGTGCTAAAATACTTAGCGCATGTGCACTGCGTACCATGCGCATGCGCATTTTTGCCTTAATCGCTCCGTTGCGAAAATCGGCAATGAGCGAAAAACTTGGAATGACCCCCAATGAGTCAAACTGACTCATTTCAAGCCGCTGTCCGCCACCCGCCGAGGAGAGAAGCACAGTGGCCACGGGGGGAAGGAGGAGGAGGGAGGTGGAGGAGGGAGCCGCAGCAGCGCAGTGTAATTGGTTGAGGTGCTGCTGCTGCTTTCCCTCACCTTCACCATAGGCTGTCCTCCACTGTTGTGAATACTGGGATGTGCTTCCCTCATCACAGCGGCGGAGGACAGCCTATGGTGAAGGAGAGGGACAGCAGCAGCGGCGCCTCCACCAATTACACTGCGCTGCTGTGGCTCCCTCCACCTCCCTCCTCCTTCTTCCCTGCCAGGGATCATCACCTGCCAACAAGCTGCACCAAGGAGCGTGACTGCCAGTGGAGACAGTAAGTATAATCTATTCTTTCTTTCTGTCTATCTATCTATCTATCTATCTATCTATCTATCTATCTATCTATCTGTCTGTCTGTCTGTCTGTCTATCCTGTCTGCCGTTATGTGTAAAAAGGGGGACGCTGTCTGCCGTTATGTGTAAAAAGGGGGACTGGCTGCCGTAATGTGTAAAAAGGGAACGCTCTCTGCCGTAATGTGTAAAAAAGGGGACGCTCTCTGCCGTAATGTGTAAAAAAGGGGACGCTGTCTGCCGTAATGTGTAAAAAGGGGTAATCTGCCGTAATTTGTAAAAAGGGGACGCTGTCTGCCATAATGTGTAAAAAGGGGACGCTGTCTGCCATAATGTGTAAAAAAGGGGGACTCTGTCTGCCATAATGTGTAAAAAGGGGACGCTGTCTGCCGTAATGTGTAAAAAGGGGGACTCTGTCTGCCGTAATGTGTAAAAACCCACTACAAATGTTTACTTGCACAGCTCTGCCAGTGAGTATATACTCACTGGGCAGTGTGTTCTGTACCTGAAAGCACAGAAAATAGGTTGCATTGTAGAGGCCATTATACAATGCATCCGGAAAGTATTCACAGCGCTTCACTTTTTCCGCAAACTGCAATAAATTAATTTTTCCCCTCAAAACTCTACGCACAATACCCTATAATGACAATGTGAAAAAAAGTTTTATTTTGAGATTTTTGTAAATTTATTAAAAATAAAAAACTAAGAAATCACATGTACATAAGTATTCACAGCCTTTGCTCAATACTTTGTGGATGCACCTTTGGCAGCAATTACAGCCTCAAGTCTTTTTGAATATGATGCCACAAGCTTGGCACACCTATCTTTGGGCGGTTTTGCCCATTCCTCTTTGCAGTACCTCTCAAGCTCCATCAGGTTGGATGGAAAATGTCTGTGCACAGCCATTTTCAGATCTCTCCAGGGATGTTCAATCGGATTCAAGTCTGGGCTCTGGCTGGGCCACTTAAGGACATTCACAGAGATGCCCTGAAGCCACTCCTTTGATATCTTGGCTGTGTGCTTAGGGTCATTGTCCTGCTGAAAGATGAACCGTCGCCCCAATCTGAGGTCAAGAGCACTCTGGACCAGGTTTTCATCCAGGATGTCTCTGGACATTGCTGCATTCATCTTTCCCTCTATCCTGACTAGTCTCCCAGTTCCTGCCGCTGAAAAACATCCCCACAGCATGATGCTGCCACCACCATGCTTCATTGTAGGGATGGTATTTGCCTGGTGATGAGCGGTGCCTGGTTTCCCCCAAACATGATGCCTGGCAGTCACGCCAAAGAGTTCAATCTTTGTCTCATCAGACCAGAGAATTTTGTTTCTCATGGTCTGAGAGTCCATCAGGTGCATTTTGGCAAACTCCAGGTGGGCTGCCATGTGCTTTTTTAATAAGGAGTGGCTTCCATCTGGCCACTCTACCATACAGGCCTGATTGGTGGATTGCTGCAGAGATGGTTGTCCTTCTGGAAGGTTCTCCACTCTCCACAAAGGAATGATGTAGCTCTGACAGAGTGACCATCGGGTTCTTGGTCACCTACCTGACTAGGGTCCTTCTTTCCCGATCACTTAGTTTAGACGGCCGGCCAGCTCTAGAGTCCTGGTGGTTCCGAACTTCTTTCATTTACGGATGATGGAAGCCACTGTGCTCATTGGGACCTTACAAAGCAGCAGATATTTTTCTGAACCCTTCAACACATTTGTGCCTTGAGACAATCCTGTCTCGGAGGTCTACAGACAATTCCTTTGACCTCATGCTTGGTCTGTGCTCAGACCTGCACTGTCAAGTATGGGACCTTATATAGACAGGTGTGTGCCTTTCCAAACCATGTCCAATCAACTGAATTTACCACACGTGGACTCCAGTTAAGCTGTAATAACATCTCAAGGATGATCAGTGGAAACAGGATGCACCTGAGCTCAATTTTGACCTTCATGGCAAAGGCTGTGAATACTTATGTACATTTTTTTTTTATAAATTTGCAAAAATCTCAAAAAAACTTTTTTCATGTTGTCATTATGGGGTATTGTATGTAGAATTTGGAGGGAAAAAATAAATTTATTCCATTTTGGAATAAGGCTGTAACATAACAAATTGTGGAAAAAGTGAAGCGCTGTGAATACTTTCTGGATGCTTTGTATTACATGAGGTCATCAAAATAGAGTTGCTATGCTTACAGACCATGATTTCATTTTTGGCACATTTTGTCGCTTATTATGCACCCCCTAGTCGCTGCCAAACTTTGCATCATTACCTCAGATAAGGTGCCTCACCCTCTCCAGCTGTGTACTGATAAAGTGGATGTGCAAGTCCAGGAAATGTTGAGGTTAATAAACCATACACTTTTTACATGGATATCTTTCAGTACATAGTTTTGTTTTTCCCCTTAGTGCAGTGGAACATACAGTATGATTTAGTATAGAGATGTGCGGGTTCGAATTTACATAGATTTAGCAAGATCTCAAAACAGCATCTTATTGGCTATCAGATGTCACGTGTTTTGGATAGCCAATAAGAGAAATCTGGATAAATCTGAACTCATGTTAATTTTGGCATTAAGAACAGAGTAAATCCAAACCCGCACATCTCTAATTTAGAACTTACCTATAGTCCAGGTGAGCATGTGATACCTGTTTATATCAAGTGATTTGGTTAAAACAGTATTTCCCTATAGGATACACCCTTCATTGCATCACCGGCTACACTGGCTATTACTCTCTGTGTGATTTCTATGGTAAGTAGCCTATCAGCTACAGAAGCTAACTCCATTTGAAGACGGCGGGGGTGAACTCCAGAATGCTTAGTATTCCGAAGTTCGGTAAATCCGGCAGCCTAGTAGCCCAGTGGTGTCTGCTTCTTCTGTCAGAAGAGGAAGGACCACGGCAGATATCAGAGATCTCTGGTGTGGTCCCTCCATATTACATTAGGGCAGGCATTTCCAACCTCGGTCCTCAAGGCACACTAACAGTGCAGGTTTTAGTGATATCCAGGCTTAAGCACAGGTGACTTAATTAGTAGCTCAGTTATTTTGATTTAACCATCTGTGCTGCAGCCCGGATAGCACTAAAACCTGCACTGTTGGTGTGCCTTGAGGACCGTCGTTGGGAATGCCTGCATTAGGGGGTTACTTAATATTTGTGTGTACCACCTGAAAATTTTCAGGTGATATCTTGCAAGTATTATGTGATAAATAAGCCCTTGAATGAAGCACAAAAGTAGGATGTTAGACTAACTCAGACATCAGCATCATTTTACAATAAAATTCTGCAGAACTGAAGTGCAAAATTGCCCCCAGAAAGTAAATGCTATGCTCTCAATAAAGCTTTGTGCAAGAATTACATTATGCTCATGGATGCCAGTCTTCAAACAGATACTATGGAAAAACACTAACAACCTACTTACAATATCAACTTACCATCAGGGCTGTTTCTAGCTAATTTGGTGCGAACAGTAAAATGCCCCCCCATCCCCCCGTAGACATACAAAAATATATATTTTGTGTTCGCCCATGGCGAGGGGGTGTTGCCTCATTAAAATGGGCATGGTCTCGCAAAAAAGGGCATGGTCTTGCAGGAAAAGACTACCTTACACCCCACTTTTTGACCCTGCACCAACAGAACTTGGCCACCACAGGTAAAAAATAAAAATCTACCATATTAAGCCCCATACAGTAATGCCCCTTGCACCATATTATGCCACCCACTGCAATGCCTGTGAATTATTATGCCCTACAGTAAGGCTTCTAATTACTTTTAAACTACCTGCTTGTTACCAGTGGTTTCATGCTCTGGGTTCCAAGCTCATTTCCAGGGTTTTCATGCTATGGGTTCCATGCTCATTGCCAGGGATTTCATGCTCTATGTTCCATGTGTCGAAGTCAAAAATATTACATAAAAAGAACATACAAACTACACACATTATGAGTCACTATACTTGCAAATACGCGCAGCGAGCACAGCAATATATGGTAACACACGCATTTACACAGACATTCCACAGAGATGGATTCGACACTTATTTCATACAGTACATAATTATAATAATATCAAGCGCCAGACATCATGATGATTTAAAATAATATAATGAAGTAATGTCATGTATGTGTATTATTTGAACAAAACCAGATACACCTGTCATATTTTGGTATTAAAGCAAGCAGATTAATGTGTAGATTCATTTGATACTTGTTATTAAGTTGTAGGACACTGCAACAAATAGTTATGATTAAATGTATGTAAGCTAAAATCACTTTTATTAGAACAATAGATATTCCAAACAGGTAGTGTACAGGAAGCTCAAGCCAGCCCCTTTGGACGTCCCCAAGACTGAACCTGTTTAGCATATACAAAGAGACTAGTGACTCATCATGAATGAGTAAGTCCCCTCCCCCAGAAACTAGATAACACATTGCTGATCACACAGGAGTCAGTTCCTGTTTTTGTACCAGAGGATGATGAACTTGCTGGCAGACCAGTTCCTGCATGATTTTACAGAGCGAGAGAGAGAGAGAGTGATATGGAAAGATAAATTTATATAACTTAAGGATAATGGTATTGTATCGCTGGCCTGTAACTGTATGTAACTGTATATAACTGTATGTTTTAACTGCTTACTGTGTGAGTGTAACCATGTAACTATAGGTATACTGTACTTTGTAATATATTGAATCCATATCCTTTTAATAACAAATATATACATCAATGAGCTTTGGAACTCAGATAATGTGTGGGTGTATTGTTTTCTCTTATGGGATGCAGTGTTTTGCTATATATATAGCGCACATTCATGGCACATGGTAATAAGGGGTTCACTACGATATGCCAGCGGTCGGGCTCCCGGCGACCAGCATACCGGCGCCAGGAGCCCGACCGCCGGCTAACCGACAGTGTGGCGAGCGCAAATGAACCCCTTGCGGGCTCGCTGCGCTCGCACGCTACGGGCACGGTGGCGCGCTAAGCGCGCCACACTATTTTATTCTCCCTCCAGGGGGGTCGTGGACCCCCACGAGGGAGAATAAGTGTCGGTATGCTGGCTGTCGGGCTCCCGGCGCCGGTATGCTGGTCGCCGGGAGCCCGACCGCCGGCATACTGAAGACCACCCGGTAATAAGATGTGCAGGTGTTTACAATATATATTAGAGCGGGCATTTTAAATATTTGTGAGAAAGCAATTTGGCTTTCACAGATGGGAGCTGGTCCGCGATATCAGGGTCTTAATGATGCACTGTACATTACAAACGCGGCTGTGATCGACCGGCTCCGATGGACGTATCGCGACACTGATGAATAACATCCACGTGTATTGTTGTATCATCAGTAAGCCAATGATATGAAATTTCAAGGGACAATGCATTTCTCATAATATTTAAGATGCTAAAATGTATTTTTATTGTTGCAAAACAAAGTTCAAATAAGTCATATTGTGTTTGATTCAGATTGGATTGTTTATCTGTTAAGTAGGTTTAAAAGTACATTTAAAAGTTGCTGCATAGCCTTGATATAGTTTTTTTTTAACTCAGGCCTAAAATAACTTCTGGTGCTTGTATAATGTGTGATTTCTTTATGACAAAGGAAGCCGCATGGTCTGTCCTCCATTTTGGACTAACCACATGGCCTGTCCACCATTTTGTGTACACCTCATGGATGTGGAAGGGGGAGGAGCAGTGGCCATTTTATTATTTATATCAGTGTATGTTCTGCAAGATAGCTATCCAATCTGAATCATATCATTTAAATTATTGATTATTGCTAGAGTCATTATAGATCTGTGTGAAATAGGATACATTTGTTGCTATATAGGTACATTTGAAATAACAGTATTTTAAGGAAGTAAGTGTAAAGACACAAACGCAGGTCTGCATAAAAGTTTATACAGAACAAGTTGTGTCTAGTGGGCAATATTAATTAGTATTGTTCACATTTATAGAGCTGTGTGATTTGTTTTATTGCGGACGTAGGGATTTGTACACATGTCTCGGACAAAGTACAGGACTGCGCACACAGCGTAAGAGACACGCACGGTCGCGTGTTTACGCAAAGTGCGTAAGAATGCGGGCGCTAAGTACAAATTACACAATAGTGTTGTTTAGTTCAAAGGTGGGATAGTAGACATTTAATACAATAGCACAAAACTGCCCGGTTTCTAAAGCAGATTAGTATAAAAATTTTGTTTAAACTGTATTGCCTCTGGGGTAAAGCTGCCTATCTGAATGAATTGAAATTTTCTGTACAGAAAAACCAAAGTGTATTTGAGTGAGCGAACGTAGGAGTGAGTGGATTTGAACCCCGGAAATCGGGTCCCGTGGTACACCAAGTAAGTGGAGGCTTGGTGGCGTGAGGCGGCTGACTCACGTTAATATAGATTGAAATACGCAAATCGTGAGGAGATTTGCAGAGGAGCGTAATAGGGAATTGTGCATTGTGTAGTACTGAAGTAAAAAGGTTTTTTGTTACGCTCCGAGCTGAGGGTCATAGTTTGTACATTGACCTGTGGTTGTACGGCAGATAGGTAACAAGTACCTATACGCTGTGCGATTGGGCCGCGCGTTTGTAGGTGCGATAGATAGCGCAACTTGATACCCTTTTTACGAGCTTTTTGCGTAGAATCGTGGTATCATTAGCGCTGTATAGAGCATACGCAAGCGTGATTTGTGTACAAGTGTATAGGGAGTTTTCGCTGGTCTCTCTCAGGAAAATCTGCAGCGGCAGATATTTACTGGAAAAGGTAAGTCACTCCTAACACTTCCAGTAAATAGAAACCAATAGGGCCTCACTGGGTACGCGGTGTTCACTATTGGAGTGAGTCGTGGTACTCAGTGGAGAAGGAGCGAGTGAAAACGCTAGGTATCTTTCACCGTCTATCTGCGGTGTGCATTGGGGATTGCGTTTATTGGCAAAAAGTCCGCAATGGGATTCAATTGCACAAGCAGTGGGCGTTTGGTAGCTAGGGTTCAGGCTGAAGAAGTGGGATCGAAAAGGTCAGAATTGCGACCGAGAGGGTCAGCAAGGTTTATTATGTGTGAAAAGTATGGTCCACACACGGAGGCTTTTTGCAATGAATGGGTACGTATGACTGACAAAGATAGGGTACCATTCCCTAAGGTGGGCAGCTTTGAACCTTCCAAAAAACTCTCCCCAAACAGCACATGACGCAAAGAAAAAAAGAGGCGCAATGAGGTAGCTGACTGTGTGAGTAAGATAAGCGACCCTAGTGGCCGACACAAACACCGGGCCCATCTAGGAGTGGCACTGCAGTGTCACGCAGGATGTCCCTTCCAAAAAACCCTCCCCAAACAGCACATGACGCAAAGAAAAAAAGAGGCGCAATGAGGTAGCTGACTGCGTGAGTAAGATAAGCGACCCTAGTGGCCGACACAAACACCGGGCCCATCTAGGAGTGGCACTGCAGTGTCACGCAGGATGTCCCTTCTAAAAAACCCTCCCCAAACAGCACATGACGCAAAGAAAAAAAGAGGCGCAATGAGGTAGCTGACTGTGTGAGTAAGATAAGCGACCCTAGTGGCCGACACAAACACCGGGCCCATCTAGGAGTGGCACTGCAGTGTCACGCAGGATGTCCCTTCCAAAAAACCCTCCCCAAACAGCACATGACGCAAAGAAAAATAAAAGAAAAAAGAGGTGCAAGATGGAATTGTCCTTGGGCCCTCCCACCCACCCTTATGTTGTATAAACAAAACAGGACATGCACACTTTAACCAACCCATCATTTCAGTGACAGGGTCTGCCACACGACTGTGACTGATATGACGGGTTGGTTTGGACCCCCCCCAAAAAAGAAGCAATTAATCTCTCCTTGCACAAACTGGCTCTACAGAGGCAAGATGTCCACCTCATCATCATCCTCCGATATATCACCGTGTACATCCCCCTCCTCACAGATTATCAATTCGTCCCCACTGGAATCCACCATCTCAGCTCCCTGTGTACTTTGTGGAGGCAATTGCTGCTGGTCAATGTCTCCGCGGAGGAATTGATTATAATTCATTTTAATGAACATCATCTTCTCCACATTTTCTGGATGTAACCTCGTACGCCGATTGCTGACAAGGTGAGCGGCGGCACTAAACACTCTTTCGGAGTACACACTTGTGGGAGGGCAACTTAGGTAGAATAAAGCCAGTTTGTGCAAGGGCCTCCAAATTGCCTCTTTTTCCTGCCAGTATAAGTACGGACTGTGTGACGTGCCTACTTGGATGCGGTCACTCATATAATCCTCCACCATTCTTTCAATGTTGAGAGAATCATATGCAGTGACAGTAGACGACATGTCCGTAATCGTTGTCAGGTCCTTCAGTCCGGACCAGATGTCAGCATCAGCAGTCGCTCCAGACTGCCCTGCATCACCGCCAGCGGGTGGGCTCGGAATTCTGAGCCTTTTCCTCGCACCCCCAGTTGTGGGAGAATGTGAAGGAGGAGATGTTGACAGGTCGCGTTCCGCTTGACTTGACAATTTTCTCACCAGCAGGTCTTTCAACCCCAGCAGACTTGTGTCTGCCGGAAAGAGAGATCCAAGGTAGGTTTTAAATCTAGGATCGAGCACGGTGGCCAAAATGTAGTGCTCTGATTTCAATAGATTGACCACCCGTGAATCCTTGTTAAGCGAATTAAGGGCTCCATCCACAAGTCCCACATGCCTAGCGGAATCGCTCCGTGTTAGCTCCTCCTTCAATGTCTCCAGCTTCTTCTGCAAAAGCCTGATGAGGGGAATGACCTGACTCAGGCTGGCAGTGTCTGAACTGACTTCACGTGTGGCAAGTTCAAAGGGCATCAGAACCTTGCACAACGTTGAAATCATTCTCCACTGCACTTGAGACAGGTGCATTCCACCTCCTATATCGTGCTCAATTGTATAGGCTTGAATGGCCTTTTGCTGCTCCTCCAACCTCTGAAGCATATAGAGTAGGGGTGGGCAAAATACGGCCCGCGGGCCGGATGCGGCCCGCAAACCGATCCTACCCGGCCCACTGCTTCCCCCCAGTGCGCAATGACAAGTGGCCCGACAGGCTGAGCTGCTTGTCATTGCTCTGCAGTACCTACAAGCCGCCGGTGCCTGTCTCCCCTGCTGCTGTTGCACGGCGCCTGCCACACTGTCTTCTTGCCTTGTAGCCTCCCCCTCCCGCCTCGTGACAACGGCAGTGTTCATGGCCAGCCAAAAAGGGGGCGGAGCTATACGAGGACGAGGGGGCGGGGCTACACGGACCTCAGGGGGCGGAGCTACACGGGACAAGAGCAACTGCTACAGATCCATCCTTCCTGCCACAGCCAGCCAGCCAGATAAGTTAATGGAAAAAGTAAGAGAAAGTGTATTTGTGTGTGTGTGTATATATATGTGAGAGTGTGTGTGTGTATATGTTTGTGTGTGCAGGCAGTGGCGTCAGACTGTTTTTAGGTTAGGGGGTAGATCTTTAATGCTCGATGTGCCACCCCAACCCCCCCCCCCCCCCGTGTTCTGTCACTGACTTAACCCCACATGTTCTGTCACCGTGTCACCCCCGTGTTCTGTCACCGCGTCACACCCCCGTGTTCTGTCACCGCGTCACACCCCCGAGTTCTGTCACCGTGTCACCCCCGTGTTCTGTCACTGACTCAACCCCACATGTTCTGTCACCGTGTCACCCCCGTGTTCTGTCACTGTGTCACCCCCGTGTTCTGTCACCATGTCACACCCTGCGTGTTCTGTCACTGTGTCACCCCCGTGTTCTGTCACTGTGTCACCCCCGTGTTCTGTCACCATGTCACACCCCGCGTGTTCTGTCACTGTGTCACCCCCGCGTTCTGTCACTGACTCAACCCCACATGTTCTGTCACAGTGTCACCCCCGTGTTCTGTCACTGTGTCACACCCCGCGTGTTCTGTCTGTGTCACACCCCCCGTGTTCTGTCACTGTGTCACCCCCCCCTGTGTTCTGTCACTGTGTCACACCCCGCGTGTTCTGTCACTGTGTCACCCCCGCGTTCTGTCACTGACTCAACTCCACATGTTCTGTCACCGTGTCACCCCCGTGTTCTGTCACTGTGTCACACCCCCCGTGTTCTGTCACTGTGTCACACCCCGCATGTTCTGTCACCGTGTCACCCCCCGTGTTCTGTCACTGACTCAACCCCACATGTTCTGTCACCGTGTCACCCCTGTATTCTGTCACCATGTCACACCCCCCGTGTTCTGTCACTGTGTCACACCCGCGTTCTGTCACTGACTCAACCCCACATGTTCTGTCACCGTGTCACCCCCGTGTTCTGTCACTGTGTCACACCCCCCGTGTTCTGTCACTGTGTCACCTCCCCGTGTTCGGTCACTGACTCAACCCCACATATTCTGTCACCGTGTCACCCCCGTGTTCTGTCACCATGTCACACCCTCCGTGTTCTGTCACTGTGTCACACCCCGCGTGTTCTGTCACTGTGTCACACCCCGCATGTTCTGTCACCGTGTCACCCCCCGTGTTCTGTCACTGACTCAACCCCACATGTTCTGTCACCGTGTCACCCCTGTATTCTGTCACCATGTCACACCCCCCGTGTTCTGTCACTGTGTCACCCCCGCGTTCTGTCACTGACTCAACCCCACATGTTCTGTCACCGTGTCACCCCCGTGTTCTGTCACTGTGTCACACCCCCCGTGTTCTGTCACTGTGTCACCTCCCCGTGTTCGGTCACTGACTCAACCCCACATATTCTGTCACCGTGTCACCCCCGTGTTCTGTCACCATGTCACACCCTCCGTGTTCTGTCACTGTGTCACACCCCGCGTGTTCTGTCACTGTGTCACCCCCGCGTTCTGTCACTGACTCAACCCCACATGTTCTGTCACCATGTCACCCCCCCGTGTTCTGTCACTGTGTCACACCCCGCGTGTTCTGTCACTGTGTCACCCCCGCGTTCTGTCACTGACTCAACTCCACATGTTCTGTCACCGTGTCACCCCCCGTGTTCTGTCACCGCGTCACACCACCCGTGTTCTGTCACTGTGTCACACCTTTCCCCAGGGGCCATGAGACACTGGATAATTTGCTTGCTGTGCAATGATTATCCCAAATAAAATGTTAATGTGTAAAAGGGGGCTCTACCTTCCGTACTGTGTAAAAGAGAGCTCTACCTGCCGTAATGTGTAAAAGGGGACTTTACCTGGCGTAATGTGTGACAGGGGCTCTACCTGGCGTAATGTGTGTAAGTGGCGCTACTGTGTGGCATAATTTGAGTAATGGAGACTATTGTGCAGCCTAATATGTATCTATATTATTTTTTGGCCACACCCCTTCCCTATGAAGCCACGTCCCTATATTTTTGGCACGTGGGGGAGCTGCTATTTTGTGTGCGGCCCTCGGATACTGACAGGAAAGTGTCAAGTGGCCCTTCAGCTGAAATGATTGCCCACCCCTGATATAGAGGGTTGAATTCCACCTCGTTACCACTTCTTGCTTCAGATGATGGCAGGGCAGGTTCAGTAGTTTTTGGTGGTGCTCCAGTCTTCTGTACGTGGTGCCTGTACGCCGAAAGTGTCCCGCAATTCTTCTGGCCACCGACAGCATCTCTTGCACGCCCCTGTCGTTTTTTAAAAAATTCTGCACCACCAAATTCAAGGTATGTGCAAAACATGGGACGTGCTGGAATTTGCCCATATTTAATGCACACACAATATTGCTGGCGTTGTCCGATGCCACAAATCCACAGGAGAGTCCAATTGGGGTAAGCCATTCCGCGATGATCTTCCTCAGTTGCCGTAAGAGGTTTTCAGCTGTGTGCGTATTCTGGAAACCGGTGATACAAAGCGTAGCCTGCCTAGGAAAGAGTTGGCATTTGCGAGATGCTGCTACTGGTGCCGCCGCTGCTGTTCTTGCGGCGGGAGTCCATACATCTACCCAGTGGGCTGTCACAGTCATATAGTCCTGACCCTGCCCTGCTCCACTTGTCCACATGTCCGTGGTTAAGTGGACATTGGGTACAACTGCATTTTTTAGGACACTGGTGAGTCTTTTTCTGACGTCCGTGTACATTCTCGGTATCGCCTGCCTAGAGAAGTGGAACCTAGATGGTATTTGGTAACGGGGGCACACTGTCTCAATAAATTGTCTAGTTCCCTGTGAACTAACGGCGGATACCGGACGCACGTCTAACACCAACATAGTTGTCAAGGCCTCAGTTATCCGCTTTGCAGCAGGATGACTGCTGTGATATTTCATCTTCCTCGCAAAGGACTGTTGGACAGTCAATTGCTTACTGGAAGTAGTACAAGTGGGCTTACGACTTCCCCTCTGGGATGACCATCGACTCCCAGCAGCAACAACAGCAGCGCCAGCAGCAGTAGGCGTTACACGCAAGGATGCATCGGAGGAATCCCAGGCAGGAGAGGACTCGTCAGAATTGCCAGTGACATGGCCTGCAGGACTATTGGCATTCCTGGGGAAGGAGGAAATTGACACTGAGGGAGTTGGTGGGGTGGTTTGCGTGAGCTTGGTTACAAGAGGAAGGGATTTACTGGTCAGTGGACTGCTTCCGCTGTCGGCCAAAGTTTTTGAACTTGTCACTGACTTATTATGAATGCGCTGCAGGTGACGTATAAGGGAGGATGTTCCGAGGTGGTTAATGTCCTTACCCCTACTTATTACAGCTTGACAAAGGGAACACACGGCTTGACAAATGTTGTCCGCATTTCTGGTGAAATACTTCCACACCGAAGAGCTGATTTTTTTGGTATTTTCACCAGGCATGTCAACGGCCATATTCCTCCCACGGACAACAGGTGTCTCCCCGGGTGCCTGACTTAAACAAACCACCTCACCATCAGAATCCTCCTTGTCAATTTCCTCCCCAGCGCCAGCAACACCCATATCCTCCTCATCCTGGTGTACTTCAACACTGACATCTTCAATCTGACTATCAGGAACTGGACTGCGGGTGCTCCTTCCAGCACTTGCAGGGGGCGTGCAAATGGTGGAAGGCGCATGCTCTTCACGTCCAGTGTTGGGAAGGTCAGGCATCGCAACCGACACAATTGGACTCTCCTTGTGGATTTGGGATTTCGAAGAACGCACAGTTCTTTGCGGTGCTTTTGCCAGCTTGAGTCTTTTCAGTTTTCTAGCGAGAGGCTGAGTGCTTCCATCCTCATGTGAAGCTGAACCACTAGCCATGAACATAGGCCAGGGCCTCAGCCGTTCCTTGCCACTCCGTGTGGTAAATGGCATATTGGCAAGTTTACGCTTCTCCTCCGACAATTTTATTTTAGGTTTTGGAGTCCTTTTTTTACTGATATTTGGTGTTTTGGATTTGACATGCTCTGTACTATGACATTGGGCATCGGCCTTGGCAGACGACGTTGCTGGCATTTCATCGTCTCGGCCATGACTAGTGGCAGCAGCTTCAGCACGAGGTGGAAGTGGATCTTGATCTTTCCCTAATTTTGGAACCTCAACATTTTTGTTCTCCATATTTTAATAGGCACAACTAAAAGGCACCTCAGGTAAACAATGGAGATGAATGGATACTAGTATACAATTATGGATGGACTGCCGAGTGCCGACACAGAGGTAGCTACAGCCGTGGACTACCGTACTGTACTGTGTCTGCTGCTAATATAGACTGGTTGATAATGAGATGTAGTATGTATAAAGAAGAAAGAAAAAAAAACCACGGGTAGGTGGTATACAATTATGGATGGACTGCCGAGTGCCGACACAGAGGTAGCTACAGCCGTGGACTACCGTACTGTACTGTGTCTGCTGCTAATATAGACTGGATGATAATGAGATGTAGTATGTATAAAGAAGAAAGAAAAAAAAAACACGGGTAGGTGGTATACAATTATGGACGGACTGCCGAGTGCCGACACAGAGGTAGCTACAGCCGTGGACTACCGTACTGTACTGTGTCTGCTGCTAATATAGACTGGTTGATAATGAGATGTAGTATGTATAAAGAAGAAAGAAAAAAAAACCACGGGTAGGTGGTATACAATTATGGATGGACTGCCGAGTGCCGACACAGAGGTAGCTACAGCCGTGGACTACCGTACTGTACTGTGTCTGCTGCTAATATAGACTGGATGATAATGAGATGTAGTATGTATAAAGAAGAAAAAAAAAAACCACGGGTAGGTGGTATACAATTATGGATGGACTGCCGAGTGCCGACACAGAGGTAGCTACAGCCGTGGACTACCGTACTGTACTGTGTCTGCTGCTAATATAGACTGGATGATAATGAGATGTAGTATATATAAAGAAGAAAGAAAAAAAACCACGGGTAGGTGGTATACAATTATGGACGGACTGCCGAGTGCCGACACAGAGGTAGCTACAGCCGTGGACTACCGTACTGTACTGTGTCTGCTGCTAATATAGACTGGTTGATAATGAGATGTAGTATGTATAAAGAAGAAAGAAAAAAAAACCACGGGTAGGTGGTATACAATTATGGATGGACTGCCGAGTGCCGACACAGAGGTAGCTACAGCCGTGGACTACCGTACTGTACTGTGTCTGCTGCTAATATAGACTGGATGATAATGAGATGTAGTATGTATAAAGAAGAAAGAAAAAAAAACCACGGGTAGGTGGTATACAATTATGGATGGACTGCCGAGTGCCGACACAGAGGTAGCTACAGCCGTGAACTACTGTACTGTACTGTGTCTGCTGCTAATATAGACTGGATGATAATGAGATGTAGTATGTATAAAGAAGAAAGAAAAAAAAAACCACGGGTAGGTGGTATACAATTATGGATGGACTGCCGAGTGCCGACACAGAGGTAGCTACAGCCGTGGACTACCGTACTGTACTGTGTCTGCTGCTAATATAGACTGGATGATAATGAGATGTAGTATGTATAAAGAAGAAAAAAAAAACACGGGTAGGTGGTATACAATTATGGATGGACTGCAGAGTGCCGACACAGAGGTAGCTACAGCCAAGGACTACCGTACTGTACTGTGTCTGCTGCTAATATAGACTGGATGATAATGAGATGTAGTATGTATAAAGAAGAAAGAAAAAAAAACCACGGGTAGGTGGTATACAATTATGGATGAACTGCCGAGTGCCGACACAGAGGTAGCTACAGCCGTGAACTACCGTACTGTGTCTGCTGCGACTGGATGATAAATAATGATATAAAAAATATATATATATATATCACTACTGCAGCCGGACAGGTATATATTATATAATGACGGACCTGCTGGACACTGTCTGTCAGCAGAATGAGTTTTTTATAGAATAAAAAAACACCACACAAGTCACACGACGAGTGTTTAACTTTTTCAGGCAATCACAATATAGTATACTATACTGGTGGTCAGTGTGGTCAGGTCACTGGTCAGTCACACTGGCAGTGGCACTCCTGCAGCAAAAGTGTGCACTGTTTAATTTTAATAATATGTATGTACTCCTGGCTCCTGCTATAACCTATAACTGCTCCCCAGTCTCCCCCACAATTAAGCTGTGTGAGCACAGTCAGATATTATACATAGATGATGCAGCACACTGGGCTGAGCACAGATATGGTATGTGACTGAGTCACTGTTTATCGTTTTTTTCAGGCAGAGAACGGATTATATTAAATAAAACTGCACTGGTGGTCACTGGTCAGTGGTCAGTCACTAGTAAACTCTGCACTCTCTCTCTAGTACTCCTAAGCTCCAGTAAATCAAGTGTCTCTGTCTCAATCTCTCTCTCTTCTAATCTAAATGGAGAGGACGCCAGCCACGTCCTCTCCCTATCAATCTCAATGCACGTGTGAAAATGGCGGCGACGCGCGGCTCCTTATATAGAATCCGAGTCTCGCGATAGAATCCGAGCCTCGCTAGAATCCGACAGCGTCATGATGACGTTCGGGCGCGCTCGGGTTAACCGAGCAAGGCGGGAAGATCCGAGTCGCTCGGATCCGTGTAAAAAAAGCTGAAGTTCGGGCGGGTTCGGATTCCGAGGAACCGAACCCGCTCATCTCTAGTTTAAATCTGTGGCAGCAAGAGGGGTTGGTGAGTTTGATAATAAGGTATTGCAGGTGGTATGTCTAACCAAAGTCATATAAGACAAGAATGGAAATATAAGAACTGTTTGAACTTGTAGCAACAATAAACAAGCAGGAAAAAAAAAAGAATGCAAGTACACCGCCATATGTAGATGTGGAAGCAGTTACGGCCAGCATACAAACTGTAGAAAATAATAAAAATATGAAAAATATGACTGTAACCTATATATGTACTAATGAATGTTGAAGTTTTATTTAGGAGGAGAAGGTGACCTGATTGTTTTCAGCCATTTCTCATGTACCCAGAGGAGTATCCAACCGGTAAGTATCCTTCCCCTGTGGGGGAAGTGGCTGAGACCAGTGGAACAGGTAAGTATGGTATCATTTGTGTACATATATAGTAAAACCCAAAAATAAAACAAAAAAAATCAAGAAAGTAACGTCAGAAATGGAGAAAAAAAACCTGTCCGCACATTAGTATTTGCCAGTAGGAAAGCGGACAGAGACAAGGTAACACCCAGGTATTTCTTTCAGTTACCATATAAGAAGTATTCATTCCTAGTAATGCCCCTAGTCAAGATGAGCTCGGAAATGTTTGTTGGACCATGTACAGACCCTTAATACAGGATGAGAAGGATTGAATGAATACTTCGCATGACCTAGAAGCTTGTTAAACTTTTTTTTTGTTTTTGTCTCTTGCAGTAATAGAAAACTCTCCATCTAGATAAGATCACTGGTAAACACTAATTCGGCAAATGGGAGGTGGCTATCTCTGTGCAAATGGACGGGCTCAATAAGGCATTGAGTGTCAGGGTGCAGACTTCTTTGCAAAATTGGAAAGGGGTCACAGTAGCTAATCTTAGATAGTGTGCTATTGAACATCACAAGAATAGTGCTAGGCGCAGAGAACAACAGGGGGAGAGGTTGAAGACGGTAAGTATACTGGCACATATAGGAAAGACCCATCAGTCCAAATCCCAGATCCCTAATGGTCAATAATATGTTACACTTGTAGGAAGGAAGGGCATTTTGCCAGAGATTGTACGAGTAGTAGGACACATAGTCAATATAGATCCCCTAGACAGAAAACACAAGCCACATTATTAAACACATAGACGGGACCAAGGGACATATAGTAAGGAATCATAAGCCCTATAGAAAACACAGATTCGGTTAATGGGAAGAACAAAATAAATGCAATATTACCCTTTGACAAAACTTGCTGGGGTTAAGATGGGGCCTCTAAACTTTTGCTTCTTTTTCCTAGCAGAAATGGCCCCTGATTAACTTAATTTTGTTAGATATGATATACATATACTGTGCTCCCGCTCAGGAAGTACAAAGTATGTTAGACACCCACGAAGACTAATGTCACATTCTACTGTCTAGATGCATGTCCATCACAGGTAGAGGAAATTATCTCACAGATACCGGGTTCCCTATGAACTTAGGATGGACAGGACACTGGATTGATGGCTGGGATAGTCCCAATGGCGATATGATAAACACAGAATTTTTTTTAAGGGGAGTAGACCAAGTAGAGAATCACTTCCCCGTAGTGCCCAATCCAGTTGTCAAATTTTTATAAAATCTTCACCTCTACAAACTCATCTGTCACCAACCTCTATTCTGTTTCTCTACAGTTTCCTCTTCATCTTTTGCGTTCACACAGGGTGGTACAATACATGGACTCAATTACAGTTCAAACTCCACATGCCTAGGTCTTTCAGAGTTCTGCCCAAACCCAGTATATCTCAACAGCACGATAACACCAGTATTACTGCAGTGTGCCTTGTCATGCACAAAGGGTGGAGAATGGGAATACTGGTGAAGGGAAATTTTATATAGACACTGATATGCCTGTTGGTGAATGGCAAACCTGACATTTTCTTTTTCATTTTCTTCTTCCTTCTCTCCTCTAGAGATGTTTCTTTTTTTTTTTTTTTTTGTTGAGTTATGCTCATGGTACTCTACATTGCAAACACACGATAGTAAATTAAAATGAAAAATTTGTGTTCCCCACAGGAAAAGGCAGTCTGGAGGACAAAGGGGTATGGCCAGGAGTCCTCAGGACTGTGGACAGGTGGACACGGTAAGCCAGTAGCCCCCAGAGCATACCTTCCAAGTCTAGCTGAGGTGGCACACGGTCTGACTCATCTATTCAAAGAGGGTATGTGCAGGCTGATGAGAGTCTACTGGTGTGCGCCAGGATTCTATTCTCATGCAGGTTAGAGAGCAATGACCTGTCTTGCTTGCTTGAGGAAGAATATTGGTAAAGCAATACCAACAGAGCCATCCCATATCTCTCCTGCAGACGGATCTTTTCAGGAAATACAAATCGACTTCGTACAGTTAACACCCTTTAGGAATTATTGTTATGTATTGGTGTGCACTGATGTTCTCTCAAACTGGGTAGAGGCATTTCCTGCCGCTACGGATGCTGCTGTGTTTACCTCAAACAAAAAAAATCAGAAATTTGTGTGTAGATAATGGTACCCCTAGAAGTAGGAGCAAAGCTTAAAATTGTACTATTGTGATCATAGATACTGCCACTAGTATTATGTAGCATCGGAACCACTCCCAGATCTTCACTTAACGAATCACCCTCTTCGAAATTTGTTTTTGTTTTGGTATTTGTGTCTTTTTGGGTTGTTTTTGGAAGACAACCTCATGTCATGATTGATCCGCACAATGATCAGAAATACACCAATGAGGTGACAGTACAGTACCTTATTGAGATGAGCCAGCATTTGAGAACTTGACAAAAGAACTTGAAACTGTAGATTGCTGGTATGCCAAATACTAACTGTCTTGATTGTGAACCAAGAGACTGTATGATTGTTCTTACGCCCAGGTTGCCTAATAGACAGGTGGTAAGGACCATACCAAGTTTTTTTGACAGCACTATCCCAGTGAAAGTAACCGAGAGAGAGACTTGGGTCCACGATTCCCATTGCAGGAAAGTCAGTAGTCCGGAAGGAACTCGTAAATGGAGTGAGATCGCAAAAGTATCACCAGAGACTCTGTTCCGTGAAGACTGAGAGGTGGCACTGTTGAACACTACCTGAGCGTATTAAAGGACTGCAGAAAGACCAGTCATTGTAATTGATTTGTTATGAACAAGAGTTGTTTTGTTCTATTTCTCTTTTCTCTCTTTCCCGCTGACAAACGTATTTTTTCAGGATATTCTATTTTTGCAAGGTTTTTTTTATGAGGAGTCGAGTGTGGGACTGGAACTGGTTCTGGAGGAGGGAGTGATCTCCTTATAGGATCCCAGGATTAGCCGATCAGTTTGTTAAAATCAGAGAAAAATCAAAGGTCTAGTAGTTATGGAGTTCAGAGGTAATCAGGAACAATCAGACAATGGCTATTCACACATTGCAGATAAAGAGCTCATTAATATATGTGGAAGAAAGGTTTATGAGTGGCTCTCCCCGAACTCTGAAGGTTTATGTTATTTAGGAGGGACACTACTTATAACCCTTGTTCAGTGATTAAACAGTCCTAGCATACGTTCCAGAAATGGAAACAATGTTCAGAAAATGATAGGAATATGTAGATCATGAAAATTTTATATGTCACTGTCACGATTTGTTTGTGTCTTCTTCATCTACCCAGCAGAACCTCAATCGTATCCAAACATCAGTGTACAAAGACGTAGGTACATGTATGTGTGAAATGTTCATCGCAAATCAGACATTATAGGCCAAAGCACTGTCCCAGCATACTCTATAGGATGAATGTTGTCCCACACCCAACAGTGGTCCCGTGACCGCCGAGTGCATATAGAGGATGTCTCCTCCTCCCTGTCTTCCCCAAATATAGACAAGTGTCTGATTTGCAAAATTAATACATACTTGTGTCTAGGTCACCGATCATTGTATGAAATATTTTTTTTTTCTTATGTTAATAATTGATGGCAGTTATTGTTTGCTGCCAAAGGGTGTACTGTGGAAGTCAAAAATATTACATAAAAAGAACATACAAACGACACACATTATGAGTCGCTATACTTGCAAATACGCGCAGCGAGCACAGCAATATATGGTAACACATGCATTTACACAGACATGCCACAGAGATGGATTCAACACTTATTTCATACAGTACATAATTATAATAATATCAAGCGCCAGACATCATGATGATTTAAAATTATATAATGAAGTAATGTCATGTATTTGTATTATTTCAACGAAACCAGATACACCTGTCATATTTGGTATTAAAGCAAGCAGATTAATGTGTAGATTCATTCGATACTTGTTATTAAGTTGTAGGACATTGCAACAAATAGTTATGATTAAATGTATGTAAGCTAAAATCACTTTTATTAGAACAATAGATATTCCAAACAGGTAGTGGACAGGAAGCTCAGGCCAGCCCCTTTGGACGTCCCCAAGACTGAACCTGTTTAGCATATACAAAGAGACTAGTAACTCATCATGAATGAGTAAGTCCCCTCCCCCAGAAACTAGATAACACATTGCTGATCACACAGGAGTCAGTTCCTGTTTTTGTACCAAAGGATGATGAACTTGCTGGCAGACCAGTTCCTGCATGATTTTACAGAGAGAGAGAGAGCGTGATATGGAAAGATAAATTTATATAACTTAAGGATAATGGTATTGCATCGCTGGCGTGTAACTGTAACTGTATGTAACTAACTGTATGTAACTGTATATAACTGTATGTTTTAACTGCTTACTGTGTGAGCGTAACCATGTAACTATAGGTATACTGTACTTTGTAATATATTGAATCCATATCCTTTTAATAACAAATATATACATCAATGAGCTTTGGAACTCAGATAATGTGTGGGTGTATTGTTTTCTCTTATGGGATGCAGTGTTTTGCTATATATATATAGCGCACATTCATGGCACATGGTAATAAGATGTGCAGGCGTTTACAATATATATTAGAGCGGGCATTTTAAATATTTGTGAGAAAGCAATTTGGCATTCACACATGCTTGTTGCAAGGGGAGGCGGTCGTTAGGTCGACAAGCATTAGGTCGACCACTGAAGGTCAACATGCATTAGGTCGACATGGTCATTAGGTCGACATCCAAAAAAAGTCGACATGCGTTTTTCACCATTTTATTCATTTTTTCACCTTTTTCATACTTAACGATCCATGTGTACTACAATTGGGAACGGTAACCTGTGCCAAGCTCTGCGGCAGTGGAGCGAGGCACCTTGCCCGAAGCATGGCAAGCCATGCGACACCAAAAACAGTAAATAAACTCATGTTGACCTTTTTCCATGTTGACCTAATGACCATGTCGACCTTCAGTGGTTGACCCAATGTATGTCGACCCAATGAACCACACCCTGTTGCCAGGGTTTCATGCTCTGGCTGTCATGCTCATTGCCAGGTGTTTCATGCTCTGGCTGTCATGCTTATTGCCAGGGGTGTGTAATGCTCATTGCCAGGGGTTTCAT
This sequence comes from Pseudophryne corroboree, assembly GCF_028390025.1. Lineage (NCBI taxonomy): Eukaryota > Metazoa > Chordata > Amphibia > Anura > Myobatrachidae > Pseudophryne > Pseudophryne corroboree. Next base: position 218,744,909 of record NC_086451.1, on the reverse strand, counting down.
GCTCTGTCTGTCATGCTCATTGCCAGGGGTGTGTAATGCTCATTGCCAGGGGTTTCATGCTCTGTCTGTCATGCTCATTGCCAGGGGTGTGTAATGCTTGTTGCCAGGGGTTTCATGCTCTGTCTGTCATGCTCATTGTCAGGCGTTTCATGCTCTGGCTGCCATGCTCGTTTCCAGGGGTGTGTAATGCTCATTGTAACATCGCAACGCAACCACATAATTTCTCAAAACTCCACCCAGTGAGCAAAGTACTATGGCTGGGAAAAGGGGGAGCTGGTAATAGTTGCATTCAAGTGCTGCGGCGGACTCCCTGTGCTAGAAACGACAGTGCCTACCATCAACATCAATAACTGTTACATCTTATGAACTGTGGAGGTCGAATCAACTCAAGTTGGCCATCTGAGGATATTTTCAATAAGAACAATGTACAGAACCCAAGTGAAAAGGAATTTAGAGAATAGCCATATACAGTGTTTCAAAAGCATATACTGTAGTGAGACTAGCATAATTCTCTTACACCTAAATCCTGCAACATGACAGTAAGCTGCAGTGTATATTATGATGAGTCTTCCTTACCAAATATTACGAAACCAGAAACAAAGTCAGTATGTGTTACATTAGCAGTCGAACATTTCAGTGAAATAGATCAATTTTAGTAAAACAGATCAACCTATTTCCATGTGATTATACATTCAGAAAATAATTCTTTACATCCAAAGAATAGAAAACTAGACTGTGACGCTCACAGCTCATACTCTAGACTCCCATATAAGGCTTGTGCTTGCATACACGCTACAATTATCTGGCCGATCCGCCTGATCTCAGTGGATAGGTCAGACAACTGCAGCGTGTATGTGGCTGAACGACCTGAAAATATCGATTGGTTGGGCATGCTGGATTGTCTAGCATGTCCCTCTGATGCAACATTTTCAAGTGTTATGTCAGCCTCATCGGACAGTGTATGCCTTACTGTGGCCAACCGACAGACATTTTCCCTGGGAACGAAATAACTGGGGAAATGTCTCCTCCACAGGAGCGGAGTGCTGATACCACGTGACATACAGTAAACTGTGAAATATCTCAGTGTATGTCCCGGATATCGGGAAGGTCAGATAAAATGCTTGTCGGTCTGACAGGCATTTTATCTGACCATGTATGCCCAGCAAAACACACAAGTACAGTATTTGAACATAACTCTTGGGAAGAGATTGGCCCATACCCTGGGCACCCACGTCTGGCAGGGGGCCTCCTGGCTGGAGCATGCTGACATCACTAGTTCTCCCTCTTGTGTAGCAGCAGAACCAGGCAGCCAGAATGTGAGCGAGATAGTATGCAATACAGGCAGAGATATAGGAGTATCAGGGTGCATGAGATACCAACGGAGCTTCCTGAAAGATAGTAGGGGGGAAAGAGCTGTAAGTGACCCAAGGATTCCAGTTTTTCCTCCTCCCCGCCTGGGTGTCTGGGTCCTGTGTAACCTGGTATCTAGAGAGAGAGACACACACACACACACACCCACACACACACACACACACACACACACACACACACCCCTCCTGTGTACGGCCCCAGTGTATAAGTAGTACAGAGGCTGCTTCTATTGCATTTTTGCAAGATAAATAATAGATTAAATTTTTCTATGTGTGTTTTAAGGTTGTTTAAGTTGTCTTTGTTCCATCGCAGGAAAACTTGATAAAATAGTTGTCTATTATTTAAATAGTTCAACACAGGTGTCGGCAATCATTTATTAAGAGGGAATTTGAAGAAAAAAACATGTGTGTCCCTTCTGGAATGGGTCATGTTGAGAGGTATGTGCAATCTAATATACACCCCCCTTCCCCCGGGACTCCCTGTCTTGAGTAAGAAAAAAGAAATCATGCCCCCCTACCCCTTTCTCCAGCAGGCCAATGTTTTTCAGCTTTGGGTCTAGTATGTATGCCTTCCCTTTCTAGAGACAATCCCCTCAATACATAAAAAACACAATCCTTGTTTCCATTCACTATCAGGGGATTATTTATCTACATTATGTTCACATTTTAAAGACAATGATTATAATTTCTTATTTATAATTAATTATAATTTCAAAAACTTGGTGGCCGTGGGGGGAAGGGGGGGGGGGTAGGTGGGAGGAGGGAAGGACTGGCAGTGACAAGGCGGCTGATGCAGGATGGTGTAAGGCAGGGTGTAACTAGAAGTTTGTGGTTCCCATTGAAAAATCTTGACAGGACCTCCCCTGCCCCCCGCCGTTGTCACTTCAATGCCCCTTAGGGGAGCAGGAGAGAGTGAGAAAGACAAAGCAAGTATCAGGGGTAGAGAGAAAGAGAGAGGGATGCGAGAAAGAGAGGGAAGTCATGGAGAGATAGGGTTTAACAGAAAAAGAGGGAATTAACAAAAGATAGGAGTGAGCGAGAGAGAGGGTGTAAAGGCGGGTACACACTAGGCGATGGGGAAATGCTGGCGATGAACGACTATATCGTTAAATGATATAGCGTTCAACTGTATAGTGTGTACAAACTGATCGTTATTATCAATGAATACCCCAAAATCTTTTTCAAACTCTGTTTCCCCTAGGCGTTCCCCATTTAATATGTAGGATGCCATTTAGATGCACAGAGTTCAAGTTTAGATAGATCATTCTGCAAGGACTCCACATCCAATTCTGAATTAATTACCTTACACAGTTTAGTATCATCTGCAAAGATTGACACTGTGCTTTCCAGGCCTATTTCTGGGTCATTGATAAATATGTTGAACAGTAGCGGTCCGAGTACGAACCCTTGTGGTATTCTACTGACTACTGGGGACCAGGTTGAAGACTTCCCGTTGACCACTACTCGCTGTACCCTGCTATCCAATCAGCTGCTTATCCATGTGCAAATAGTTTTTCCTAGGCCAAGCTCCTTTAATTTGATCATCAGTCTCCTGTGAGGAACTGTATCAAAGGCTTTTGCAAAATCTAGGAAGACCACATCCACAGCTTTTCCTTGATCAAGATTATTGCTCACTTCCTTGTAGAAGCTAATTAAGTTAGTCTGACATGACCTGTCCCTCACAAACCCATGCTGGTTCTTACTAATAAGCCTAGCTGACTGTAGATACTCCTGTATGTCGTCCCTTAGAATTCCTTCCAATATTTTCCCCACTATAGATGTTAAACTAACTGGTCTGTAGTTTCCCGGAAGATTTTTGGATCCCTTTTTAAATAATGGCACTACCTCAGCTATACACCAATCCTTCAGTACCATGCCTGATCTAATTGAACTATTGAAAATCAAGTATAGGGGTCGTGCTGGTTGTGAACTAAGCTCCATAAGAACCATCAGGTGAAGTCCATCAGGACCAGGTGATTTATTAATCTTAATTTTGCTTATTTTTAATTCCCTATCAAATGGTTTGCTTTGAATTAGAGATGTGGGGCTGGCAATTTTCGTGTTTTGTGTTTTGGTTTAAGTTCTAATTCCACTTTCGTGTTTTGGTTTTGGCTTGGTTTTTCCAAAACCAACCTTTCATGTTTTGGTTTTGGTTTTGGATCTGAATAATTTTTGGAAAAAAATAAAAACAGCTAAAATCATAGAATTTGGGGATAATTTTGATCCTATGGTATTATTAACCTCAATAACATTAATTTCCACTCATTTCCAGTCTATTCTGAACACTGAACACCTCCCAATATTGTTTTTAGGCCAAAAGGTTGCACCAAGGTGGCTGTATGACTAAGCTAAGCGACCCGAGTGTGCAGCACAAACACCTGGCCCATCTAGGAGTGGCACTGCAGTGGTAGACAGGATGGCAGATTTAACAAATAGGCCCCAAACAGCACATGATGCAAAGAAGAAAAAAAGGTGCAATGAGGTCGCTGGATGACTAAGCTAAGTGACACAAGTGTGCGGCACAAACACCTGGCCCATCTAGGAGTGGCACTGCAGTGGCAGACAGGATAGCCGATTTAAAAAATAGGCCCCAAACAGCACATGATGCAAAGAAGAAAAAGAGGTGCAATGAGGTAGCTGGATAACTAAGATAAGCGACACAAGTGTGCGGCACAAACACCTGGCCCATCTAGGAGTAGCATTGCAGTTACAGACAGGATGGCACTTAAAAAAACTAGTCCCCAAACCACACACGATGCAAAGAAGAAAAATAGGTGCAAGATGGAATTTTCCTTGGGCCCTTCCACCCACCCTTATGTTGTATAAACAGGACATGCACACTTTAACAAACCAATCATTTCAGCGACAGGGTCTGCCACACCACTGTGGCTGAAATGACTGGTTTGTTTGGGCCCCCACCAAAAAAGAAGCAATCAATCTCTCCTTACACAAACTGGCTCTACAGAGGTAAGATGTCGACCTCATCCTCTGATTCCTCCCCCTTTCACTGTGTACATCCTCCTCCTCATAGAGTAATAATTCGTACCCACTGGAATCCACCATCACAGGTCCCTGTATACTTTCTGGAGGCAATTGCTTTTAAAGCTCTTCCTGGAGGAATTTATAATTCATTTTGAAGAACATCATCTTCTCCACATTTTGTGGAAGTAACCTCGCTGACAAGGTTACTGGCTGCACTAAACACTCTTTCGGAGTATACACTGGAGGGGGGGCAACTTAGGTAAAATAAAGCCAGTTTGTGCAAGGGCATACAAATTGCATCTTTTTCCTGCCAGTATACATACGGACTGTCTGACATGCCTACTTGGATGCTGTCACTTATATAATCCTGCACCATTCTTTCAATGGTGACAGAATCATATGCAGTGACAGTAGACATGTCAGTAATCGTTGGCAGGTCTTTCATTCCGGACCAGATGTCAGCTTTCGCTCCTGACTGCCCTGCATCACCGCCAGCATGTGGGCTAGGAAATCTTATCCTTTTCCTTGCAGCCCCAGTGGCGGGAGAAATTGAAGGAGGAGCTGTTGACGGGTCACGTTCCGCGTGAGTTGACAATTTACTCACCAGCAGGTCTTTGCACCTCTGCACACTTGTGTCTGCCGGAAAAAGAGATACAATGTAGGCTTTAAACCTAGGATCGAGCACGGTGGCCAAAATGTAGTGCTCTGATTTCAACAGATTGACCACCCTTGAATCCTGGCAAAGCGAATGAAGGGCTCCATCCACAGGTACCACATACTTTGCGGAATCGCTCTGTCTTAGCTCCTCCTTCAATTGCTCCAGCTGCTTCTGCAAAGCCTGATGAAGGGAATGACCTGACTAAAGCTTGCAGTGTCTGAACTGACTTCACGTGTGGCAAGTTCAAAGGGTTGGAGAACCTTGCAAAAGACGGAAATCATTCTCCACTGTGCTTGAGTCAGGTGCATTCCCCCTCCTTTGCCTATATCGTAGGTGGATGTATAGGCTTGAATGGCCTTTTGACGCTTCTCCATTTTCTGAAGCATATAGAGTGTTAAATTCCACCTCGTTACCACCTCTTGCTTCAGTTTATGGCAGGGCAGGTTCAGGAGTGTTTGCTGGCGCTCCAGTCTTCGGCACGCGGTTGCTGAATACCAAAAGTGGCCTGCAATTTTTGAGCCACTGACAGCATCTCCTGCACACCCCTGTTATTTTTCAAAATTCTGCACCACCAAGTTTATTGTATGTGCAAAACATGGGACGTGCTGGAATTTGCCCAGATGTAATGCACGCACAATATTGGTGGCATTGTCCGATATCACAAATCCCCAGGAGAGTCCCATTGGGGTAAGCCATTCTGCAATGATGTTCCTCAGTTTCCATAAGAGGTTGTCAGCTGTGTGCCTCTTACGGAAGGCGGTGATACATAGAGTAGCCTGCCTAGGAACGAGTTGGCATTTGTGAGATGCTGCTACTGGTGCCACTGCCATTGTTGCTGTGGGAGGCAATACATCTACCCAGTGGGCAGTCATATAGTCCTGAGTCTGCCCTGTTCTACTTGTCCACATGTCCATGGTTAAGTGGACACTGGATACAACTACATTTTGTAGGACACTGGTGATTCTTTTTCTGACGTCTGTGTACATTCTCGGTATCACCTGCCTAGAGAAGTGGAACCTAGATGGGATTTGATACCGGGGACACAGTACATCAAACAATTCTTTAAGTCCCACTGAACTAATGGCGGATACCAGACGCACGTCTAATACCAACATAGCTGTCAAGACCTCAGTTATCCGCTTTGCAAAAGAATGACTGCTGTCATATTTCATCTTCCTCACAAAGGACTGTTGGATAGTCAATTGCTTACTGGAAGTAGTACAAGTGGTCTTCTGACTTCCCCTCTGGGATGATGATTGACTCCCAACAGCAACAACAGCAGCGGCAACAACAGCAGGCGTACCACTCAAGGATCCTCCGGAGGAATCCCGGTTAGGAGAGGAATCTTCAGTCTTGACAGTATTATACAGAATACTGTTCACTACATAACTAAGAAATTATCTACGCTGAACCAGGTCTACACCCAGTATATTACATTATTGATATACCACTGAAGAAGTCCATTACAAGGACGAAACGCATCAGGTAATTTCTACAACCTGCAAATCCTGAAGGGCAGTCCACCCATGAGCTCACACCCGTAAGGGTGAGCTGTATAACATCATGTCCCTAGGGAATTAGCAGGTTATATTATACATTAATTTTTGTACTGTATGTATAATCTATGTAAACGTTTTATAGTCCTCTGTTCATGTATATGAATAAATATTCTAAAGGAATTTTATTGGTTTTATTAGTATCAATAAGGGTATTTTGATAGAGTTAAATAACAAGACTCTATATGAATATTGGCGCACCCAAGGTATTTTGTTTGTGACTTCAATTACTTGATCCCTACTAGCAAAGGATCACTATTGGGTTGCAGCCTAATTATTCCCAGTGCAAAAAAATAGGATATTGTTTTATATATATATATATATATATATATATAATGTTGAAAAGCATCTTCGCACATGTGTCTTCCATTAGCTTGGTAAGACATTGCAGAAACCTCATAATAGTTAATCCTATTTTTATGAGTTGAGCTGCAGGTGACAGCATTGGTAACCACAATTCTAATGTCTGTTTATTTAGGGTTTTCTAATAATTTTTGTCACTAGTTTGTCTGGAAATGATAGCACCAGATGCAGAAGGTCATGTTCTTTGTGTATTAACATTTACAAACACAATTGCAAAGCCTCCCTGGGGCCTGCTCATGGATTCATAAATAAATACAAATAATCCTTGCTGAAATCAACAAATTGCGGGGTAGAGAATCACAGTTTCACTCCCATATTTTTCTCCTTGTATACTAAAATCAGGCCTCAGATAAGTGAATGTGTAGGTGACACAGCTTCATCATGAGTATCACAGAAAGGCACATAAAGAGGGAATAGAAAATATGAATCTATTGAAAAAAGCTATTAGTGAATGTACTCCTAAATGTAATTTGCAAGGAGAGGTATAACCAAGATTCTAAAGTCACTGTTAGGATAGATATTGATAGCAAAAAAGTCCCACACATGCCATGTGGAAGATGTACTAAGGGGAAGATATACTAAGCAGTGAAAAGAGTGGAGAATTGAGCCAGTGGAGAAATTGCACATGGCAACCTATCGAAGTAACATTTATAATTTGCATACTATAGAATAATACAGAGCAGCTGATTGGTTGCCATGGACAACTTCTCCACTGGCTCCTTCTCCACTCTTTTCACTGCTCAGTACATCTTCCCTATGCCTTGAAAAGTGATAAATTGCACAGTGATGAAGGCGTCTATTTACTAAGCCTTGGATGGAGATAAAGTAGACAGAGATAAAACGGGGTCTATTTACTAAGCTTTCAACGGAGGTAAAGAGGATGGAGATAAAGTTCCAGCCAATCAGCTCCTAACTGACATTTTTCAAACACAGCCTTAGCATGGCAGTTAGGAGCTGATTGGCTGGTACTTTATCACTGTGCAATTTATCACTTTTCAAGGCTTAATACATCTCCCCCATGGTTCTTGAATATTGCTTAAAATGTGAAATAAAACTCATAAAATGTAAACATCTGTGTGTAAATTGATGAAATCAACGTAATAAAAATGTGCTTTCCATAGGATAACCTATTTAACTAGGGTACACGTACACATCTTTCTGCTATAAATCCCATAGTTGGTAATACGATCTCCTATATATTTGCCCTGTGACTGTGCCTAACCCTCTAACGCTGGGTGGAGTCACAGTGGTGGGCAGAGTTAGCAGCTCCTGCCCTGTCCCAGCACACCACTAGCAGGACGGAGCTGCAGACACATAATCCGCCCACCAGCCTGAAACCACCAGGGCATGGACACCCCACACTGCCAGGTAACCATAGACCCCTCCCGTGCCACCTACACCCCAAACCCCCCTCCAGCAGCTCCCACATGCAGCCACTGACAGCCCAGACACCCCCGACCCCGACGCCTGCATAACTCACCACCACACACTACCCAGCCTAACCCACCGCACCGAACCCACCCGCCGCAGCACCTCCCACAGCCATCCGCGCCACAGACACGGTGGCCGGGCCCCGCCGCCCGCACCACGGCCGACCAGACAGCCGCAGCCCGCACCACCCCTCCCACCCTCCACACCCCCCCAACGCCAGCTCCTGCACTGCAGCCGCGCCTGGGACCCACTGTCCCGCCAGACGCCGTCCGCACAACGCACGAAGAGATTGCAGTTACGGCACAGCATCACCCGCGCCTATAACTGCTGCCGCCGCCGCCATACACATCAGGAGGGACGGGTGGCGCAGGAGAAGGCTTCATAGCCCCCCCTGCACCGGTACAGACACCCGCTGCCTCCTCCGCACACCGAACACTACGCTGCCTCCCACCATCCCCAGAGACCCAGACTATACATCACAGGGCCTGGCCTGCCGGCTCCACAGGCCAGAGATAGGGGACAGCGCGCCTGCTAATGTGGCCGCTACACCAACTTCACAGGTGAGAGTGCACAGGCAGCTCCGCCTCTCTGCGTCCCCTCCCAGCCGCCCGCGTCTCTGCGTCACCTCCCTGCCGCCCCCCACGTCTCTGCATCCCCTCCCTGCGTCTCTGCATCCCCTTCCTGCCGCCCCGCGTCTTTGCGTCCCCTCCCTGCCGCCCCGCTTCTCTGCGTTCCCTCCCTGTCGCCCCACGTCTCTGCGTTCCCTCCCTGCCGCCCCGTGTCTCTGCGTCCCCTCCCTGCCGCCCCGCGTCTCTGCGTCCCCTCCCTGTCGCCCCGCGTTTCTGCATCCCCTCCCTGCCGCCCCACGTCTCTGCGTTCCCTCCCTGTCGCCCGTGTCTCTGCATCCCCTCCCTGCCTCCCCGCGTCTCTGCGTTCCCTCCCTGACGCCCGCGTCTCTGCGTTCCCTCCCTGCCACCCCGTTTCTCTGCGTCCCCTCCCTGCCACCCCGCGTCTCTGCTTCCCCTCCCTGCCACCCCGCGTCTCTGCGTCCCCTCCCTGCCGCCCGCGTCTCTGCGACCCCTCCCTGCCGCCCGCGTCTCTGCATCCCCTCCCTGCCGCCCCACATCTCTCTATCCCCTCCCTGCCGCCCCGCGTCTCTGCGTCCCCTCCCTGCCGCCCGCGTCTCTGCGTCCTCTCCCTGCCGCCCGCATCTCTGCGTCCACTCCCTGCCACCCGCGTCTCTACGTCCCCTCCCTGCCGCCCGCGTCTCTGCGTCCCCTCCCTGCCGCCCCACGTCTCTCTATCCCCTCCCTGCCGCCCGCGTCTCTGCGTCCCCTCCCTGGTACCCCGCGTCTCTGCGTCCCCTCCCTGGTACCCCGCGTCTCTGCGTCCCCTCCCTGCCGCCCGCGTCTCTGCCTCCCCTCCCTGCCGCCCCGTGTCTCTGCCTCCCCTCCCTGCCGCCCGTGTCTCTGCGTCCCCTCCCTGCCGCCCGCTTCTCTGCGTCCCCTCCCTGCCGCCCCACGTCTCTCTATCCCCTCCCTGCCGCCCGCGTCTCTGCGTCCCCTCCCTGGTACCCCGCGTCTCTGCGTCCCCTCCCTGGTACCCCGCGTCTCTGCGTCCCCTCCCTGCCGCCCGCGTCTCTGCCTCCCCTCCCTGCCGCCCCGTGTCTCTGCCTCCCCTCCCTGCCGCCCGTGTCTCTGCGTCCCCTCCCTGCCGCCCGCTTCTCTGCGTCCCCTCCCTGCCGCCGTGTCTCTGCGTCCCCCTGCCGCCCGCGTCTCTGTGTCCCCTCCCTGCTGCCCCGCGTCTGCGTCCCCTCCCTGCGTCTCTGCGTCCCCTCCCTGCCGCCCCGCCTCTCTGCGTCCCCTCCCTGCCGCCCCGCGTCTCTGCGTCCCTTCCCTGACGCCCCGCGTATCTGCCTCCCTGCCGCCCCGCCTCTCTGCGTCCCCACCCTGCCGCCTCTCTGAATCCCCTCCCTGCCGCCCCACATCTCTGCGTCCCCTCCCTGGTACCCAGCGTCTCCTCCATCCCCGCGTCTCTGCGTCCCCTCCCTGCCGCCTGCGTATCTGCCTCCCCTCCCCTCCCTGCCGCCCGCCTCTCTGCGTCCCCTCCCTGCCGCCCCACCTCTCTGTGTCCCCGCCCTGCGTCTCTGTGTCCCCTAACTGCGTCTCTGTGGCCCCGCCCCGCATCTCTGTGTCCCCTCCCCGTCTGTCTCCTCCCCGCCGCCCCGCGTCTTTGTGTCCCCTCCCCGACGCCCCGCATCTCTGCAGGGGTTAAAGGGGCGCAGCCCCTTCCGACGGTGTGAAGAGCGCCCGTAGGGCGCTATGAAGCACCTAGTTTTTAGATACTCATTGGAAATGGCATAAGAAATGAAAGACATTTATCAACTTTTGTAATGACTGTAGACAGACATACTTTATACTGTATATACAGAAGCATTACTCTCCTACAAGAAGACAGTGATTTAATAAGATGCCATGCTTACAGCAAAGATGATGCCTTAAAGCTAGAGATGTGCACCGGAAATTTTTCGGGTTTTGTGTTTTGGTTTTGGATTCGGTTCCGCGGCCGTGTTTTGGATTCGGACGCGTTTTGGAAAAACCTCCCTAAAAATTTTTGGGCGGATTCGGGTGTGTTTTGGATTCAGGTGTTTTTTTTCAAAAACCCCTCAAAAACAGCTTATATCATAGAATTTGGGGGTAATTTTGATCCTATGGTATTGTTAACCCCAATAACCATAATTTCCACTCATTTCCACTCTATTCTGAACACCTCACACCGAGGTCGCTGGAGGACTAAGCTAAGCAAAACAAGTGGGCGGCACAAACACCTGGCCCATCTAGAAGTGGCACTGCAGTGCCAGACAGGATGGCACTTATAAAAATTGGCCCCAAACATCACATGATGCAAAGATAAATAACAAAAAAAGAGGTGCAAGATGGAATTGTCCTTGGGCCCTCTTACCCACCCTTATGTTGTATAAACAGGACATGCGCACTTTAACAAACCCATCATTTCAGCCACAGGGTCTGCCACACGACTGTGGTTGAAATGACTGGTTGGTTTGGGCCACCACCAAAAAAAGAAGCAATCAATCTCTCCTTGCTCAAACTGGCTCTACAGAGCCAAGATGTCGACCTCATCATCATCCTCCGATTCCTCACCCCTTTCACTGTGTACAGCCCCTCCTCACAGAGTATTAATTCGTCCCCACTGGAATCCACCATCACAGGTCCCTGTGTACTTTCTGGAGGCAATTGCTGGTGAATGTCTCAACGGAGGAATTGATTATAATTCATTTGGATGAACATCATCTTCTACACATTTTGTGGATGTAACCTCGTACGCCGATCGCTGACAAGGTGACCAGCTGCACTAAACACTCTTTCGGAGTACATACTGGAGGGAGGGCAACTTAGGTAAAATAAAGCCAGTTTGTGCAGAGGTCTCCAAATTGCCTCTTTTTTCTGCCAGTATACATACGGACTGTCTGACGTGCCTACTTGGATGCGGTCCATATAATCCTCCACCGTTCTTTCAATGGTGACAAAATCATATGCAGTGACAGTAGACGACATGTCAGTAATCGTTGGCAGGTCCTTCAGGCTGGACCAGATGTCAGCACTCGCTCCTGACTGCCCTGCATCACTGCCAGCGGGTGGGCTCTGAATTCTTATCCTTTTCCTCCCAGCCCCAGTTGCGGGAGAATGTTAAGGAAGAGCTGTTGACGGGTCACGCAATTTTCTCACCAGCAGGTCTTTGAACCTCTACAGACTTGTGTCTCCTGGAGAGATACAACGTAGGCTTTAAACCTAGGCTCGAGCATGGTGGCCAAAATGTAGTGCTCTGATTTCAACAGATTGACCACCCGTGAATCCTGGTTAAGCGAATTAAGGTCTCCATCCACAAGTCCCACATGCCTAGCGGAATCGCTCCATCTTAGCTCCTCCTTCAATATCTCCAGCTGCTTCTGCAAAAACCTGATGAGGGGAATGACCTGACTCAGGCTGGCAGTGTCTGAACTGACTTCACGTGTGGCAAGTTTAAAGGGTTGCAGAACCTTGCACAACGTTGAAATCATTCTCCACTGCGCTTGAGTCAGGTGCATTCCCCCTCCTTTGCCTATATCGTAGGCAGATGTATAGGCTTGAATGGCCTTTTGCTGCTCCTCCATCCTCTGAAGCATATAGAGGGTGAATTCCACCTCGTTACCACCTCTTGCTTCAGCTGATGGAGGGGCAGGTTCAGGAGTATTTGCTGGTACTCCAGTCTTCGGCACGTGGTGGCTGAATGCCGAAAGTGGCCTGCAATTCTTCGGGACACTGACAGCATCTCTTGCGCCCCTGTCATTTTTAAAAAAATTCTGCACCACTAAATTAATTGTATGTGCAAAACGTGGGATGTGCTGGAATTTGTCCACATGTAACGCACGCACAATATTGGTGGAGTTGTCCGATGTCACAAATCCCCAGGAGAGTCCAATTGGGGTAAGCCAATCTGCAATGATGTTCCTCAGTTTCCGTAAGAGGTTGTCAGCTGTGTGCCTCTTATGGAGAGCGGTGATACAGAGCATAGCCTGCCTAGGAACGAGTTGGCGCAAAAAAAGAAGAAATACCAAGGTAATTCGCCCGGCGCTATCAAGAGGGGTTGCTAGACCTTTTAAGCTGCTGTATAAAGGGATAGTTAGTCCCTGGTAAACAGATAGAATATGGGTGTGAAAACAGCGCTAGAAAAACTGGATATGGAAATTAATAATCACAATTTATTATAAAAGTTGTTGCAACAAATAAAACATTGAATTCATATATATATGGATATATTAGTAAAATAAATTCAATAAAAGAATGTCAAGATAGGGCAGGCACAGCTAATTAATTTGGTGTATTACCACACGAGGATGCCGGACATGATGTACTGTAGAGAGTCCTTGGAATTATGCCACAGTCCTGGGTGCACTTTGCAATGCTGGCAGGTGAATGTCCAAAGTTTGTGCGAACCTTGTTTGCTTGGTTCCAAACCAGAAGAAGACATCTTTATAGCTGGATCTCTGGTGCTTGCATGGACTTCTGCTAATTCCCAATTGCTGGGGGACTTCTAGGCTTATTCCAGGTATGATTGATGGTTCAGTAGTACACGGCTCCTCCAGACCAACGCGTTTCGCTGTGTCCACAGCTTTTTCAAGGTATGTGTGCCCATAGTGTGAGTGCCCTTTTTAAAGGCTGTGACACGCACGCTCGCGTGACCGGCGTCAATGACGCGTATCCGGGCATTGACGTTATTGACGCCGGTCACGCGAGCGTGCGTGTCACGTGACCCGGCGCACAGGGAAATGAGGGGAGCGGCCCAGTGCGAACGGCGGGAGCCCTGCGGGTATGCCGATCACGTGGAGGTCTGTATTAACAGCCTAAGAGCCACGTGATCGGAAAATATGTTAATTTAAACCAATAAAAAGCAAGTATGCGTTCCACTGACAGGATGTCCGGGTATGCGGTCATGTGACCCATACATCTAAACAGGAAGTGTTTTAAAAGGTTTTGACATATAAATCCTTTGATATTATTCAAAGCTAAGTTTGAAGTTCATATACATTTGTCTCCTATATATATAAATGAATTAAACTGGATATGGTTTTGTTTTGTTATTTATTTTAAAATTTGCAAATGATCTCAGCTGTCAATGATGGGCAATTAGCACAGCCTTTAAAAAGGGCACTCACACTATGGGCACACATACCTTGAAAAAGCCGTGGACACAGCGAAACGCGTTGGTCTGGAGGAGCCGTGTACTACTGAACCATCAATCATACCTGGAATAAGCCTAGAAGCCCCCCAGCAATTGGGAATTAGCAGAAGTCCATGCAAGCACCAGAGATCCAGCTATAAAGAGGTCTTCTTCTGGTTTGGAACCAAGCAAACAAGGTTCGCACAAACTTTGGACATTCACCTGCCAGCATTGCAAAGTGCACCCAGGACTGTGGCATAATTCCAAGGACTCTCTTCAGTACATCATGTCCGGCATCCTCGTGTGGTAATACACCAAATTAATTAGCTGTGCCTGCCCTATCTTGACATTCTTTTATTGAATTTATTTTACTAATATATCCATATATATATGAATTCAATGTTTTATTTGTTGCAACAACTTTTATAATAAATTGTGATTATTAATTTCCATATCCAGTTTTTCTAGCGCTGTTTTCACACCCATATTCTAGGAACGAGTTGGCGTTTGAGAGATGCTGCTACTGGTGCCGCTGCTGCTGTTGTTGCTGCGGGAGGCAATACATCTACCCAGTGGGCTGTCACAGCCATATAGTCTTGAGTCTGCCCTGCTCCACTTGTCCACATGTCCGTGGTTAAGTGGACATTGGGTACAACTGCATTTTTTAGGACACTGGTGACTCTTTTTCTGATGTCTGTGTACATTCTCGGTATCGCCTGCCTAGAGAAGTGGAACCTAGATGGGATTTGGTACCGGGGACACACTACCTCAAGAAATTCTGTAAGTCCCTGTGAATTAACGGTGGATACCGGACACACATCTAACACCAACACAGCTGCCAAGGCCTGAGTTATCCGCTTTGCAACAGGATGACTGTTGTGATATTTCATCTTCCTCGCAAAGGACTGTTGGACAGTCAATTGCTTACTGGAAGTAGTACAAGTGGTCTTCCGACTTCCCCTCTGGGATGATGATTGACTCCCAGCAGCAACAACAGCAGCGCCAGCAGCAGTAGGCGTTACACTCAAGGATCCATTGGAGGAATCCCAGTTAGGAGAGGACTCGTCAGACTTGCCAGTGACATGGCCTGCAGGACTATTGGCGTTCCTGTCTAAGGAGGAAATTGACACTGAGGGAGTTGGTGGTGTGGTTTGCAGGAGCTTGGGTACAAAAGGAAAGGATTTAGTTGTCAGTGGACTGCTTACGCTGTCACCCAAGGTTTTTGAACTTGTCAATGACTTCTGATGAATGCGCTCCAAGTGACGTATAAGGGAGAATGTTCCTAGGTGGTTAACGCATTTTGGCAAAACCTCCATGAACATTTTTTGGCGGATTCGGGTGTGTTTGGATTCGGGTGTTTTTTTTTCAAAAACCCCTCAAAAACAGCTTAAATCATAGAATATGGGGGTAATTTTGATCCTATAATATTATTAACCTCAATAACCATAACTTCCACACATTTCCAGTCTATTCTGAACATCTCACAATATTATTTTTAGTCCTAAAATTTGCACCGAGGTCGCTGGATGACTAAGCTAAGCAAAACAAGTGGGCGGCACAAACACCTGGCCCATCTAGGAGTGGCACTGCAGTGTCAGACAGGATGGCCCTTATAAAAATTGGCCCCAAACATCACATGATGCAGAGATAAATAAAAAAAGAGGTGCAAGATGGAATTGTACTTGGGCCCTCCCACCCAGCCTTATGTTGTATAAACAGGACATGCACACTTTAACAAACCCACATTTCAGCCACAGGGTCTGCCACACGACTGTGGCTGAAATGACTGGTTGGTTTGGGCCCCCACCAAAAAAAGAAGCAATCAATCTCTCCTTGCTCAAACTGGCTCTACAGAGCCAAGATGTCGACCTCATCATTATCCTCCAATTCCTCACCCCTTTCACTGTGTACATCCCCCTCCTCACAGAGTATTAATTCGTCACCACTGGAATCCACCATCACAGGTCCCTGTGTATTTTCTGGAGGCAATTGCTGGTGAATGTCTCCACGGAGGAATTGATTATAATTCATTTGGATGAACATCATCTTCTCCACATTTTGTGGAAGTAACCTCGTACGCCGATCGCTGACAAGGTGACCGGCTGCACTAAACACTCTTTCGGAATACACACTGGAGGGGGTGCAACTTAGGAAAAATAAAGCCAGCTTGTGCAAGGGTCTCCAAATTGCCTCTTTTTCCTGCCAGTATACATACGGACTGTCTGACGTGCCTACTTGGATGCGGTCACTCATATAATCCTCCACCATTCTTTCAATGGTGACAAAATCATATGCAGTGACAGTAGACGACATGTCAGTAATCGTTGGCAGGTCCTTCAGGCCGGACCAGATGTCAGCACTCACTCCTGACTGCCCTGCATCACTGCCAGTGGGTGGGCTCTGAATTCTTATCCTTTTCTTCGCAGCCCCAGTTGCGGGAGAATGTGAAGGAGGATCTGTTGACGGGTCACGTTCCGCTTGACTTGACAATTTTCTCACCAGCAGTTCTTTGAACCTCTGCAGACTTGTGTCGGCCGGAAAGAGAGATACAACGTAGGCTTTAAACCTAGGATCGAGCACGGTGGCCAAAATGTAGTGCTCTGATTTCAACAGATTGACCACCCGTGAATCCTGGTTAAGCGAATTAAGGGCTCCATCCACAAGTCCCACATGCCTAGCGGAATCGCTCCATCTTAGCTCCTCCGTCAATCTCTCCAGCTGCTTCTGCAAAAGCCTGATGAGGGGAATGACCTGACTCAGGCTGGCAGTGTCTGAACTGACTTCACGTGTGGCAAGTTCAAAGGGTTGCAGAACCTTGCACAACGTTGAAATCATTCTCCACTGCGCTTGAGTCAGGTGCATTCCCCCTCCTTTGCCTATATCATAGGCAGATGTATAGGCTTGAATGGCCTTTTGCTGCTCCTCCATCCTCTGAAGCATAGAGGGTGAATTCCACCTCGTTACCACCTCTTGCTTCAGCTGATGGAGGGCCAGGTTCAGGAGTGTTTGCTGGTGCTCCAGTCTTCGGCACGTGGTGGCTGAATGCCGAAAGTGGCACGCAATTCTTCGGGCCACCAACAGCATCTCTTGCGTCTCTACCATTTAAAAAAAAATTCTGCACCACCAAATTAATTGTATGTGCAAACCATGGGACGTGCTGGAATTTGCCCACACGTAACGCACGCACAATATTGGTGGCGTTGTCCGATGTCACAAATACCCAGGAGAGTCCAATTGGGGTAAGCCAATCTGCGATGATGTTCCTCAGTTTCCGTAAGAGGTTGTCAGCTGTGTGCCTCTTATGGAAAGCGGTGATACAAAGCATAGCCTGCCTAGGAACGAGTTGGCGTTTGCGAGATGCTGCTACTGGGGCCGCTGCTGCTGTTGTTGCTGCGGGAGGCAATACATCTATCCAGTGGGCTGTCACAGTCATATAGTCCTGAGTCTGCCCTGCTACACATGTCCGTGGTTAATTGGACATTGGTTACAACTGCATTTTTTAGGACACTGGTGACTCTTTTTCTGATGTCTGTGTACATTCTCGGTATCGCCTGCCTAGAGAAGTGTAACCTAGATGGGATTTGGTACTGGGGACACACTACCTCAAGAAATTCTCTAAGTCCCTGTGAATTAACGGTGGATACCGGACACACATCTAACACCAACACAGCTGCCAAGGCCTGAGTTATCCGCTTTGCAACAGGATGACTGCTGTGATATTTCATCTTCCTCGCAAAGGACTGTTGGACAGTTAATTGCTTACTGGAAGTAGTACAAGTGGTCTTCCGACTTCCCCTCTGGGATGACGATCGACTCCCAGCAGCAACAACAGCAGCGCCAGCAGCAGTAGGCGTTCCACTCAAGGATCCATCGGAGGAATCGCAGTTAGGAGAGGACTTGTCAGACTTGCCAGTGACATGGCCTGCAGGACTATTGGCGTTACTGTCTAAGGAGGAAATTGACACTAAGGGAGTTGGTGGTTTGGTTTGCAGGAGCTTGGATACAAGAGGAAGAAGGGATTTAGTTGTCAGTGGACTGCTTACGCTGTCACCCAAAGTTTTTGAACTTGTTAATGACTTCTGATGAATGCGCTCCAGGTGACGTATAAGGAAGAATGTTCCTAGGTGGTTAACGTCATTACCCCTACTTATTACAGCTTGACTAAGGCAACACACGGCTTGACACCTGTTGTCCGCATTTCTGTTAAAATAATTCCACACCGAAGAGGTGATTTTTTTTGTAATTTGACCAGGCATGTCAATGGCCATATTCATCCCATGGACAACAGGTGTCTCCCCGGGTGCTTGACTTAAACAAACCACCTCACCATCAGAATCCTTCTTGTCAATTTCCTCCTCAGCGCCAGCAACATCCATATCCTCATCCTGGTGTACTTCAACAGTGACATCTTCAATTTGACTATCAGGAACTAGACTGTGGGTGCTCCTTCCAGCACTTGCAGGGGGCGTGCAAATGGTGGAAGGAGCCACCTCTTCCCGTCCAGTGTTGGGAAGGTCAGGCATCGCAACCGCCGACACAATTGGACTCTCCTTGGGGATTTGTGATTTAGAAGAACGCACAGTTCTTTGCTGTGCTTTTGCCATCTTAACTCTTTTCAGTTTTCTAGCGGGAGGATGAGTGCTTCCATCCTCATGTGAAGCTGAACCACTAGCCATGAACATAGGCCAGGGCCTCAGCCGTTCCTTGCCACTCCATGTCGTAAATGGCATAATGGCAAGTTTACGCTTCTCCTCAGACGCTTTTAATTTAGATTTTTGGGTCATTTTACTGAACTTTAGTTTTTTGGATTTTACATGCTCTCTACTATGACATTGGGCATCGGCCTTGGCAGACGACATTGATGGCATTGAATCATCTCTGCCATGACTAGTGGCAGCAGCTTCAGCACTAGGTGGAAGTGGATCTTGATCTTTCCCTATTTCACCCTCCACATTTTTGTTCTCCATTTTTTAATGTGTGGAATTATATGTCAGTAATATTATTATATCAATAGCAATGGCCTACTGTACTGTACAACTATATAGTGTTGGTCACCAAAATGCTGCACTGTACTACTAAATATACTGCTCACAAAAATGCAACACATATATGGAATGAATACTTGCAGTGACACGGAGCTGCAAGATACAGCAATGGTCTACTGTACTGTACAACTATATACTGTTGGTCACCAAAATGCTGCACTGTACTACTAAATATACTGCTCACAAAAATGCAGCACAGATATGGAATGGATACTTGCAGTGACACGGAGCTGCAAGATACAGCAATGGCCTACTGTACTGTACAACTAAATACTGTTGGTCACCAAAATGCTGCACTGTACTACTATATGTACTGCTCACAAAAATGCAGCACAGATATGGAATGGATACTTGCAGTGACACAGAGCTGCAAGATACAGCAATGGCCTACTGTACTGTACAACTGTATACTGTTGGTCACCAAAATGCTGCACTGTCCTACTATATATACTGCTCACAAAAATGCAGCACAGATATTGAATGGATACTTGCAGTGACACAGAGCTGCAAGATGCAGCAATGGCCTACAGTACTGTACAACTATATACTGTTGGTCACCAAAATGCTGCACTGTACTACTATATATACTGCTCACAAAAATGCAGCACAGATATGGAATGGATACTTGCAGTGACACGGAGCTGCAAGATACAGCAATGGCCTACTGTACTGTACAACTATATACTGTTGGTCACCAAAATGCTGCACTGTACTACTATATATACTGCTCACAAAAATGCAGCACAGATATGGAATGGATACTTGCAGTGACACGGAGCTGCAACATACAGCAATGGCCTACTGTACTGTACAACTATATACTGTTGGTCACCAAAATGCTGCACTGTACTACTATATATATTGCTCACAAAAATGCAGCACAGATATGGAATGGATACTTGCAGTGACACAGAGCTGCAAGATACAGCAATGGCCTACTGTACTGTACAACTATATACTGTTGGTCACCAAAATGCTGCACTGTACTACTATATATACTGCTTACAAAAATGCAGCACAGATGGAATTGATACTTGCAGTGACACGGAGCTGCAAGATACAGCAATGGCCTACTGTACTGTACAACTATATACTGTTGGTCACCAAAATGCTGCACTGTACCACTATATATACTGCTCCCAAAAATGCAGCACAGATATGGAATGGATACTTGCAGTGACACGGAGCTGCAAGATACAGCAATGGCCTACTGTATTGTACAACTATATACTGTTGGTCACCAAAATGCTGCACTATCCTACTATATATACTGCTCACAAAAATGCAGCACAGATATGGAATGGATACTTGCAGTGACACGGAGCTGCAAGATACAGCAATGGCCTACTGTACTGTACAACTATATACTGTTGGTCAGCAAAATGCTGCACTGTACTACTATATATACTGCTCACAAAAATGCAGCACAGATATGGAATGGATACTTGCAGTGACACAGAGCTGCAAGATACAGCAATGGCCTACTGTACTGTACAACTATATACTGTTGGTCACCAAAATGCAGCACACTGAGCACAGATATGGAGCTTTTCAGGCAGAGAATGTAGATATTTGCAGCACACTGAGCACAGATATTTGCAGCACACTGAGTACAGATATGGAGCTTTTCAGGCAGAGAACGTAGCCACGTCCTCTCCGTTCAGTCTCCAATGCACGAGTGAAAATGGCGGCGACGCGCGGCTCTTTATATAGAATACGAATCTCGCGAGAATCCAACAGCGGGATGATGACGTTCGGCCGCGTTCGGGTTAACCGAGCAAGGCGGGAAGATCCGAGGCTGCCTCGGACCCGTGTAAATTAGGTGAAGTTCGGGGGGGTTCGGATCTCAACGAACCGAACCTGCTCATCTCTACTTAAAGCTAGTGTTTAATTAATAAGCAACATTGTTGAGCACTTATTATGTGTACGGTACAGTCAGTCCTAGAGAAGACATAGCCCTGTACAGAGACTAAAGAGGTGGCAAACAGAGACTATGAATTGAAAACTCAATCTAAAATGTTATGAAGTCCATCAAAAAATTTGTTATCTTTGTGTCACTAATAAAATTGGCATCAAGCGTACCAACTAACCAGCTCCTGTCTTCAGGGCCGGTGCAAGGTCTCTATGCACCCTAGGCAAATCTTCAGCCTAGCGGCCCCTAACCTGCAACCCCCCCACCTGTCGGAGGAGAGATACAGGTGGCCACTAGGTGGACCAGGGTATATTGCATTATTATACATATACAGAAAGAAGAAACAACACTCATGGACTTTTAAAGTGAAAAAGTATATTTTTGTGACTTTGTTCACAATATACAGTACTTTTACTTTCAAATCCTCTGCCTATGTATACATGCTAGCTGGCATGTTGCCAATTGTAGCAAAAAGGCCTTTTTGCTCCAAGTATTCTTACTGACTCTGGGAGCACCACCGACATTCAACTAGCACATATAGTGGAAATTATAAATATGGTCGGTAACAGACTAATACCCACTAGAGGTTAAAGTCTGATACAATAACCCGTTGCAGAACTACCAATCTTGAATATACTCCATGTTGCCAATTGTATAGGACACTGAGGCCAATTTTTTTTTTTTTTTGCAGAGTGCTGTGATAATTATCTATCTATCTATCTATCTATCTATCTATCTATCTATCTATCTATCTATCTATCTATCTATCTATCTATCTATTTTGTATACACTGCATCTGTATATTGGGTCTGGTGGGATATTTAATTGTATGTGTATACATACATACAGTATTATATAGATATATACTGTACATATATTTGTATGCCAGGGGCAAACACAGGATTTTTAAAGGGGTCTATCCTATATATATATATATATATATATACATATACATACGTGTGTGTGTGTGTGTGTGTGTGTGTGTGTGTGTGTGTGTGTGTGTGTGTGTTCCCTGAAGAAGGGTAATAAACGTTGGATATGACGGGCTTCTTAATTGATTTTTACACGATTCCCAGACCGAGGAGTGCCATTATTGCTCTCTCTCTCTCTCTCACTCTCTCTCTCTCTCTCTATATATATATATATATCTATATATATATATACACACAGTCAGGTGCTGCTTGCTGCTGGAGAGTCAGGATCCAGAGGCCTGCATCAGGACTATGAGGAGTGGCCGTGGGGGCGCCCCTTGGGGAGTCATAGTTACATCCGCCTCCTATGTGCCTTCATATGACATGATGTTACACTTGTTAGCACGGAGGAAGCGCTGAGGCATTCTGTGGTACAGCTTGATAGTGACGGCTGCACCTGGTTAGACCCGCATCAGCAGCCAGCACAGTGTAAGGAGGAGGCTGCACACAGAGTCATCCTTCAGGTTTTTGCTAGATGAATTTAGTGGCGCCCTCCAGAAGCCGGCGCCCCTAGGCAGCCGCCTAAAGCTGCCTAATGGTAGAGCCAGACCTGCCTGTCTTTTTTCAAACAACCTGTAAAGTGACAGGAGATGATTGGCCGGTACTCTCTCCTCTTTATCTTTTTCCAAGACCTAGTACATAGGCCCCAAAGTGCCATGTTGTAATTATCATGGTGGATGTTGCTAACATTCAGTCACAGAATACATAGTTATATAGGTCCCAAACAGCCTAATTATAGGGGTCTGTCATGCCACAACAACGATCAGATGGATGAAAGTTGGGAGGTATGCCCTTCCCCGTGTGATGCTCACATTACTCCTCAAACCATCCTCAACATTCCATGAGTTCCCCTATTGTACCGTGCAGTTACTGCGGCCTTATCTACAATTTAGTGTGCCAAGCCTGGTATTTCTCTTCCTATCTCTTGCGCTCTCTCTCTCTCTATATTTACATATGTATGTATATTAAAGTGCATAAATGTATTGAAACTGTGCAGGGAATGTTTATGGTGTTTTACATATGTGCTGGAGAGCATTACACCAGGCACATATATATATATATATATCCAAATATTCCGAAATACGGAATATTCCGAAATACGGAATTTTTTGAGCGAAACTGAGATAGTGAAACATTTGTTTTCTGATGGCTCAATGTACACAAACTTTGTTTAATACACAAAGTTATTAAAAATACTGTATTAATGACCTTCAGGCTGTGTGTATAAGGGGGGTAATTCCAAGTTGATCGCAGCAGGAAATTTTTTAGCAATTGGGCAAAACCATGTGCACTGCAGGGGGGGGGGCAGATATAACATTTGCAGAGAGAGTAATGGGCCCTACACACATGCCGATATTACTGCACGATATGAACGATCTCGTTCATTAATGAACGAGATAACGTTCATATCGTGCAGTGTGGAGTCACCAGCGATGAACGATGCGCGGCCCCGCGCTCGTTCATCGCTGGTGACATGTCGGCTGTGCATGCAGGCCAATATGGACGAGATCGTCCATATTTGCCTGCACGTCTATGGAGCCGGGTGACGGGGGGAGTAAAGAAACTTCACTCCCCCCGTCACTGCCCCCCCGCCGCCGGGTCACCCGTCGGCCGTATCGGCCGTCGGGCACCTCGGCGGCACATCGCCTAATGTGTAGGGCGCCTTAGATTTGGGTGTGGTGAGTTCAATCTGCAATCTAAATTGCAGTGTAAAAATAAAGCAGCCAGTATTTACCCTGCCCAGAAACAAAATAACCCACCCAAATCTAACTCTCTCTGCACATGTTATATCTGCCTCCCCTGCAGTGCACATGGGGGGGTCATTCCGAGTTGTTCGCTCGCTTTGCACACGCTAAGCCGCCGCCTACTGGGAGTGAATCTTAGCTTTTCAAAATTGAGAACGAAAGATTAGCAGAATTGCGAATAGACACTTCTTAGCAGTTTCTGAGTAGCTCCACACTTACTCGGCATCTGCGATCAGTTCAGTCAGTTTCGTTCCTGGTTTGACATCACAAACACACCCAGCGTTCGCCCAGACACTCCTCCGTTTCTCCAGCCACTCCCGCGTTTTTCCCAGAAACGGTAGCGTTTTTTCACACACACCCATAAAACGGCCAGTTTCTGCCCAGAAACACCCACTTCCTGTCAATCACATTACGAACACCAGAACGAAGAAAAAACCTCATAATGCCGTGAGTAAAATACCTAACTGCATAGCAAATTTACTTGGCGCAGTCGCACTGCGGACATTGCGTGCACATTAGCGACTAATCGCTCCGTTGCGAGAAAAAAATAACGAGCGAACAACTCGGAATGACCCCCATGGTTTTGCCCAATTGCTATCAAAAATCCTGCTGTGATCAACTTGGAATTACCTCCAAGGTGTATATGAAACATAAATGATTTGTTTGAATGTACACACACTTTGTTTAATGCACAAAGTTATTAAAAATATTGGCTAAAATTACCATCAGGCTGTGTGTATAAGGTGTATATGAAACATAAATGCATTCTGTGCTTAGACTTGGGTCCCATCACCATCATATGTTATTATGGTATGCAATTATTCCAAAATATACGGAAAAATCCGATATCCAATATACTTCTGGTCCCATACACTTACCTTTCCCTAGTGGTCTCACTTACCTCTCCCAGTGACCCGGAATGTCTTCCCTTGCAACCTCCTAAATCAGAGTTAGAGCATAAGTTATAAAGCCAGCTAATTGATTCTCTACAGTTTCCATACGGTCACAAAACCCAGCAGAGCAGGTGAACAGCAAAACATAGCAAGCTCTGGCTGGTGGGAATTTCATGGCTAGGGGGTGGGCAGCAGCCTTACCAATACCAGAGCATTTTTCCCTGGGCGACTACACTGGCAGCGCTATCTGAAGCTCAGACAATATTTTCAACTCTAAACTATTAACTTCCTGATGATCTGGCAACTGTGATCTGGTTGCCTATAGTGAGTCTTGTGAATGTTTTTGCAGCACTTCCTAGTGACAGCTATAGCAAAATGGTAGCGTCTAGATTCTCTTTGTGCAGAGGACCTTTCCCATAACCCCCTGGGTCACAATCTATTTGGAATAGAAAAGTGTGGCGAGCGAAGCGAGACACCGTGCCCGATGCGTGTCGAGCGAAGCGAGCCCGCGGGGGTCCAATGCTGCATAGAAAAAAAAAATACCCCAAACGGACGGAGAACGAAGAAAACATTTAGGAGCTGTAAGGGCGGAAGTTCTCTCCTGCCCACTCATTTTGTCACGTCCAGGTCCTTTGCACGAAGGCAACATAGACACAACCATAGCAAAACCCCTGTAGTGAAGTCAAAGGCCTCCAGTGATCTCTAGATGTGGTGGCACTGCAAGTCCCAGGACATCCAGCTGACACAGTATGCTAAAACTTGTAGTCCTAACATCACTGATAAATAATAATAAGACTGATGAATGATTCACTGTGCTCATACAGTAAGATGGCTGGTCCCTGAATAGGAGCCAGCTATTAGAAAGAACACTAGAGTTGACCTAAATGAAAGTATGCCACTGAACTGCCCCCTGCTGTGCTATCAGCGTCTACTGTACCCCTGGAAAGCAGAAGAGGTAAAAATTGCTATATAAATGCTTTATATGAGGGGCTGTTCAAGTCAAAATTACAGCTTTACTTTGTGGAGCTATAGCAACATGGAAACAAGGTCATGATCCTGAGGTGCGAGTAAAGAAAAAAAGAGCAGCCAACTACATACTTGGACAAACCATGACGCAACGTAATGTAGGGGGAGAAAATACATTTATTTATTTTTCTGTGCAGGGTAAATACTGGCTGCATTTGCACGTAGTCCACAAATACCGGATAGCTTTATTTTTACATTGCAATTTAGATTTGATTTTGGACACACCCTGCCAAGATCTGATTCTCTCTGCACTTGTTACATCTGCCCCACCTGCAGAGCAGCATGGTTTAGAAAAGGTGCACAGTTTACTTGCTGTTTTTTTGCTTTACTCCCAACTCAGAATCCGGCCCCATGTGACTACACTGCTGCTAAGCCTGCTGGAGGTGAGGAGACACAAAGCAAAAATGGATACTGTATGTCCAGGATTAAGTCAGGCAGAGGAGCAGAGAGAATGCACTTTTTTTATCAAGCCAGTTATATAAAATATTGGTTATTAATGCAATTTATCAATAAAATCTCACTAAGACAGTGGAGGGTTGAGTAGCTGTCTTCACAATACTGGCTCAAAGCAGAAAGGGTTAACATCTCACTTTGCAGATATGCATGTGTTCTAGCTCATGCATGCTTACTGGAACCTTAGTGTTGGGCCACACATAGCGGCCAAGCGGGTCCCGCCTGGCTGGGAGGGGGGGTTTGTATGCACATGGATCCTGTTCTGCGGGATCCCGCAGAACAGGATCCGGCCAGTGACACACAGGATTTCAGTGCACCGTGTGAAGACATACATGCGTTTTATGAAATCCCGCCGTCCTGTCATCTGACCCGAGCGCAGCGGAGCCGGTGGCGGTGGGACTGCTGCACATGTGTGGGTGCCCATGTGCAGTCTTCTTGCGGCCAAGTGGGTCCCGCTGAATGGGACCTGCTTACACGCTATGTGTGGCCATAGCCTTATACCTGGACTTGAGCTTTCTGTTTCAATAAATAAAACAATTCTTTACAAGACAAATAGTTAAAAAGAATTAAAAAAAATACAAAGACATTGTACAACTGTTGAGCACTGAAAATAGAAATAATCGTTTTGATAATTTTCTTGTTCCCATTTTGACACAGCAATATAGAAGACAAGTGTTTCAATATTGACAGAGAGCTGCAAGTCTTGTCACCAAAGCTACCAATTTATCAGAGACGGACTGAAAGTTGCTACAGCTAGATGCCAGACTATCAGATGGAATTGCCAAACTTAAAGTTTCTGTAAGTCTGTCATATCCAGATAATAACCTGCCATAAGTTTATAAGGGAACCTGTGTATCTAGCATTGGTGACAAATGTATATAAGGCATGTACTGTAACTTTGAGAGTGTCCCTCTTTGCTCTGGGTCCCATAGCAGCTGCGCTCCTTGCACCTGTGGTAGACCCGTGAGACTAGCTATGACCTTGTGACCAACTCTACATAGACCCCCAGTGGTATCTACATGTTTTCACTGATTTGTACTTACAGTACAGTATTTGAGAGCCGCAATCTACAGTACAGTACATCAACTATACCTGTGTACCAGAGCATGTGCAGTGCATAAATACACAAATATATGCTCTGCAAACAGGCTTATGTTCTACTCCAGGGGTGGCCAACCCGCGGCTCTCGAGCCGCATGCGGCTTCTTCATCCGCCGCATGCGGCTCAGCCGGCTCCTGGCCACCGCTGCCCTGGCACCCCCTTCCCCCGGGCTGCTGCTGTCTGTGAATGGGGGAGAGCGCAGCGTGTGCCTCTCCTGCCCCTCACTCTCTGTCGGCGGTCCGTGAGCCGATCAGAGCTCACGGACCGGCAGCTAAGGCTGCCGGGCCGCGAGCTTTGATTGGCTCACGGACCGGCGCCTAATTGAAGAGAGAGACAGCCGCCAGAGAGTGAGGGGCAGGAGACGCGCACGGTGCGCTCTCCTCCCCTCACAGACAGCAGCAGCGCGGTGAGCAGCATGGGGGAAGGGCGGGTCATGTATATCTGGCACTGGGGGCATTTCTGGCACTGAGGGTACATGTATTCCTGGCACTGGGGTCATAGCTGGCACTGGGGAGACATGTATTTCTGGCACTGTGGGGACACTGGCATTGGGGGCATAGCTGGCACTGTGGGGACATATATATCTGGCACTTGGGGGATATGTATATCTGGCACTGGGGGACATAACTGGCACTGTGGGGACATATATATCTGGCACTAGGAGCATAGCTGGCACTATGGGGGCATATATATCTGGCACTGGGGGCATATCTGGCACGGGGGCATAGCTGGCACTGGGGGGGAAATGTATATCTGGCACTGGGGGCAGAGCTGGCACTGTGTGGGGACAAGTATATCTGGCACTGGGGGGACACTGCATTGGGGGCATAGCTGGCACTGTGGGGACATATATATCTGGCACTGGGGGCATAGCTGGCACTGGGGGGAAATGTATATCTGGCACTGGGGGAACATATATATCTGGCACTGTGAAGCATCTATGTATCTGGCACTGTGAGGCATATATGTATGTGGCACTGTGGGGACATATGTGTATGTGGCACTGTGGGGACATATGTTTCTGGCAGTGTGGAGGCACCCATTTTATGACATTTTTATATGTATGTGGCACTGTACTGGGACATTATATGTATTTGGCACTGTACAACATGACTAAAAACGGAGTTATGACACAAGGTCATACTCCTACAAACGTCATAACGAAAGGTGTGCGCACAAAATGGGGTGTGGCTTTGTGAAAACTAGGCCACGGCCCAATTATTGCGCGTGCGCCTTTGGCGCGCGCATGATACTGGCTCTTGCCCTTGACTACAAATCTTTTCTGGCTCTTTGCCTCTGGCTGGTTGGCCACACCTGTTCTACTCTAGAAAATATTATGGGATAACCTTTCATTTTATGTAATTGTATTTTAGCTTAACGTCTACTCAAAAAATCATTTTCTCTCAGTCCTTGATCTCCTTGCTGCCAGACAGATGTTGCCTTTCAATACTGTTACAGGTGGTGGGTATTGAAAGGCAAGGACTGCAGCAGCTGCCACGGGATGCCATCTGTTCTTCACTCACTTCTACTTTAGCAATAATGTGCAAAATACAGTAATAACTCATTATACAGAAATGAGCCATAACTTTTCCGCCACAGTTTGTGGATGTGCAGCCAGACCAAACCTGCAACAATTATAATCTATTGCATTTACTGGGTGGATTCTGCAAAGCACAACCTTACTGCGGAAGTTGTGCAGGTGTTTAATTAACTCCATAGCTACTACTAACCAGATTTGTTTATTGCTGGACGGTAGTGGTAAACAAAAATGTTTAAACATCTATATTAATGTGCATATCACATTCCAGGTCAGCATTCTCATGGATGTCTGCTAGGAAACTGGTTTTACATGGCAGATCACACTAGAAATGAGCACACTTTTTAAGTCTTTTTATGAATTTGGATGTAAAAGTTTTACTGGGTGAGTGTGACCCAGTGATGTAGCAGGGCGAATGTGCACCCTAGTCCAGTATCAAAAGAATGCAACCTGCAGCTTACATTGTACCCGGTAAGGTAGAATAAGAAGGTGGCCTGTCGTTGTGGTATCAACTGTGCCACCACCTCTGCTTATCATCAGTACTGATCGCACGCCAGTGGCTATGGCTCTGCTTTGGGCTTAAATTTTCCAAATCCTATCTCAACTAGAGATGTGCTCTGGAACATTTCTGCTGGATTTGGATTTGGCTGTGATACAGATGGGTCCACGGTTATCTTGAGTAGTTTTCTGCGCCTAGTCACAACATGACTTATTAGCATAAACCCTTCATCTATTGTTCTCAACTGCAATACAATACAGAGAACAATACAGCAGGGGATTCAGTCATTACAGCAGGGGATAAAGAATGACTGGCCAGTCACAGTTAATCCTATTAACCGTCAAGATAAATGTGGACCCATCTGTATGTCGTCTGGCTTTGGATGTGGATTTGCCAAACTCGCCGTGACTGGTTTTGGATTTGGATTTTTTTTTAAATTGTCAAAAAAAGCTAAAATCACTTTATTTGCGCCTTTTTTTTTGTTCTTAGGGTATTATTAACCTCAATAACATTAATTTCCAGTCAATTTTGGCCACCTCACAGCTTACAATTTTGTTTTTACAATTATCAGACAAAGGCTGCAGCGACCTGGTTGGTTACTAAGCAACAGAGCAATGGCCAGAGCCGCATTTACACTTCATAGGGCCCTAGGCAAGTTGCTGGTCTGGGGCCCCCAATTCATCCCAACAAAAACAAATCTACATAACCTAAAAATGAAGCCAAAGATTACACAATAAATACACGCTGGTGACTGGGAGGGGCATACAGATGTGTCTCTATAGATCTTTGCTGCAGGTCTTGCTAACGTGGCATATGCAGCACAGCCTCCCACAGCTTACCTTAGTTCTGCTAGTGTTTGCGGGAGTGTGTGTATGCACGCTCCCTCCAACGCTGCCTGGTAAAACTACCTGTAACTACGGGCCTTTGCCCACTAACTCCTACCAGCTCACCCTCCCGGTTTAGGGCAGCTGGAGCATCGATCTCCCCGCTGCCAGCGGCCGCGCAATCTTTCTCACACAGTAAGTAGTGGGAGCATATATACTTCTGACTGTTTAGGGAAAGCGGGACACGGAGACGTACACACTGGTGACTGGGTATGGGAGGGGGACAGGGAAACATACACACTGGTGACTGAGTATGGGAGGGGGACACGGAGACGTACACACTGGTGATAGGGTGGGGGAAGGAAGCCAAGGAGACATACACACTGGTGACTGGGTATAGGAGGGGGACAGGGAAACACACACACTGGTGACTGAGTATGGGAGGGGGACAGGGAGACACACACACTGGTGACTGGGTATGGGAGGGGGACAGGGAAACACACACACTGGTGACTGAGTATGGGAGGGGGACAGGGAGACACACACACTGGTGACTGAGTATGGGAGGGGGACAGGGAAACATACACACTGGTGACTGAGTATGGGAGGGGGACAGGGAGACATACACACTGGTGACTGAGTATGGGAGGGGGACAGGGAGACATACACACTGGTGACTGAGTACGGGAGGGGGACAGGGAAACATACACACTGGTGACTGAGTATGGGAGGGGGACAGGGAGACATACACACTGGTGACTGAGTATGGGAGGGGGACAGGGAGACATACACACTGGTGACTGGGTATAGGAGGGGGACAGGGAAACACACACACTGGTGACTGAGTATGGGAGGGGGACAGGGAGACATACACACTGGTGACTGAGTATGGGAGGGGGACAGGGAGACACACACACTGGTGACTGAGTATGGGAGGGGGACAGGGAGACACACACACTGGTGACTGGGTATGGGAGGGGGACAGGGAAACATACACACTGGTGACTGAGTATGGGAGGGGGACAGGGAGACATACACACTGGTGACTGGGTATAGGAGGGGGACAGGGAGACATACAAACTGGTGACTGGGTATAGGAGGGGGACAGGGAGACATACACACTGGTGACTGAGTACGGGAGGGGGACAGGGAGACACACACACTGGTGACTGAGTATGGGAGGGGGACAGGGAGACACACACACTGGTGACTGGGTATGGGAGGGGGACAGGGAAACATACACACTGGTGACTGAGTATGGGAGGGGGACAGGGAGACATACACACTGGTGACTGGGTATAGGAGGGGGACAGGGAGACATACAAACTGGTGACTGGGTATAGGAGGGGGACAGGGAGACATACACACTGGTGACTGAGTATGGGAGGGGGACAGGGAGACATACACACTGGTGACTGAGTATGGGAGGGGGACAGGGAGACATACAAACTGGTGACTGAGTATGGGAGGGGGACAGGGAGACACACACACTGGTGACTGGGTATGGGAGGGGGACAGGGAGACACACACACTGGTGACTGGGTATGGGAGGGGGACAGGGAAACATACACACTGGTGACTGGGTATGGGAGGGGGACAGGGAGACATACACACTGGTGACTAGGTATAGGAGAGGGACAGGGAGACATACACAGTGGTGACTAGGTATAGGAAGGGGACAGGGAGACATACACACTGGTGACTGAGTATGGGAGGGGGACAGGGAGACACACACACTGGTGACTGGGTATGGGAGGGGGACAGGGAGACACACACACTGGTGACTGGGTATGGGAGGGGGACAGGGAAACATACACACTGGTGACTGGGTATGGGAGGGGGACAGGGAGACATACACACTGGTGACTAGGTATAGGAGAGGGACAGGGAGACATACACAGTGGTGACTAGGTATAGGAAGGGGACAGGGAGACATACACACTGGTGACTGGGTATAGGAGGGGGACAGGGAAACACACACACTGGTGACTGGGTATGGGAGGGGGACAGGGAGACACACACACTGGTGACTGGGTATGGGAGGGGGACAGGGAGACACACACACTGGTGACTGGGTATGGGAGGGGGACAGGGAGACATACACACTGGTGACTGAGTATGGGAGGGGGACAGGGAGACATACACACTGGTGACTGGGTATGGGAGGGGGACAGGGAGACACACACACTGGTGACTGGGTATGGGAGGGGGACAGGGAGACACACACACTGGTGACTGGGTATGGGAGGGGGACAGGGAGACATACAAACTGGTGACTGGGTATGGGAGGGGGACAGGGAGACATACACACTGGTGACTGGGTATAGGAGGGGGACAGGGAGACATACACACTGGTGACTGGGTATAGGAAGGGGACAGGGAAACACACACACTGGTGACTAGGTATAGGAGGGGGACAGGGAGACACACACACTGGTGACTGGGTATAGGAAGGGGACAGGGAAACACACACACTGGTGACTAGGTATAGGAGGGGGACAGGGAGACATACAAACTGGTGACTGGGTATGGGAGGGGGACAGGGAGACATACAAACTGGTGACTGGGTATAGGAGGGGGACAGGGAGACATACACACTGGTGACTGAGTATGGGAGGGGGACAGGGAGACACACACACTGGTGACTGGGTATGGGAGGGGGACAGGGAGACACACACACTGGTGACTGGGTATAGGAGGGGGACAGGGAGACATACAAACTGGTGACTGAGTGTGGGAGGGGGACAGGGAGACACACACACTGGTGACTGGGTATAGGAGGGGGACAGGGAGACATACAAACTGGTGACTGGGTATGGGAGGGGGACAGGGAGACATACAAACTGGTGACTGGGTATGGGAGGGGGACAGGGAGACATACAAACTGGTGACTGGGTATGGGAGGGGGACAGGGAGACATACAAACTGGTGACTGGGTATGGGAGGGGGACAGGGAGACACACACACTGGTGACTGGGTATAGGAGGGGGACAGGGAGACATACACACTGGTGACTGAGTATGGGAGGGGGACAGGGAGACACACACACTGGTGACTGGGTATGGGAGGGGGACAGGGAGACACACACACTGGTGACTGGGTATGGGAGGGGGACAGGGAGACATACAAACTGGTGACTGAGTATGGGAGGGGGACAGGGAGACACACACACTGGTGACTGGGTATGGGAGGGGGACAGGGAGACATACACACTGGTGACTGGGTATAGGAGAGGGACAGGGAGACACACACACTGGTGACTGGGTATAGGAGGGGGACAGGGAGACATACACACTGGTGACTGGGTATAGGAGAGGGACAGGGAGACATACACACTGGTGACTGGGTATAGGAGGGGGACAGGGAGACATACAAACTGGTGACTGAGTGTGGGAGGGGGACAGGGAGACACACACACTGGTGACTGGGTATAGGAGGGGGACAGGGAGACATACAAACTGGTGACTGGGTATGGGAGGGGGACAGGGAGACATACAAACTGGTGACTGGGTATGGGAGGGGGACAGGGAGACATACAAACTGGTGACTGGGTATGGGAGGGGGACAGGGAGACATACACACTGGTGACTGGGTATAGGAGGGGGACAGGGAGACATACACACTGGTGACTGAGTATGGGAGGGGGACAGGGAGACACACACACTGGTGACTGGGTATGGGAGGGGGACAGGGAGACACACACACTGGTGACTGGGTATGGGAGGGGGACAGGGAGACATACAAACTGGTGACTGAGTATGGGAGGGGGACAGGGAGACACACACACTGGTGACTGGGTATGGGAGGGGGACAGGGAGACATACACACTGGTGACTGGGTATAGGAGAGGGACAGGGAGACACACACACTGGTGACTGGGTATAGGAGGGGGACAGGGAGACATACACACTGGTGACTGGGTATAGGAGAGGGACAGGGAGACATACACACTGGTGACTGGGTATAGGAGGGGGACAGGGAGACATACAAACTGGTGACTGGGTATAGGAGGGGGACAGGGAGACACACACACTGGTGACTGGGTATAGGAGGGGGACAGGGAGACATACACACTGGTGACTGGGTATAGGAGGGGGACAGGGAGACACACACACTGGTGACTGGGTATAGGAGGGGGACAGGGAGACATACACAGTGGTGACTGGGTATAGGAGAGGGACAGGGAGACATACAAACTGGTGACTGAGTATGGGAGGGGGACAGGGAGACACACACACTGGTGACTGGGTATGGGAGGGGGACAGGGAGACATACACACTGGTGACTAGGTATAGGAGGGGGACAGGGAGACATACACACTGGTGACTGGGTATAGGAGGGGGACAGGGAGACATACACACTGGTGACTGGGTATGGGAGGGGGACAGGGAGACATACACACTGGTGACTAGGTATAGGAGGGGGACAGGGAAACATACACACTGGTGACTGGTTATGGGAGGGGGACAGGGAGACACACACAGTGGTGACAGGGTATGGGAGGGGGACAGGGAGACATACACACTGGTGACTGAGTATGGGAGGGGGACAGGGAGACATACACACTGGTGACTGGGTATGGGAGGGGGACAGGGAGACATACACACTGGTGACTAGGTATAGGAGAGGGACAGGGAGACATACACAGTGGTGACTAGGTATAGGAAGGGGACAGGGAGACATACACACTGGTGACTGGGTATAGGAGGGGGACAGGGAAACACACACACTGGTGACTGGGTATGGGAGGGGGACAGGGAAACATACACACTGGTGACTGGGTATGGGAGGGGGACAGGGAGACATACACACTGGTGACTAGGTATAGGAGGGGGACAGGGAGACATACACAGTGGTGACTAGGTATAGGAAGGGGACAGGGAGACATACACACTGGTGAGTGGGTATGGGAGGGGGTCAGGGAGACATACACACTGGTAACTGGGTAAGGGAGGGGGACATGGAGACGTACAAACTGGTGACTGGGCATGGGGGGTAGGAAGCCAAGGAAATATACACACTGGTGCTAGTGTGAGTTATGGGAACATGGAGAACTTGTACACACTGGTAGATGGGGAGTAAGACATGGTGACCTGGGGGGAGGGGAAAATACACACTGGTGACTTAGGGTGGGGGACATGATGACATGACGGTACACATTGGGGCTTCAGGGGAGATAGTTACACTGAGAAGTTACTGAGGGGAGACATGTACACAAGTGAATAGGGGAAACAGAGGCGTACACTATGAAGTAAAGGGACAGAGGTACTGTGACAGGATGCACATAGGGGAGGAGGAGGGCAGTGCAGGTCCAGAGGAATGAAACTGACTGAGGAATATGGCCAGTAACAGCTGTGGGTCTTTCATGGAACAGCCTATTCATTGTCAACTGTCCTTCCATCCAGGGGGCGGGACTAAAGGTGATGGACACATTGAATCAGTGTGCCCACCCCCACATGCTCATCATCGGCAGCACTAGAGGCTCCACCCACAACACGCCACCAACTGGAGCCTGCGCTGTGATGTCAGTCTGCATCAGAGGGAGATCCCTCCCTCCACGCACCCGCCCACCGGGCTGACGAACGGCAGCCCTGCACTGTCTGCCGGCAGAGTGGGGGCAATAACCGTTTTAGAAAATAAAACTTATTTTGACTTCTTGCGCAGATGGGGAGAGGAGAGCCCCTAGGGACAATCGGGCCCTAGGCAGATGCCTATACCACCTTCTGGTAAATCCGCCTCTGGCAACGGCACATACACATGGCAGTTTATAGCACATCTATATAATACCTTGCCACACAGCAATGGCAGAAATGAAAGTTGGCACAATATGGAATTGTTGCTCCCACCCTTATGTTGGATATTAAAAAGGACATGCACAGTTAAAGAACCCAAGCACTACAGCGACCCGGACTGACACTTTTGTGGCTGAAGTGCTTGCTTTGTTTGGGCCTCCACCAGACAATTTTTGGACTACCTCCGATCACTAATGAGGAGGTTATTGATGAAGGTGTTAAATACTGTACATTATAATCTTGTAAAATAAATTTCATGAACATGTCGCAAATGACGTATCATGGCGAAGGTGCCTAGATGGCTAACAACCCTACCTCTACTAACTTTGGCCTCACAAATGGAGCTGATGCCGTCACAAACATTGTCTTGATTTGGGTAAAAATTATCCCACACCCAAGAGGTGGCCTTTTTGGTCTTATGCCCAGGCACCACAATGGCTTTTTATCACAGGCAAGAACTGCAGCCAGGGGTGGCTGACTTACAGAAACAACATCATCAATATCCTCAACTTCATTGTCAGATAGTAGTAGTACACACATATCCCCCTCATCCTGTTCCACTTCCACACATGAATCCTCAATTTCTATTATGCCCTAATCATCATTATCATCATCTTTTCTTCTACTGCTCCCCACACGTGCAGATTGTGCATAAATGGTTGAAGGAGGTGAAAGAGGCTTCTCTATGAGGACATTGAGAGAAATGTCAGACTCACACATAGCTAACGTGGACACCCCTAAACTTTCTTCAGGAATGTTTGACGATTCTGAACGCACAGTTTGTTCTACTGCCTTAGTGTTTTTTGTTTTTTTTGACACCTCTTCTAGACTCTGAGTGAAAAGTTCTTGCATCGTCATGAGAGGCAGAAGAAGATGCCTCACTGACAGTTGCAGGACCACCACTCAGAAATAAAGGCAAAGGCCTGAGCCTTTCCTTTCCACTGCATGTGGTGAATGACATGTTGGCAACTTTATGTTTTTCTGCACCAATCCTTCCCTTTATAAAAGGTGTCTTTTTCTGTAACACTGTATATTAGGTTTTTCAATTTTAGATGCCCTTAGACCAGCTATGCTCTTGAACATCAGCTTTAGTAGATGACGTTGCTGGACTAGCATTGTCATCATGACTGGTGGCAGCAGCTGCTACGCTAGTATTTGGTTGCTCTTCTCTAAATGGATAGTTATCCATTTGTCAAGTCGCAGATCACTGCATGGATCACATGGCTTAAAAATGGACGTGAACAAAGCGCACTTGAGTAAAGTGCACCAACCAACCAGTACAAAAACAATATATATATATATATATATATATATAGTCTTTGAAAAAAAGAGGGCACTCACCAAATTTTCATAAAAGAAAGTCAGAAGATCATTTATTGGTACATCCGTAGGTCGACGTTTCGATCATATTAGAATGATCTTTGTCAAGACAACAAAAGCAGTGTTGTTGGTGACAGAGCACCAGAAGCAGCATGTTCAGCAAGCTCACATGTACAGATATTTATACCATCACCAATCTGAGTAGGCCAGATACACCCACATATGTCACTTCCTGTCAATACATAAGTAACATGACAACGCGGTAACTATCGCGTTGTCATGGTTACGCGCGTCACTTCCGGTAAACACGGGACGCTTCCGCTATTCGCGTGCGTTCCACGGGCCGGTGGAACGCACGTGCACTTCCTGTTTCTATCTGTTTGACCTGATTAGAGGTTTAATGACATTTTTAATGTGCCTGGTGCCTTCGTTTTTGCATGTAGTGCCTAATACAAGTGCACACTCTCTTTGAGTTTGTCAAATTGATACTTGTGTGAGTTTGTTTGTACTTAATGTTTCATTATTACTTATGGATTGACCGGAAGTGACATATGTGGGTGTGTCTGGCCTACTCAGATTGGTGATGGTATAAATATCTGTACATGTGAGCTTGCTGAACATGCTGCTTCTGGTGCTCTGTCACTAACAACACTGCTTTTGTTGTCTTGACAAAGATCATTCTAATATGATCGAAACGTCGACCTACGGATGTACCAATAAATGATCTTCTGACTTTCTTTTATGAAAATTTGGTGAGTGCCCTCTTTTTTTCAAAGAATATTATTAGGAACTCACTATTCCTTGGGGTTGAGCACCACCATGTTGGCCCCTACTAAATACAGCCTTGTGCGGATGTCTACGGCTTCTATATATATATATATATATATATATATATATATATATTTTGCTGAGGCTATTGGTGTATTGCTAGAGATAGTGTTATTTAGTTAGTTATTTAGTTTACTATTTTGAGTCACTGTATGCATTGTCCGTGTCATATAATGTAATATGAGGCTATGCGTTGTTATGAATTTACACAAAGTATTTTTGCACTGTTATTTTAATGGTAACCATAGTGACTCTGTTTGCAGCCCAAATGCGCTGGCTGGTCGGGCCGGGATGTCGTCACTTCCGGTGAGACAGATCCGGAATCCGGGCGACGCAGTTGGAGGCTGAGTGGAGCGTCCTCGTGGGTAAGATATTTAAGCACTGTTTATCATGCATGTATGTTATCCTGACGAAGGGGCTGCGTACCCCGAAACGTAGAGTTTAACATTAAACTATTTATGCACTTTATCAAGTCTCCGAGTGCCGCCGCTATCTGGACAGTATATGTGAGGGACTTGCGTCTCTCTTGGAGGAAGGCATAGGAGCAGATTTGGATTTCGTGGGGACAGAGGGAGTGCCGGATCACATCACTGTATGTACACTTGGTAGCCCGGCGAGGCTTATTAAGTGTTAGATCAAGGCACCCTGAATACCCAGGCGTTCACCCACAGGAATATTTTTTCACGCTTCAGCACTTTTTGAAGCCAACACTGGTGAGGCACAGCGCACTTTATATTGCACGTTTGCACTATTATGGCTAACACCAATGATACCTCGGCTGAAGAGGCTACATTCTTTTTACAATGCAATACTAATGACACCCTGAGTTTTAGTGATAAAGCTGAAAATATATTAGTGAAGGAACCTTTGTTTGACACTGAAACTGTTACAACCAATGAGGACATTTACAAGGAATTATTGAAACTGCATAAAAGAGAAATAGACTTTTTATATCATGCAATAACATTATCAGATTACCACAGAGCCAAACAAATTCCAAGAGGGTTCAGAGTCCACAACATGCCAACGATTGGGCGCTATGATGCCACTTTTATAAAAAGTGGATTATGATCCTTAATAAATGTTCCCTAGATCTAATGCTCCTAGTTATTGAAGAAGCAACAAGGGAATATATGGTCACCAAGGAGAAGATCAGCCAGTTGCAACAGGAGCATGGTATCAGGGAGGAGCATTTACCCGAGTGGTTAAAGAACTTGGCAGCAGATGTGGAATCCTATAAGAACAATCTAATTAAATCAAAAAAATAAAAACGGATTAAGGTTCAACAGGACTACGATCAGCACAGAGTATATGCTTGGCTGAGTAACCAGACAAACAGAGGTCAGTCTGGATGACAGCCACAATATTGGAAAAAAGGGCAGCAGCATTATCAATCTAGCACGTGGGCAAGTGAAGCAGAGGAGCATCGTGAAGTCCCTACAAGGGCGATCATAGCCGGCAGAGAGGTTCCCCTACGAGGCGAGGGGGACAGATTAGACGGCAGGAGAGGAGCAAAAGGAAGTATGCGACCACCTCGGGCCAGGAACAACTGATCTATAATCTATCCTCTAGGACGTTATCTCCAGCTGAAAGTCAGGTTCTTGGAAAAGGACTGTCGTTTGTTCCAACACGGTCATTTGATCAATTTCAGTGGAAGATAGACTCTTATAAATTAACAAGGTCTTTAAAATGAAAAGAACATTTCTCTAAGGCAATACCCGAAGCAGTGAATATGTATGATAACACTCTTCCTTTGCAGGTGAGAAAGTTCTCCAAATCAATGTTTGAACCTTATTCTGTAAATTCATCTATCAAAACATTTAGCAGAATGTTGGAAATGTTGCCAGGTGAATGTACTGATTCTATACACTCTCTAATTTATCAAAAGCAGAGTTCGAAGCTTTGAAGGGGTTAAGCATATGCGAAGATATTATCATTCGCAGTGCTGATAAAGGGGGGGCAATCGTGATTTTAGATACATCAGATTACAAACAAGAATGTAGATGATTGCTTTCGGATAGCAACACTGAAACTAGATCCTACATCCAAGTTTAAGGGTGAGTTGGATACTTTGCTGGCACAGGCGGTAAAAGATAATATCATATCGCCATCTGTTGGCAAAGCACTAACGGTGGAATACCCGATAACCCC
Source organism: Pseudophryne corroboree (assembly GCF_028390025.1). NCBI lineage: Eukaryota > Metazoa > Chordata > Amphibia > Anura > Myobatrachidae > Pseudophryne > Pseudophryne corroboree. The sequence continues at coordinate 218,704,734 of NC_086451.1, read as the reverse complement.
AGTATTTTATGCTATTCCTAAACTGCATAAAGACCCTAAAAAAAACCCTGGCAGACCAATCATCTCTGCCAGGGGGTCTTTAAATGAACCTCTGGCAGTATATTGTGACAGTTTCTTACAGCCATGTATTCAACATACATCCACACACCTAAAGGATACATAATCCTTGTTTAGAAAGCTTGTGGAAATGGGTAAAATCCCTGATGAAACACTCCTAGCGTCATTAGACGTTTACGAGTCTCTATACATGTATCCCGCACGGAGCTGGGTTAGCTGCAGTAAGACATCTGATTTCCAATAATCCCCGTTATAACGGGCCAGACATTGGGTTCTTCTTATCACTGTTAGATTTTACAGTTACTCATAATTATTTTCTGTATGAGAAGGAGTTTTTTATCCAATGTACGGGTTGTGCGATGGGGTCGGCAGTAGCGCCGGCCTTCGCAAACTCGTACATGTGGGAGTTGGAGAGAGAATTATTTCTGATTAATCCAGACATATCTTCTCAGTTAACATTATACCTTAGATATATTGATGATGTGATCATCTTCTGGAATGGTGGAGAGTCCAGTCTGTCCAGTTTAATTGAAGAGCATAATAATACGGACAGTCCAGTTAAATTCACGGCCACCATGGATAGAAAACAAATCAATTTTCTAGATGTGTGTATCACTTTAAATGAAGGTAATACTGAGACCAGCCTGTTTACCAAGCCTACTGATAGGAACAATTTGTTGAGGTCAGATAGCTTTCATCCCAGATCGACCACACAGGGGTTGCCCTATTCTCAACTATTACGGGTCTGTCGGATTAACAGCGACAGAGATGAAAGAGACAGACAACTTGATATAATGGTACACAAGTTTATACCACGTAACCAACTATTATTACCTAGGAGTAAGAAAGATCTACATAACAGATTCCCTTGGGTGACACAGTTCAATTCAAGTAGCCCACACCTAGCCAAACAGGTGAAAAATATGTGGCCTTTGGTAGCTACAGACAAGGAGTTGGGAAAAACATTTGGTAGCAAGATTTTATTTAGCTACTCAAGAAATAGAAGTATTAGAGACATGGGGCCATATGCAATTGCGGTCGAATTGCCGCAAATGTTGAAAAACGGGGCATTTTCGACACAAAAAAATGATTTGACAATGCAATACAGTACTTTTCGACAAAAAAAGTCAGTTTCAATTTCGACTTTTTGCAATTCGACAGTTGTCAAATTCAACATGTCTGCAATGGTAAAAATGCGGCTTTTCGACAAAAGTATATTCAGTTGAAGAATGTCGATTCGACAACAGTGCTTTTCGACAGTAATTTCGTCAATTTCAGTCCGCCTCATTTTGCTGGCGGGATCTAATAAAAAAAATTAAAAACATGTTTTTTGTGTTTTTTTTTATTGCTAATAGCATATCTATTTATATTAGAAGGGATTATCTACTTGGGTTTGTCTATTAGGAGCCACTAGTATTATTTAATATATTTTTTAAAATATTTTTTTTTTTTTTTTACCGACTAAAATAATATGGAGAGATCAGCGCATGTTTTTCAGTGGGAAGGGGTGGGAATGGGTTAAAAATCAAGAAAAAAAAATGTGTGGGGTCCCCTCTCCTAAGCATAACCAGCCTCGGGCTCTTTTAGCCGATCCTGGTTGTAAAAATATTAGAGATGAGCGGGTTCGGTTTCTTTGAATCCGAACCCGCACGAACTTCACTTTTTTTTCCACGGGTCCGAGCGACTCGGATCTTCCCGCCTTGCTCGGTTAACCCGAGCGCGCCCGAACGTCATCATGACACTGTCGGATTCTCGCGAGGCTCGGATTCTATCGCGAGACTCGGATTCTATATAAGGAGCCGCGCGTCGCCGCCATTTTCACTCGTGCATTGAGATTGATAGGGAGAGGACGTGTCTGGCGTCCTCTCCATTAGAATAGAGATAGATAGATTAGATAGAGAGAGATTGTGCAGAGTCGCAGACAGAGTTAGTTTACCACAGTCAGTGACCAGTGCAGTTGCTAGTTAACTTTTATTTAATATAATATATCCGTTCACTTCTCTCTGCTATATCCGTTCTCTGCCTGAAAAAAAAAACGATACACAGCACAGTCAGTCACACAGTGTGACTCAGTCTGTGTGCACTCAGCTCAGCCCAGTGTGCTGCACAGTCATCAATGTATAAATTAAAAGCTTATAATTAATTGTGGGGGAGACTGGGGAGCACTGCAGGTTGTTAGCAGGAGCCAGGAGTACAATTATATTAATTAACAGTGCACACTTTTGCTGCAGGAGTGGTGACCAGTGCCTGACCACCAGTATAGTATTGTTGTATACTACTAATATCTCTTTAAATATCAACCAGTCTATATTAGCAGCAGACACAGTACAGTGCGGTAGTTCACGGCTGTGGCTACCTCTGTGTCGGCACACGGCAGGCAGTCCGTCCGACCAGAATTGTATTATTTATTATTATATACCTACCACCTAACCGTGGTTTTTTTTTCATTCTTTATACCGTCATAGTGTCATCCTAATTGTTACGAGTATACTACTATCTCTTTATCAACCAGTGTACAGTGCGGTAGTTCACGGCTGTGGCTACCTCTGTGTCGGCACACGGCAGGCAGTCCGTCCGACCAGAATTGTATTATTTATTATTATATACCTACCACCTAACCGTGGTTTTTTTTTCATTCTTTATACCGTCATAGTGTCATCCTAATTGTTACGAGTATACTACTATCTCTTTATCAGCCAGTGTACAGTGCGGTAGTTCACGGCTGTGGCTACCTCTGTGTCGGCACACGGCAGGCAGTCCGTCCGACCAGAATTGTATTATTTATTATTATATACCTACCACCTAACCGTGGTTTTTTTTTCATTCTTTATACCGTCATAGTGTCATCCTAATTGTTACGAGTATACTACTATCTCTTTATCAACCAGTGTACAGTGCGGTAGTTCACGGCTGTGGCTACCTCTGTGTCGGCACACGGCAGGCAGTCCGTCCGACCAGAATTGTATTATTTATTATTATATACCTACCACCTAACCGTGGTTTTTTTTTCATTCTTTATACCGTCATAGTGTCATCCTAATTGTTACGAGTATACTACTATCTCTTTATCAACCAGTGTACAGTGCGGTAGTTCACGGCTGTGGCTACCTCTGTGTCGGCACACGGCAGGCAGTCCGTCCGACCAGAATTGTATTATTTATTATTATATACCTACCACCTAACCGTGGTTTTTTTTTCATTCTTTATACCGTCATAGTGTCATCCTAATTGTTACGAGTATACTACTATCTCTTTATCAGCCAGTGTACAGTGCGGTAGTTCACGGCTGTGGCTACCTCTGTGTCGGCACACGGCAGGCAGTCCGTCCGACCAGAATTGTATTATTTATTATTATATACCTACCACCTAACCGTGGTTTTTTTTTCATTCTTTATACCGTCATAGTGTCATCCTAATTGTTACGAGTATACTACTATCTCTTTATCAACCAGTGTACAGTGCGGTAGTTCACGGCTGTGGCTACCTCTGTGTCGGCACACGGCAGGCAGTCCGTCCGACCAGAATTGTATTATTTATTATTATATACCTACCACCTAACCGTGGTTTTTTTTTCATTCTTTATACCGTCATAGTGTCATCCTAATTGTTACGAGTATACTACTATCTCTTTATCAACCAGTGTACAGTGCGGTAGTTCACGGCTGTGGCTACCTCTGTGTCGGCACACGGCAGGCAGTCCGTCCGACCAGAATTGTATTATTTATTATTATATACCTACCACCTAACCGTGGTTTTTTTTTCATTCTTTATACCGTCATAGTGTCATCCTAATTGTTACGAGTATACTACTATCTCTTTATCAACCAGTGTACAGTGCGGTAGTTCACGGCTGTGGCTACCTCTGTGTCGGCAGTCGGCAGGCAGTCCGTCCATCCATAATTGTATTATTATTATAATATATACCACCTAACCGTGGTTTTTTTTTCATTCTTTATACCGTCATAGTGTCATACTAGTTGTTACGAGTATACTACTATCTCTTTATCAACCAGTGTACAGTGCGGTAGTTCACGGCTGTGGCTACCTCTGTGTCGGCACACGGCAGGCAGTCCGTCCGACCAGAATTGTATTATTTATTATTATATACCTACCACCTAACCGTGGTTTTTTTTTCATTCTTTATACCGTCATAGTGTCATCCTAATTGTTACGAGTATACTACTATCTCTTTATCAACCAGTGTACAGTGCGGTAGTTCACGGCTGTGGCTACCTCTGTGTCGGCACACGGCAGGCAGTCCGTCCGACCAGAATTGTATTATTTATTATTATATACCTACCACCTAACCGTGGTTTTTTTTTCATTCTTTATACCGTCATAGTGTCATCCTAATTGTTACGAGTATACTACTATCTCTTTATCAACCAGTGTACAGTGCGGTAGTTCACGGCTGTGGCTACCTCTGTGTCGGCAGTCGGCAGGCAGTCCGTCCATCCATAATTGTATTATTATTATAATATATACCACCTAACCGTGGTTTTTTTTTCATTCTTTATACCGTCGTCATAGTGTCATACTAGTTGTTACGAGTATACTACTATCTCTTTATCAACCAGTGTACAGTGCGGTAGTTCACGGCTGTGGCTACCTCTGTGTCGGCAGTCGGCAGGCAGTCCGTCCATCCATAATTGTATTATTATTATAATATATACCACCTAACCGTGGTTTTTTTTTCATTCTTTATACCGTCGTCATAGTGTCATACTAGTTGTTACGAGTATACTACTATCTCTTTATCAACCAGTGTACAGTGCGGTAGTTCACGGCTGTGGCTACCTCTGTGTCGGCAGTCGGCAGGCAGTCCGTCCATCCATAATTGTATTATTATTATAATATATACCACCTAACCGTGGTTTTTTTTTCATTCTTTATACCGTCGTCATAGTGTCATACTAGTTGTTACGAGTATACTACTATCTCTTTATCAACCAGTGTACAGTGCGGTAGTTCACGGCTGTGGCTACCTCTGTGTCGGCAGTCGGCAGGCAGTCCGTCCATCCATAATTGTATTATTATTATAATATATACCACCTAACCGTGGTTTTTTTATACCACCTAACCGTGGCAGTCCGTCCATAATTGTATACTAGTATCCAATCCATCCATCTCCATTGTTTACCTGAGGTGCCTTTTAGTTCTGCCTATAAAATATGGAGAACAAAAAAGTTGAGGTTCCAAAATTAGGGAAAGATCAAGATCCACTTCCACCTCGTGCTGAAGCTGCTGCCACTAGTCATGGCCGAGACGATGAAATGCCAGCAACGTCGTCTGCCAAGGCCGATGCCCAATGTCATAGTACAGAGCATGTCAAATCCAAAACACCAAATATCAGAAAAAAAAGGACTCCAAAACCTAAAATAAAATTGTCGGAGGAGAAGCGTAAACTTGCCAATATGCCATTTACCACACGGAGTGGCAAGGAACGGCTGAGGCCCTGGCCTATGTTCATGGCTAGTGGTTCAGCTTCACATGAGGATGGAAGCACTCAGCCTCTCGCTAGAAAACTGAAAAGACTCAAGCTGGCAAAAGCACCGCAAAGAACTGTGCGTTCTTTGAAATCCCAAATCCACAAGGAGAGTCCAATTGTGTCGTTTGCGATGCCTGACCTTCCCAACACTGGACGTGAAGAGCATGCGCCTTCCACTATTTGCATGCCCCCTGCAAGTGCTGGAAGGAGCACCCGCAGTCCAGTTCCTGATAGTCAGATTGAAGATGTCAGTGTTGAAGTACACCAGGATGAGGAGGATATGGGTGTTGCTGGCGCTGGGGAGGAAATTGACCAGGAGGATTCTGATGGTGAGGTGGTTTGTTTAAGTCAGGCACCCGGGGAGACACCTGTTGTCCGTGGGAGGAATATGGCCGTTGACATGCCAGGTGAAAATACCAAAAAAATCAGCTCTTCGGTGTGGAGGTATTTCACCAGAAATGCGGACAACAGGTGTCAAGCCGTGTGTTCCCTTTGTCAAGCTGTAATAAGTAGGGGTAAGGACGTTAACCACCTCGGAACATCCTCCCTTATACGTCACCTGCAGCGCATTCATAATAAGTCAGTGACAAGTTCAAAAACTTTGGGTGACAGCGGAAGCAGTCCACTGACCAGTAAATCCCTTCCTCTTGTAACCAAGCTCACGCAAACCACCCCACCAACTCCCTCAGTGTCAATTTCCTCCTTCCCCAGGAATGCCAATAGTCCTGCAGGCCATGTCACTGGCAAGTCTGACGAGTCCTCTCCTGCCTGGGATTCCTCCGATGCATCCTTGCGTGTAACGCCTACTGCTGCTGGCGCTGCTGTTGTTGCCGCTGGGAGTCGATGGTCATCCCAGAGGGGAAGTCGTAAGCCCACTTGTACTACTTCCAGTAAGCAATTGACTGTTCAACAGTCCTTTGCGAGGAAGATGAAATATCACAGCAGTCATCCTACTGCAAAGCGGATAACTGAGTCCTTGACAACTATGTTGGTGTTAGACGTGCGTCCGGTATCCGCCGTTAGTTCACAGGGAACTAGACAATTTATTGAGGCAGTGTGCCCCCGTTACCAAATACCATCTAGGTTCCACTTCTCTAGGCAGGCGATACCGAGAATGTACACGGACGTCAGAAAAAGACTCACCAGTGTCCTAAAAAATGCAGTTGTACCCAATGTCCACTTAACCACGGACATGTGGACAAGTGGAGCAGGGCAGGGTCAGGACTATATGACTGTGACAGCCCACTGGGTAGATGTATGGACTCCCGCCGCAAGAACAGCAGCGGCGGCACCAGTAGCAGCATCTCGCAAACGCCAACTCTTTCCTAGGCAGGCTACGCTTTGTATCACCGCTTTCCAGAATACGCACACAGCTGAAAACCTCTTACGGCAACTGAGGAAGATCATCGCGGAATGGCTTACCCCAATTGGACTCTCCTGTGGATTTGTGGCATCGGACAACGCCAGCAATATTGTGTGTGCATTAAATATGGGCAAATTCCAGCACGTCCCATGTTTTGCACATACCTTGAATTTGGTGGTGCAGAATTTTTTAAAAAACGACAGGGGCGTGCAAGAGATGCTGTCGGTGGCCAGAAAAATTGCGGGACACTTTCGGCGTACAGGCACCACGTACAGAAAACTGGAGCACCACCAAAAACTACTGAACCTGCCCTGCCATCATCTGAAGCAAGAAGTGGTAACGAGGTGGAATTCAACCCTCTATATGCTTCAGAGGTTGGAGGAGCAGCAAAAGGCCATTCAAGCCTATACAATTGAGCACGATATAGGAGATGGAATGCACCTGTCTCAAGTGCAGTGGAGAATGATTTCAACGTTGTGCAAGGTTCTGATGCCCTTTGAACTTGCCACACGTGAAGTCAGTTCAGACACTGCCAGCCTGAGTCAGGTCATTCCCCTCATCAGGCTTTTGCAGAAGAAGCTGGAGGCATTGAAGAAGGAGCTAACACGGAGCGATTCCGCTAGGCATGTGGGACTTGTGGATGCAGCCCTTAATTCGCTTAACAAGGATTCACGGGTGGTCAATCTGTTGAAATCAGAGCACTACATTTTGGCCACCGTGCTCGATCCTAGATTTAAAGCCTACCTTGGATCTCTCTTTCCGGCAGACACAGGTCTGCTGGGGTTGAAAGACCTGCTGGTGACAAAATTGTCAAGTCAAGCGGAACGCGACCTGTCAACATCTCCTCCTTCACATTCTCCCGCAACTGGGGGTGCGAGGAAAAGGCTCAGAATTCCGAGCCCACCCGCTGGCGGTGATGCAGGGCAGTCTGGAGCGACTGCTGATGCTGACATCTGGTCCGGACTGAAGGACCTGACAACGATTACGGACATGTCGTCTACTGTCACTGCATATGATTCTCTCAACATTGATAGAATGGTGGAGGATTATATGAGTGACCGCATCCAAGTAGGCACGTCACACAGTCCGTACTTATACTGGCAGGAAAAAGAGGCAATTTGGAGGCCCTTGCACAAACTGGCTTTATTCTACCTAAGTTGCCCTCCCACAAGTGTGTACTCCGAAAGAGTGTTTAGTGCCGCCGCTCACCTTGTCAGCAATCGGCGTACGAGGTTACATCCAGAAAATGTGGAGAAGATGATGTTCATTAAAATGAATTATAATCAATTCCTCCGCGGAGACATTGACCAGCAGCAATTGCCTCCACAAAGTACACAGGGAGCTGAGATGGTGGATTCCAGTGGGGACGAATTGATAATCTGTGAGGAGGGGGATGTACACGGTGATATATCGGAGGGTGAAGATGAGGTGGACATCTTGCCTCTGTAGAGCCAGTTTGTGCAAGGAGAGATTAATTGCTTCTTTTTTGGGGGGGGGTCCAAACCAACCCGTCATATCAGTCACAGTCGTGTGGCAGACCCTGTCACTGAAATGATGGGTTGGTTAAAGTGTGCATGTCCTGTTTTGTTTATACAACATAAGGGTGGGTGGGAGGGCCCAAGGATAATTCCATCTTGCACCTCTTTTTTCTTTTCTTTTTCTTTGCATCATGTGCTGATTGGGGAGGGTTTTTTGGAAGGGACATCCTGCGTGACACTGCAGTGCCACTCCTAGATGGGCCCGGTGTTTGTGTCGGCCACTAGGGTCGCTAATCTTACTCACACAGCTACCTCATTGCGCCTCTTTTTTTCTTTGCGTCATGTGCTGTTTGGGGAGGGTTTTTTGGAAGGGACATCCTGCGTGACACTGCAGTGCCACTCCTAGATGTGCCCGGTGTTTGTGTCGGCCACTAGGGTCGCTAATCTTACTCACACAGTCAGCTACCTCATTGCGCCTCTTTTTTTCTTTGCGTCATGTGCTGTTTGGGGAGGGTTTTTTGGAAGGGCCATCCTGCGTGACACTGCAGTGCCACTCCTAGATGGGCCCGGTGTTTGTGTCGGCCACTAGGGTCGCTTATCTTACTCACACAGCGACCTCGGTGCAAATTTTAGGACTAAAAATAATATTGTGAGGTGTGATGTGTTCAGAATAGGCTGAAAATGAGTGTAAATTATGTTTTTTGAGGTTAATAATACTTTGGGATCAAAATTACCCCCAAATTCTATGATTTAAGCTGTTTTTTAGGGTTTTTTTAAAAAAACACCCGAATCCAAAACACACCCGAATCCGACAAAAAAAATTCGGTGAGGTTTTGCCAAAACGCGGTCGAACCCAAAACACGGCCGCGGAACCGAACCCAAAACCAAAACACAAAACCCGAAAAATTTCCGGCGCTCATCTCTAAAAAATATGGGGAGAAAATTGACAGGGGATCCCCCATATTTTAACAACCAGCACCGGGCTCTGCGTCCGGTCCAGGTGCAAAAAATACTGGGGACAAAAGACGTAAGGGTCCCCCATATTTTTCACACCAGCACGGGCTCCACTAGCTGGAGAGATAATGCCACAGCCGGGGGACACTTTTATACCGGTCCCTGCCGCCGTGGCATTAAATCCCCAACTAGTCATACCTGGACGGGGTACCCTGGAGGAGTGGGGACCCCTTAAATCAAGGGGTCCCCCCACTCCAGCCACCCAATGGCTAGGGGTGAAGCCCAAGGCTGTCCCCCCATCCAAGGGCGGCGGATGGGAGGCTGATAGCCAAGTGACAAAATAAAGAATATTGTTTTTTGTAGCAGAACTACAAGTCCCAGCAAGTCTCCCCCGCAAGCTGGTACTTGAAGAACCACAAGTACCAGCATGCGGGGGGGAAATGGGCCCGCTGATACCTGTAGTTCTACTGCAAAAAAAATACCCAAATAAAAACAGTACACACACACCGTGATAGTAAAACTTTATTACATACATGTACACCGACACACACATACTTACCTATGTTGACACGCTGACTCGGTCCCCTTCACCAGTAGAATCCACGGTGTACCTGTAAATAAAATTATACTCACAAAAATCCTGTGTAGATCTGTCCTCTTCTTGTTTGTAATCCACGTACTTGGCAAAATAATAAAACGCATAACCCGATCCACGCACTGAAAGGGGTCCCATGTTTACACATGGGACCCCTTTCTCCGAATGCCGGGACCCCCCGTCACTGCTGTCAAAGAGGGTCCCTTCAGCCAATCAGGGAGCGCCACGTCGTGGCACTCTCCTGATTGGCTGTGCGCGTCTGAGCTGTCAGGCGGCTCATAGCACTATGCCGCTCCATTATATTCAATGGTGAGAACTTTGCGGTCAGCGGTAGAGGTTACTCGCGGTCAACTGCAAAGTTCCCACCAAAACAATATTCTTTATTTTGTCACTTGGCTATCAGCCTCCCATCCGCCACCCTTGGATGGGGAGGACAGCCTCGGGCTTCACCCCTGGCCCTTGGGTGGCTGGAGGGGGTTACCCCTTGATTTAAGGGGTCTCCACTCCTCCAGGGTACCCCGGCCAGGGGTGACTAGTTGGGGATTTAATACCACGGCTGCAGGGACCGGTATAAAAGTGTCCCCCAGCTGTGGCATTATCTCACCAGCTAGTGGAGCCCGGTGCTGGTGTGAAAAATACGGGGGACCTACGTCTTTTGTCCCCCGTATTTTTTGCAACTGGACCAGACGCAGAGCCCGGTGCTGGTTGTTAAAATACGGGGGATCCCCTGTCAATTTTTTTCCTGTATTTTTACAACCAGGACCGGCTCAAAGAGCCTGAGGCTGGTTATGCTTAGGAGGGGGGACCCCACGCATTTTTTTTCTTGATTTTTTAAACACTTTTGTGCCGTCCATGAAGTCAAATCCAGGATGCACACTATCGTCAATTGGTCCGTTTTTCGACAGCGGGACTGTCGAATCCGTTTTTTATTGAATATGTCGAATTCGGGTCCCAGCGGGAGGGTGTCTGACTGTCGAATTGTGTCGAATTTAAAAACGGTCGAATTCCAGCCGGAATTCGACCGCAATTGCATATACCCCATGGTAGTCAAAACCGACCTGTCAAAATTCAATTCTGAACCAACACACTTCTTGAAACAGAGAAAGGGTTGTTTTCGCTGCAGTGGATGTACCACATGCAGCTTTTTAAGCCCGGGAGAATATTTTCAACACCCACATATGGGTAGAAAATATGCTATTTGTTTCCCACTCTCTCATGTAAATCTAAGTTCGTTATATATCTGCTGACCTGCCCTTGTGGGTTGGCGTATGTGGGAAAAACTGATTGTGAATTCAGAATACGTATGGCCCAACACAGATATGCGATAAGGGAGGCCATCAAGTCTGGACAAAGTGAACAGCCTGTAGCAAGGCACTTTGCGCAAGCTAGGCACAATGTAGCCACATTACGATACAAATTGATTGACCATGTCCCACGGTCTATGAGAGGGAGGGACAGGTCCAAGAAACTGCTACAGGTTGAGGCAATGTGGATCAATAGTCTGAATACTATTTTTCCTAAGGGCCTCAATGAGACAATTAATTTTAAATGCTTTCTGTGAAATCAGGGGTCATAGGGTTATATGGATTATATAATTTTCAAATTGACATCGTTGAGGTTGTTATAAGTAATTGTAATTGAATTAGAAAGTGAGAGATATTTAAATAATTTATTATTGAGACACATTGCTGAGGCTATTGGTGTATTGCTAGAGATAGTGTTATTTAGTTAGTTATTTAGTTTACTATTTTGAGTCACTGTATGCATTGTCCGTGTCATGTAATGTAATATGAGGCTATGCGTTGTTATGAATTTACACAAAGTATTTTTGCACTGTTATTTTAATAGTAACCATGGTGACTCTGTTTGCAGCCCCAACGCGCTGGCTGGTCGGGCCGGGATGTCGTCACTTCCAGTGAGACAGATCCGGAATCCGGGCGACGCAGTTGGAGGCTGAGTGGAGCGTCCTCGTGGGTAAGATATTTGTCACAACTGAGGGCTGAAGACCGTGACTGAGAGCCTCAGTTGTAGGGGCTGACGGGTACTTAAATTTAGGAGGAGCTATGTGACTCCTGGACATGCGTATTGACAGCAGCAAAGAATGCCCGAGGGCGTGACCACGACAACTGGGAATTCCTTAAGTGCTTTTATTAAATAAAAAGTCAAATAACGTGCAAAAATAAGAATTTACTTACCGATAATTCTATTTCTCGTAGTCCGTAGTGGATGCTGGGGACTCCGTAAGGACCATGGGGAATAGCGGCTCCGCAGGAGACTGGGCACAAAAGTAAAGCTTTAGAACTACCTGGTGTGCACTGGCTCCTCCCCCCATGACCCTCCTCCAAGCCTCAGTTAGGATACTGTGCCCGGACGAGCGTACACAATAAGGAAGGATTTTGAATCCCGGGTAAGACTCATACCAGCCACACCAATCACACCGTACAACTCGTGATCTAAACCCAGTTAACAGCATGATAACAGAGGAGCCTCTAGAAAAGATGGCTCACTACAGCAATAACCCGATTTTTTGGTAACAATAACTATGTACCAGTATTGCAGACAATCCGCACTTGGGATGGGCGCCCAGCATCCACTACGGACTACGAGAAATAGAATTATCGGTAAGTAAATTCTTATTTTCTCTAACGTCCTAAGTGGATGCTGGGGACTCCGTAAGGACCATGGGGATTATACCAAAGCTCCCAAACGGGCGGGAGAGTGCGGATGACTCTGCAGCACCAAATGAGAGAACTCCAGGTCCTCCTCAGCCAGGGTATCAATTTTGTAGAATTTTACAAACGTATTTGCTCCTGACCAAGTAGCTGCTCGGCAAAGTTGTAAAGCCGAGACCCCTCGGGCAGCCGCCCAAGATGAGCCCATCTTCCTTGTGGAGTGGGCATTTGCAGATTTTTGGCTGTGGCAGGCCTGCCACAGAATGTGCAAGCTGAATTGTACTACAAATCCAACGAGCAATAGTCTGCTTAGAAGCAGGAGCACCCAGCTTGTTGGGTGCATACAGGATAAACAGCGAGTCAGATTTTCTGACTCCAGCCGTCCTGGAAACATATATTTTCAGGGCCCTGACAACGTCTAGCAACTTGGAGTCCTCCAAGTCCCTAGTAGCCGCAGGCACCACAATAGGTTGGTTCAGGTGAAACGCTGAAACCACCTTAGGGAGAAACTGAGGACGAGTCCTCAATTCCGCCCTGTCCGAATGGAAAATCAGATAAGGGCTTTTACAGGATAAAGCCGCCAATTCTGACACGCGCCTGGCCCAGGCCAGGGCCAACAGCATGACCACTTTCCATGTGAGATATTTTAACTCCACAGATTTAAGTGGTTCAAACCAATGTGACTTTTGGAACCCAAAAACTACATTGAGATCCCAAGGTGCCACTGGAGGCACAAAAGGAGGCTGTATATGCAGTACCCCTTTTACAACGTCTGAACTTCAGGGACTGAAGCTAGTTCTTTTTGGAAGAAAATTGACAGGGCCGAAATTTGAACCTTAATGGACCCCAATTTCAGGGCCATAGACACTCCTGTTTGCAGGAAATGTAGGAATCGACCCAGTTGAATTTCCTCCGTCGGGCCTTACTGGCCTCGTACCACGCAACATATTTTCGCCAAATGCAGTGATAATGTTTTGCGGTTACATCCTTCCTGGCTTTGATCAGGATAGGGATGACTTCATCCGGAATGCCTTTTTTCCTTCAGGATCCGGCGTTCAACCGCCATGCCGTCAAACGCAGCCGCGGTAAGTCTTGGAACAGACAGGGTCCTTGCTGGAGCAGGTCCCTTCTTAGAGGTAGAGGCCACGGATCCTCCGTGAGCATCTCTTGAAGTTCCGGTTACCAAGTCCTTCTTGGCCAATCCGGAGCCACGAATATAGTGCTTACTCCTCTCCATCTTATCAATCTCAGTACCTTGGGTATGAGAGGCAGATGAGGGAACACATACACTGACTGGTACACCCACGGTGTTACCAGAGCGTCTACAGCTATTGCCTGAGGGTCCCTTGACCTGGCGCAATACCTGTCGAGTTTTTCCCAACGGTTTATAATCATGTGGAAGACTTCTGGGTGAAGTCCCCACTCTCCCGGGTGGAGGTCGTGTCTGCTGAGGAAGTCTGCTTCCCAGTTGTCCACTCCCGGAATTGCTGACAGTGCTATCACATGATTTTCCGCCCAGCGAAGAATCCTTGCAGCTTCTGCCATTGCCCTCCTGCTTCTTGTGCCACCCTGTCTGTTTACGTGGGTGACTGCCGTGATGTTGTCCGACTGGATCAACACCGGCTGACCTTGAAGCAGAGGTCTTGCTAAGCTTAGAGCATTGTAAATGGCCCTTAGCTTCAGGATATTTATGTGAAGTGATGTCTCCAGGCTTGACCATAAGCCCTGGAAATTCCTTCCCTGTGTGACTGCTCCCCAGCCTCGCAGGCTGGCATCCGTGGTCACCAGGACCCAGTCCTGAATGCCGAATCTGCGGCCCTCTAGAAGATGAGCACTCTGCAACCAACACAGGAGGGACACCCTTGTTCTTGGTGACAGGGTTATCCGCTGATGCATCTGAAGATGCGACCCGGACCATTTGTCCAGCAGGTCCCACTGGAAAGTTCTTGCGTGGAATCTGCCGAATGGGATTGCTTCGTAGGAAGCCCTCATTTTACCCAGAACCCTTGTGCATTGATGCACTGAGACTTGGCTCGGTTTTAGGAGGTTCCTGACTAGCTCGGATAACTCCCTGGCTTTCTCCTCCGGGAGAAACACCTTTTTCTGGACTGTGTCCAGGATCATCCCTAGGAACAGAAGACGAGTCGTCGGAACCAGCTGCGATTTGGGAATATTGAGAATCCAATCGTGCTGCCGCAACACTACCTGAGATAATGCTACACCGACCTCCAACTGTTCCCTGGATCTTACCCTTATCAGGGAATCGTCCAAGTAAGGGATAACTAAAATTCCCTTCCTTCGAAGGAATATCATCATTTCGGCCATTACCTTGGTAAAGACCCGGGGTGCCGTGGACCATCCATACGGCAGCGTCTGAACTGATAGTGACAGTTCTGTACCATAAACCTGAGGTACCCTTGGTGAGAAGGGTAAATTTGGACATGAAGGTAAGCATCCTTGATGTCCCGAGACATCATGTAGTCCACTTCTTCCAGGTTCGCAATCACTGCTCTGAGTGACTCAATCTTGAATTTGAACCTCTGTATGTAAGTGTTCAAAGATTTTAGATTTAGAATCGGTCTCACCGAGCCGTCCGGCTTCGGTACCACAACAGTGTGGAATAATACCCCGTTCCCTGTTGCAGGAGGGGTACCTTGTTTATCACCTGCTGGGAATACAGCTTGTGAATGGCTTCCAAAACTGTCTCCCTGTCAGAAGGAGACATCGGTAAAGCCAACTTTAGGAAACGGCGAGGGGGAGACGTCTCGAATTCCAATTTGTACCCCTGAGATATCACCTGAAGGATCCAGGGGTCTACTTGCGAGTGAGCCCACTGCGCGCTGAAATTCATTGAGACGGGCCCCCCGCCGTGCCTGATTCTGCTTGTAAAGCCCCAGTCATACTGAGGGCTTGGCAGAGGCGGGAGAGGGTTTCTGTTCCTGGGAACTGGCTGATTTCTGCAGCCTTTTTCCTCTCCCTCTGTCACGGGGCAGAAATGAGGAACCTTTTGCCCGCTTGTCCACGAAAAGACTGCGCCTGATAATACGGCGTCTTCTCATGTTGAGAGGCGACCTGGGGTACAAACGTGGATTTCCCAGCTGTTGCCGTGGCCACCAGGTCTGAAAGACCGACCCCAAATAACTCCTCCCCTTAATAAGGCAATACTTCCAAATGCCATTTGAAATCCGCATCACCTGACCACTGTCGTGTCCATAACCCTCTACTGGTAGAAATGGACAACGCACTTAGACTTGATGCCAGTCGGCAAATATTCCGCTGTGCATCACGCATATATAGAAATGCATCTTTTAAATGCTCTATAGGCAAAAATATACTGTCCCTATCTAGGGTATCAATATTTTCAGTCAGGGAATCCGACCACGCCAACCCAGCACTGCACATCCAGGCTAAGGCGATTGCTGGTCGCAGTATAACACCAGTATGTGTGTAAATACATTTTAGGATACCCTCCTGCTTTCTATCAGCAGGATCCTTAAGGGCGGCCATCTCAGGAGAGGGTAGAGCCCTTACAAGCGTGTGAGCGCTTTATCCACCCTAGGGGGTGTTTCCCAACGCACCCTAACCTCTGGCGGGAAAGGATATAATGCCAATAACATTTTATATCAGTTGTTATCGGGGGAAACCCACGCATCATCACACACCTCATTTAATTTCTCAGATTCAGGAAAACTACGGGTAGTTTTTCCTCACCGAACATAATACCCTTTTTGGTGGTACTCGTATTATCAGAAATGTGTAAAACATTTTTCATTGCCTCCATCATGTAACGTGTGGCCCTACTGGAAGTCACATTTGTCTCTTCACTGTCGACACTGGAGTCAGTATCCGTGTCGGCGTCTATATCTGCCATCTGAGGTAACGGGCGCTTTAGAGCCCCTGACGGCCTATGAGACGTCTGGACAGGCACAAGCTTAGTAGCCGGCTGTCTCATGTCAACCACTGTCTTTTATACAGAGCTGACACTGTCACGTAATTCCTTCCAACAGTTCATCCACTCAGGTGTCGACCCCCTAGGGGGTGACATCACTATTACAGGCAATCTGCTCCGTCTCCACATCATTTTTCTCCTCATACATGTCGACACAAACGTACCGACATACAGCACACACACAGGGAATGCTCTGATAGAGGACAGGACCCCACTAGCCCTTTGGGGAGACAGAGGGAGAGTTTGCCAGCACACACCAGAGCGCTATATATATACAGGGATAACCTTATATAAGTGTTTTCCCCTTATAGCTGCTGTATCTTTAATACTGCGCGTAATTAGTGCCCCCCTCTCTTTTTTAACCCTTTCTGTAGTGTAGTGACTGCAGGGGAGAGCCAGGGAGCTTCCCTCCAACGGAGCTGTGAGGGAAAATGGCGCCAGTGTGCTGAGGAGATAGGCTCCGCCCCCTTCTCGGCGGCCTTATCTCCCGTTTTTCTATGTATTCTGGCAGGGGTTAAATGCATCCATATAGCCCAGGAGCTATATGTGATGCATTTTTTGCCATCCAAGGTGTTTTTATTGCGTCTCAGGGCGCCCCCCCCCCCCAGCGCCCTGCACCCTCAGTGACCGGAGTGTGAAGTGTGCTGAGAGCAATGGCGCACAGCTGCAGTGCTGTGCGCTACCTTGTTGAAGACAGGACGTCTTCTGCCGCCGATTTTCCAGACCTCTTCTGTCTTCTGGCTCTGTAAGGGGGCCGGCGGCGCGGCTCTGGGACCCATCCATGGCTGGGCCTGTGATCGTCCCTCTGGAGCTAATGTCCAGTAGCCTAAGAAGCCCAATCCACTCTGCACACAGGTGAGTTCGCTTCTTCTCCCCTTAGTCCCTCGATGCAGTGAGCCTGTTGCCAGCAGGTATCACTGAAAATAAAAAACCTAAAACTAAACTTTTCACTAAGCAGCTCAGGAGAGCCACCTAGTGTGCACCCTTCTCGTTCGGGCACAAAAATCTAACTGAGGCTTGGAGGAGGGTCATGGGGGGAGGAGCCAGTGCACACCAGGTAGTTCTAAAGCTTTACTTTTGTGCCCAGTCTCCTGCGGAGCCGCTATTCCCCATGGTCCTTACGGAGTCCCCAGCATCCACTTAGGACGTTAGAGAAAGAATAATAGAAAGTCACACGTGATAATTAGGTTCACAATTGGTAAAGGCCAGTAACCTGGAATATGGAAGAAAGTCCTGTAAACAATAAATGAAGCTGGGGTTCGCTGGAAGACGAGGAATGAAGCTGGAGTTCGCTGGAGGATGAGGAATGAAGCTGGAGTGCGCTGGTAATGATGAGTGAAGGATGATAACTGAAAAGCAAAAGTTCAAACACAGGAATCCAAAGTAGACTGTAGAGTAGGGGTGGGCAAAATACGGCCCGCGGGCCGGATGCGGCCCGCAAACCGATCCTGACCGGCCCACTGCTTCCCACCAGCATGCAATGACAAGCGGCCCGACTGACTGAGCTGCTTGTCATTGCTCTGCAGTACTCCAAGCTGCCGGCGCCTGTCTCCCCTGCTGCTGCTGCACGGCGCCTGACACACATCCTCCAGAGTCCCCATTGGCAAAGGCAGCGATCAGACAAAAAGGGGCGGAGCTATGCAGATATGAGGGGGCGGGGCTACATGGGACTTTAGGGGCGGAGCTACAAAAGCCACTGCTAGAGATCCATCCTTCCTGCCACTGCCAGCCAGACAGATCAGTAAGTTCCAATTTGAAAAAACTCTTGCGCTATAGTTATATAATTACAAGATATGGCTGACAAGAATGACAAACTCCTGATAAATTCAAAATATATTTACTATTGTATAAATTAACATATAATAAAACAAGACCGGTCTTTAAAACATCAAAAAATAATAACAAATATGTATACTTTCTAATACATGGAGGTGGACTTAAGCATACTCTGTGCACAGACGTGTAAAAAAACAAGCTCTATAGCTATATGGCTTAATGAGGTCAAAGAATGTTTTGAATCAAGTGTGGCTGTTGGTAAGACCCATATATTAATTGTTCCCAATGGATAGTCACTTTGTATCAAAGATCTTTATGATGTGAAGATCCAACATGTAACAATAGAATGGATATGAGCTTTTTGTAACCGGAAACTTTACGTGAGATGTGAGCAAGTGGTATCAGCACAAATGCACCTGCAATGGCGCCCGCTGTGATTTAACCTGCTCGGTCGCGATGCTCCACGAGTATCCACCTCTACGTGCCGTTTGCAGGCACCGGTCAGCGGAAGAGGAAGCCCCTGTGGAAGGAGCGAAACGCGTCAGAAGTTGATTCTGTTGGACCCCAGCTGAAGTTAGACCCATATCACGAACTGGCTGCAGCATTCTTCTGCCTGGAATTTGTTTTCATACAAAGAGAAGCCGCTGACCGGTGCCTGCAAACGGCACGTAGAGGTGGATACTCGTGGAGCATCGCGACCGAGCAGGTTAAATCACAGTGGGCGCCATTGCAGGTGCCTTTATTTCCCGCAGCTCCAAGCCACTGCGGTGGTCGTCGGGATGCATTTGTGCTGATACCACTTGCTCACATCTCACGTAAAGTTTCCGGTTACAAAAAGCTCATATCCATTCTATTGTTACATGTTGGATCTTCACATCATAAAGATCTTTGATACAAAGTGACTATCCATTGGGAACAATTAATATATGGGTCTTACCAGCAGCCACACTTGATTCAAAACATTCTTTGACCTCATTAAGCCATATAGCTATAGAGCTTGTTTTTTTACACGTCTGTGCACAGAGTATGCTTAAGTCCACCTCCATGTATTAGAAAGTATACATATTTGTTATTATTTTTTGATGTTTTAAAGACCGGTCTTGTTTTATTATATGTTAATTTATACAATAGTAAATATATTTTGAATTTATCAGGAGTTTGTCATTCTTGTCAGCCATATCTGGTAATTATATAACTATAGCGCAAGAGTTTTTTCAAATTGGAGTTTTGTGGTTAATTGCACTTGGGTGGTCCAGTGTAATTTATTTGACCTGTGAACCCCAGGTCATTAACTTTTTGCAGCTGAGTTTTACTATATTCAAAATGTTTTTTAACAGAAAATACTATTAGCGCCCGATATAAAGAGGTTTTTTTGTTACAGATCAGTAAGTTAATAGAAAAAGTGAGGGAAAGAAAGTGTGTGTGTGTGTGTGTGTGTGTGTGTGTGTGTGTGTGTGTGTGTGTGTATGAGAGAGTGTGTGTGTATATGAGAGAGTGTGTGTCTGTGTGTATATGTTTGTGTGTGCGGGCAGTGGCGTCAGACTGTTTTTAGGTTAGGGGGGAGATCTTTAATGCTTGCTGTACCACCCCCCAACCCCCCCCTCCTCTGGATTATTTCACGTGTCACCCACCATGTTCTGTCACTAAGTCACCCCCCGTGTTGTTACCGTGTCACCTCCCGTTTTCTGTCACCGTGTCCTGTCACCCCCGTGTTCTGTCACCGTGACACCCCCCACGTTCTGTTACTGTGTCACCCCCGTGTTCTGCCACTGAGTCAGCACCCCTATGTTCTGTCACGGTGTCATCCCACCCCCCGTGTTCTGTCACTGTGTCACCCCTGTGTTCTGTCACTAAGTCACCCCACCGTGTTGTTACCGTGTCACCTCCCATGTTCTGTCACTGTGTCACCCCCCCGTGTTCTGTCACTGTGTCACACCCCCCGTGTTCTGTCACTGTGTCACCCCCCGTGTTCTGTCACTGTCACCCCCCCGTGTTCTGTCACCCCCCGTGTTCTGTCACTGTCACCCCCCTGTGTTCTGTCACTGTCACCACCCCCGTGTTCTGTCACCGTGTCACCCCCCTGTGTTCTGTCACTAAGTCACCCCGCCGTGTTGTTACCGTGTCACCTCCCGTGTTCTGTCACTGTGTCACCTCCCGTGTTCTGTCACTGTGTCACCCCCCCCGCGTTCTGTCACTGTGTCACCCCCCCGCGTTCTGTCACCGTGTCACCCCCCCGTGTTCTGTCACCGAGTCATACCCTGTGTTCCATCACCGTGTCCCACCCCCGTGTTCTGTCACTGTGTCACACCTTTCCCCAGGGGCCATAAGACACTGGATAATTTGCTTGCTGTGCAATGATTATCCCAAATAAAATGTTAATGTGTAAAAAGGGGACTCTACCTGCCGTAATGTGTAAAAGGGGGCTCTACATTCCGTAATGTGTAAAAGGGGGCTCTACCTGCTGTAATGTATAAAAGAGAGCTCTACCTGGCGTAATGTGTGACAGGGGCTCTACCTGGAGTAATGTGTGTAAGTGGCGCTACTGTGTGGCGTAATTTGAATAATGGAGACTATTGTGCAGCCTAAAATGAATCTGTATTATTTTTTGGCCACACCCCTTCCCCATGAAGCCACGTCCCTATATTCTTGGCACATAGGGGAGCTGATATTTTGTGTGCGGCCCTCGAAAACTGACAGGAAAGTGTCAAGTGGCCCCTCAGCTGAAATAATTGCCCACCCCTGCTGTAGAGGGTTAACACTGGAGAGTCGGGTTACACTGCAGAGTGTAATCACCAGGGAAGTCAGGCTGATCTGCAGAATGGAATTGCAGGAGGAAGTCTGTAGTGAAGCTTGTAGTCTGGAATCACAGATGACAATAGAAGCACTGACAATCTTTTAGGAGCTGGGACAGGATATTTATACCTGCTGCATAGCAAGGATTGGTCTGGCAATTATGACAAGGCTCCAGCACCGTGGATAGGAGGAATAATGTCATGTGACTGGAGTCTAACATGGCTGCGTCCATGAACAAACAAAGAAGGGAAATTAAGTACTATAGGAAAGGTGTAACACTGGCGATGTAGGCCGCAGTAGCAGAATAACATGCGCCCAGCGGCGCGCGGCGGTCAGCGAGACAGGAGTGGCAGCAGAGGCCCATGGAGGACGTACATCCAGAAGGGAAATGGTGTCTCAGTATCCGGATCGTGACAATATTTAAGCACTGTTCATCATGCATGTATGTTATCCTGACGAAGGGGCTGCGTACCCCGAAACGTAGAGTTTAACATTGAACTATTTATGCACTTTATCAAGTCTCTGAGTGCCGCCGCTATCTGGACAGTATATGTGAGGGACTTGTGTCTCTCTTGGAGGAAGGCACAGGAGCAGATTTGGATTCCGTGGACTCTCACCTAACCTGTACAATGGCTGGGGTGCCAATTCAAAGTCCAGCCCACCGTGGGGCGGGACCCATAGTACAGTGCAGTGTTTTCCACCTAAGTGGAAATGATAGCACTCTCCAAACTTTTTGGAAAATTCAAAATCAAGCAAATTTATTATCGTAGTAGTTTAAACAGTTCCAAACAAATTTTTGTGAAATTCTCACAGGAATAGTGCTCACCAACATTTCGGTCCCATTTTTGGACCTTTCTCAAGGTAGCAGCTGGTCAAAACAAAGTAACAGTTGTCAACAATAGCAGCAATCCATAATGTGGAACTGGAGACCTGAATGATGCCTCCCAGGCCCCTATTAAATACCTGTGCACATCGAAATAGGCACCATACCAGCCCTCCAATCCCGGTTCGTGTGCTCCAGAGCTGGAACGCATGCGTCACTTCCGGTTACTACCAAAAGGGACCGCGGGAGTGAACAGGGCCCGAACCTAGAAAATCATCTACTCAAATAGGCAGACACTGCATTTGCTACAGTGGCAGGGGTGGCGCTAACCTTAAACAACTCTTACTTAGACCTACTGCCAGCCCAAGCAGGCCTAGTACAAATACATTGTTACATGAGAGGAAACCTGGTTGCTTCAAATGTACTGGTTGCACCACCTCCCGCAGCATGTTGGCAGGTCCCACATTCCCACATCCACATTCTGGATGTCCCATTAGCATTAGATTTAAATTGCATTGTACTATGGAATTTGTTATTTACACTCTCATTTGCCCTTGTGGCCTTTATTAGGTGGGCATGATGACAAGACGCATCAGGGACAGGATAGCGAACCACCGAACCTCTATACATCAGGCACTTGAATCAGGAACAGCGGAACAACCTGTGCCAAGACATTTCCTGTCCCAACAGCACCAAGTATCCAACCTTCGTTGTAAACTGATTGACTGGATCCCCCCACAACCTCGTGGTGGTGATCGTGCATTGGTGCTACGGAAGAAGGAGAGCTATTGGATCCACCGGCTTGACACTATTACACTTAGGGGTATGAATGAGAATAACCCCTTATCAATCTTTCTTAAATAACATCATGTGTATTCGCCTCTACATTTTAGTGTCTGTCTTTATATACTTTAACAACCTACCCCTGAACTTCCATTCTTAGGTGTATATCCTTGTAGTTTACTTTGTTTCCGTTTATTCTCTATATCTGATTATATTTGTAACACCATATGGATCCTTTATGTGTTTTGGTGCTTGGTTAATCCGTAGGTCTTCCCATTTGTCCAGAGACTACCTTGGGGCATTATATCCAATTGACCCCTATGTTCTATTTGCATGTCATTTTCAACTACCATTCTACTTTTCAACCCTTATGCAGGTATCTGTGGTATCCGGTATTTGACCTGTGCTTAGACATTTATTATGTGTACTCCACTCCCAGGCTCCTATTATACCACGTATGTGTCTTTATTTGGGGCTTTTCCCCTATGATGTTGCTTATCAATGTACTGGTTATGATTTTGTGCGTTTTATATCCTTATGATATGGACGGTCTCCGCAAGCTACATAGGCATAACTTTAGCCCATTATTTACTTTTACGTTTACCTATTGCCACCAGTGTTAATACAAGCCCTGAGAGGTGTGTGCCATACGTGTCTCTATGGCAACCTAACAGTTCTCCGTCTGCCCAGAAGTGATGTCAGCGGCAGTGTATATGCGTCCCCATGACAACCCAGTAGTTCCCACCGGCTGTCCGGAAGTGATGTATGCAGCAATGTGAGTGGAGCACGAAGACCTGCAAACCAGGTCAGTTTGGTGCTCACGCCACACCGCTCTAGCCCCTGCCACTGTAGCAAATGCGGTGTCCGCCTATTTGAGTAGATGATTTTCTATGTTCGGGCCCTGTTCACTCCCACGGACACTTCCGGTAGTAACCGGAAGTGACACATGCATTCCAGCTCTGGAGCACACGCACCGGGATTGGAGGGCTGATATGGCACCTATTTCGATGTGCACAGGTATTTAATAGGGGCCTGGGAGGCATCATTCAGGTCTCCAGTTCCACATTATGGATTGTTGCTATTGTTGACAACTGTTAGTTTGTTTGGACCAGCTGCTACCTTGAGAAAGGTCCAAAAATGGGACCGAAATGTTGGTGAGCACTATTCCTGTGAGAATTTCACAAAAATTTGTTTGGAACTGTTTAAACTACTACGATATTAAATTTGTTTGATTTTGAATTCTCCAAAAAGTCTGGAGAGTGCTATCATTTCCACTTAGGTGGAAAACACTGCACTATATATATATATAAACATACATACATACATACATACATATATATATATATAATATATTTTTAAACTTGCAGATCAGTTCGAACTGCGTGGATCACAGGGCTCATAGATGCATGTGAACAAAATATACTTGAGTAAAAGCGCACCAACCAAACAGTATAAAAACAATATATAAATTGTATATATTTTATTTTTTTATTTTTAAACTTGTAGCTCGGTTCGAACTGCGTGGATTACATGGCTTATAGATGCATTTGAAGAGAATGCACTTGAGTAAAGTACACCAACCAAGTAGTACAAAAACAGTAGATACAGGGGTAAATTTACTAAGAATCGTATTTTCCCGTTTGAGGTCAAAGTTCAATCACGAATGACATCGAAAGTGTAAATATGCAACTTTTTGAATTGATTACGACTAATTTACTAAGCTGCCGTATTCTGCATTTTCGGTTTTTCCGATGTCGATGTCATTCGTTTTTTTAGGCAGTGTTTTACGTGAGTGACTTGTAAAACACTGCCGACTTTAATACAATGAATCTTGTCCGGATCTGAGAGATCCATGCTGGGCTTCATTGTGCACCTTGTAAAAAAAAAAAAAAAGTTTAAACTTAAAAAAAAAATTGCGTGGGGTCCCCCCTCCTAAGCCAAACCAGCCTCGGGCTCTTTGAGCCGGCCCTGGTTGCAAAAATATGGGAAAAAAATTGACAGGGGTTCCCCCATATTTAAGCAACCAGCACCGGGCTCTGCGCCTGGTACTGGTTCCAAAAATACGGGGGACAAAAAGCGTAGGGGTCCCCCGTATTTTTGAAACCAGCACCGGGCTCCACTAGCTGGACAGATAATGCCACAGCCAGGGGTCACTTTTATACTGCGCCCTGCAGCCGTGGCATTAAATACCCAACTAGTCACCCCTGGCCGGGGTACCCTGGAGGAGTGGGAACCCCTTCAATCAAGGGGTCCCCCCCTCCAGCCACCCAAGGGCCAGGGGTGAAGCCCGAGGCTGTCCCCCCCATCCAATGGGCTGCGGATGGGAGGCTGATAGCCTTTGTTGTAAGTTATGAATATTGTTTTTAGTAGCAGTACTACAAGTCCCAGCAAGCCTCCCCCGCAAGCTGGTACTTGGAGAACCACAAGTACCAGCATGCGGCAGAAAACCGGGCCCGCTGGTACCTGTAGTACTACTACTAAAAAAATACCCCAATAAAGACATAACACACACACCTTGAAAGTATAACTTTAATGCATACATACACACCACCATATACACATACTTACCTTATGTTCACACGAGGGTCGGTCCTCTTCTCCATGTAGAATCCATGGTGTACCTGTTGAAAAAATTCTACTCACCAAATCCAGTGTAGAGGGCTCCTCGGGTAATCCATTTGTAATCCACGTACTTGTAAAAATAAAAAAACGGACACCCGACCACGAACTGAAAGGGGCCCCATGTTTTCACATGGGACCCCTTTCCCCGAATGCCAGAAACCCCCTCGTGTGAACATAAGGTAAGTATGTGTATATGGTGGTGTGTATGTATGCATTAAAGTTATACTTTCAAGGTGTGTGTGTTATGTCTTTATTGGGGTATTTTTTTAGTAGTAGTACTACAGGTACCAGCGGGCCCGGTTTTCCGCCGCATGCTGGTACTTGTGGTTTTCCAAGTACCAGCTTGCGGGGGAGGCTTACTGGGACTTGTAGTACTGCTACTAAAAGCAATATTCAGAACTTACAACAAAGGCTATCAGCCTCCCATCCGCAGCCCATTGGATGGGAGGGACAGCCTTGGGCTTCACCCCTGGCCCTTGGGTGGCTGGAGGGGGGGGACCCCTTGATTGAAGGGGTTCCCACTCCTCCAGGGTACCCCGGCCAGGGGTGACTAGTTGGGTATTTAAAGCCACGGCCGCAGGGCGCTGTATAAAAGTGACCCCCGGCTGTGGCATTATCTGTCCAGCTAGTGGAGCCCAGTGCTGGTTTCAAAAATACGGGGGACCCCTACGCTTTTTGTCCCCCGTATTTTTGGAACCAGGACCAGGCGCAGAACCCGGTGCTGGTTGTTTAAATATGGGGGAACCCCTGTCAATTTTTTTCCCATATTTTTGCAACCAGGACCGGCTCAAAGAGCCCGAGGCTGGTTTGGCTTAGGAGGGGGGACCCCACGCAATTTTTTTTCAAAAAATTAACACTTTCCCATCCCCTTCCCACTGATAAACATGCACGGATCTCATGGATCCCTGCATGCCTATCCAAACACGGAATAAAAAAGCATGTCTGTTTTTTTTTAGCACTTTTTTACGATTTGTATTTCTGCACGGCAGTGTTTGGCTATTGTCGGCAGTGTTTGTGATTTGCACTTTTTAGTAAATTCCCGATTTCTACCAAATTGCAGGCGTATTTGACCGATGGTGTATTGATTCGTGATTTTTTCCTAGGACTTCCAAAATATTACGAATGCCCTCATCACTGCCGTGATTTTTGCTTAGTAAATTACCGAGATGACACTTTGAAGAAAAAACGGCATCTCGGTCAAAATTGGGACCTTAGTAAATATACCCCACAGTGTCAATTTAATATTTCTATTTTTAAACTTACAGCTTGGTTTGAACTGCATGGATCACAAGGCTTATAGATGCACGTGAACAAAATGCAGTTGAGTAAAGCGCACCAACCAACGAGTACAAATACAATAGATATATATATTTAATTTTTCTATTTTTAAACTTGCAGCTCGGTTCGAACTGCATGGATCACAGGGCGTATAGATGCATGTGAAGAAAGCGCACTTGAGTAAAGCACAGCCAATACAGCAGAGTACAGCGCAACACACAGAAGTGTGCAGCTTGCCCCTCTATACAGTTACTATACTGTACTGCACAGCCACAATTAGTCTAGAGTCTCTGGATGGACATAGCATAGCCTAAACAGCAGAGTACAGCGCAGTGTGCCCCTCTATACAGTCACTATATTGCACAGTAGTGCCGTAACAAGACATTTTAATGCTGTGTGCAAAAAACAGCATCGGTGCCCCCCTCATATTTAAAACAGGGTTGCGGCGCGCAACGAAAATATAGAGGCATGGCTTCTTGGGGAAGGGGCTTGGCCGCAAAATAATATCAATTCATATTACGCTGCAGAGTAGTCTCCATTATTCAAATTACGCTGCACAGTATCGCCACTTACACACATTACACCTGGTAGGGACCCTGTCACACATTACACCAGATAGCATTCCATTTTACACATTACTCCAGGTAGAGCCCCTATCACACATTATGCCAAGCAGAGAACCCTTTTATACATTCCGCCAGGTAGTATCCCCTTTTACACATTACGGCAGGCAGAGTCCCCTTTTACACATTACGGCACGCAGAGCTCCCTTTTACGCATTATGGTAGGCAGAATCCCCTTTTACACATTACACCAGGTAGAGTTATGAGAGAGGGAGAGAGGGATGGCGAGAGAGAGATAGGGTTGAGAAGGAAAAAGAGAGAAAGAAAGAAAGAAAGAAAGAAAGAAAGAAAGAAAGAAAGAAAGAAAGAAAGAAAGAAAGAAAGAAAGAAAGAAAGAAAGAAAGAAAGAAAGAAAGAAAGGTGGCAGAAAGACAGAGAAAGAGTGGTGGGAAGTAAACAGAGAGAGAGAGGGGTGGGAGGGGGAGAGATGAGAGAGAGAGGGGCGAAAGACACAAACACTCATATATGAGACATACCATTAGCCTGCAGGTGGGTGGCTCCCTGGGACATCACCAGCTGCCTGGGCTTTATGTGCCATTCAGAAATGATCGGCAACCGCAGCATGTCACCAGCCAGCAGTGTGTTGCAGCGTGACATACAGACACAGCTGGCTGTGTTTGATGAAGGGATTCCCAGGCCCTCATATAAGTAATCTCCCAGTCCTCCACAATGCAGGTTGCGTTCTCCAGGCTCTGGCGCACTCTCCAGAGTCTGGGGATGGAGCGAGGACAGTGCCTCTCCACGCTGGCCCTGGTTGCAGGCTTTACAGTGCTGGGGGGAATGCCATGGGCTGCCCAATCACTGTGGCCAGCAGTGATCAGGACAAACTGGGAAGGAGCCGCAGGTGCAGAGAAATCGGGAGGTCTCTCTGACATACTGTACACAGAAAGTGCAGCAGCCAAACAATTAAATAAATAAAAAATGACAAGGGGGTCACACAACCTGCAGCGCTACCCGGCTATTCTTCTATGTAGCGCTTTACAAATAGCAAGGTGCTGGAGCTATGTGGACACACAGGGCGGCGTGTTGCCGACAGTGCTGCACCCACAGTGGACATGCACTATGTGCCAGGCTGGCACATACTTAGTTACAGCCCTGAATGATAATATAAACACACTGCATTCTTTGGTGAAGAATGATAATACAGGATCTGAGGAAACTCTGGGTAAAACACTTACAACTCAGCTCAGACCTCCTTTTTCATCTCCAGGCTCCATATGTGTGTGTGGTGGTGACGGGACAGCACACATTACTTCCCTCTCCTCCTACACAGCAGCGGCACTGGCTCCAATACTCACTTCTACACACCACACGGGGGCAGCCACGCGCATGTGGGATGCCCAGCGCTGCATACTGTAAGATCTGCAGCAACGCGTGCTAAAACATGGGCGGGCGGGCGGGGGTGTTGTAGTGGCACCAGCACTGCCACATGTCATGTCTCACAGCTAGAAGGAGCACTGAAGTCACAAACGGAAGACTCACTCACTCTGCCTCCCCAGCGCTGAAGCTCTCCTCACATAGACAGCCGGTCAAAAGGGGTGGATGTAGGCGCCCACTGGACAAATGCAGTGGATGCAGTGCGCCCACTGGACAAATGCGCTGTGTGCCACTCACCATCTGCCCACACCTAGTTACGGCACTGCTGCACAGCCTCGATTAGTCTGGAGTCTCTGGATGGACATAACACAGCCTAAATAACAGAGTACAACGCAGTGTGCCCCTCTATACAGTCACTATACTGCACAGCCACAATTAATCTGGAGGCTCTGGATGGACATAGCATAGCCAAAACAGCAGAGTACAGCGCAGCGTACCCCTATATATACAGTCACTATTTACTGCACAGCCACAATTAAGAGTTTCTGGATGGAAAAAGCACAGCCTAAACAGAGAATTGCACAGCATATGTCAGCGTGCATTGGGGGTCATTCCGAGTTGTTCGCTCGGTAAATTTTTTCGCATCGCAGCGATTTTCCGCTTAGTGCGCATGCGCAATGTCCGCACTGCGACTGCGCCAAGTAAATTTGCTATGCAGTTAGGAATTTTACTCACGGTTTTTTCTTCGTTCTGGTGATCGTAATGTGATTGACAGGAAGTGGGTGTTTATGGGCGGAAACTGGCCGTTTTATGGGTGTGTGCGAAAAAACGCTACCGTTTCTGGGAAAAACGCGGGAGTGGCTGGAGAAACGGAGGAGTGTCTGGGCGAACGCTGGGTGTGTTTATGACGTCAAACCAGGAACGACAAGCACTGAACTGATCGCAGATGCCGAGTAAGTCTCGAGCTACTCAGAAACTGCACAGAGATGTCTTTTCGCTATATTGCGAATCTTTCGTTCGCAATTTTAAGAAGCTAAGATTCACTCCCAGTAGGCGGCGGCTTAGCGTGTGTAAAGCTGCTAAAAGCAGCTTGCGAGCGAACAACTCGGAATGACCCCCATTGAGTGGAATGGTGCCATGTCCTGGCCACAGCAACTTATACAAACTCTAAGTCCTGCAAGAGTCCAGCAACGGAAAGATGACGTTCGACCTCAACATGGATTTCAAGTCTGGCAAGAACACCCGAGCCGCTTGGATACTAATAACCAATCAGCTACAAACTGTCATTTTAAAGGCTGTGTTTGATAAATTACAGTTAAGCACTGATTGGTTGGTACTTCATTTGTCTGCACTTTATCTCTCTTCAAGCTTTGATAAATCTTCACACTCTATAGAGTGAATTCCATCCAAGAATTCCCTCACCCAAATGTTCTTGTTACTAGAACTTACAATGCTTTGCAGCATCTATTTAGAAATCAGATGGTGAAACCAAAATCCCCAAGCTAACTTATGCCTGTACAATAAAAACTTGCAGCAAGGTGGGGGGCAACAATATGCATTTGCTTTCTACCCCCACTCGCTGTTACCTGAGCTGATTACTGATTTACAAACATAATTTAATTCCCCAGTACAGCAAAGTACACTTTGTTAGGAAAATCTCTTGAAATCAAGCCTGTAGCACTGCAGTGACCCTTCCAGAAGGGCCTTTATCAAATCAGAGCGTAATGCTTCACTGGTAAATGCACGCAGAACATCACACAGCCTCTTGAGCACGACAGGCCTGCAGAACATCTCCTCATCTTAGAGATGAGATCTCAATTGTGCCTGATTGTTCTTATTTTCTGTAACCTTCTTAAAGGCTTCAGCCAAGTGGGTTAACTCAGGTAACGTGTGGAGATTTAGCTGTTGTGGAACTACATGTTACAGCATGCTTTGTCAGACAAAGAAACTTGTACATTAGGAAATTAGAGTAGATAATGCAAATTTCATCTGAGAAGCATAAATAAAAATAAAATAAAAAATAAGATTTTACTTACCGATAAATCTATTTCTCGTAGTCCGTAGTGGATGCTGGGGACTCCGTCAGGACCATGGGGATTAGCGGCTCCGCAGGAGACAGGGCACAAAACTAAAGCTTTAGGATCAGGTGGTGTGTACTGGCTCCTCCCCCTATGACCCTCCTCCAAGCCTCAGTTAGGATACTGTGCCCGGACGAGCGTACACAATAAGGAAGGATATTGAATCCCGGGTAAGACTCATACCAGCCACACCAATCACACCGTATAACTTGTGATCTGAACCCAGTTAACAGTATGACAAATGTAGGAGCCTCTGAACAGACGGCTCACAACAATAACAACCCGATTTTTTTGTAACAACAACTATGTACAAGTATTGCAGACAATCCGCACTTGGGATGGGCGCCCAGCATCCACTACGGACTACGAGAAATAGATTTATCGGTAAGTAAAATCTTATTTTCTCTGACGTCCTAAGTGGATGCTGGGGACTCCGTCAGGACCATGGGGATTATACCAAAGCTCCCAAACGGGCGGGAGAGTGCGGATGACTCTGCAGCACCGAGTGAGAGAACTCCAGGTCCTCCTCAGCCAGGGTGTGCCCCTGACCAAGTAGCAGCTCTGCAAAGTTGTAAAGCCGAGACCCCTCGGGCAGTCGCCCAAGATGAGCCCACCTTCCTTGTGGAATGGGCATTTATATATTTTGGCTGTGGCAGTCCTGCCACAGAATGTGCAAGCTGAATTGTACTACACATTCAACTAGCAATCGTCTGCTTAGAAGCAAGAGCACCCAGTTTTTTGGGTGCATACAGGATAACAGCAAGTCAGTTTTCCTGACTCCAGCCGTCCTGGAAATCTATATTTTCAGGACCCTGACAACATCTAGCAACTTGGAGTCCTCCAATTCTCTAGTAGCCGCAGGTACCACAATAAGCTGGTTCAGATGAAACGCTGACACCAACTTAGGGAGAAACTGGGGACGAGTCCGCAGCTCTGCCCTGTCCGAATTGTCAAAGTCAGAAAAATATCTCTATACACACTGCCATATTTGCACCTCACACTGGTCCGCGCTGCGCATGCGTGCGCTCTCCCGTGAAGGCGCATACCCGCTGTTGCGTGCACCCGCTGGTGCACGGTATGCGTATTTACGGTAAGGTTTGTGTAGTCGTAGCGTGCGACTCAATCGTTACATATTTTCACAAATAATGTATTTTGTAGATCATGGTCCCTTTGATAGATTCTGAAAGTTTGGTTAATATAGAATGTTTATGAACAGAGGAATCCCTCTTTGTTTGATACGAAGGGTCAGATAGGAGTAATACAGTGGTGTTTAGTATCCATCGGAAGAATATTTAATTAGAAATATTCCGGTGTTGGTTTGAAGCAGATCAATCGCTCGTGCGAATAGTTATGGACATAAGAAGTTTATGAACATTTACTTTATTTGCACTTTATTACCCATGCGGCGGGAAACCCAGTTTCCCTCCCACCTGAGCAGTTGGAAATAGTCACAGCCCACCTGTATGAATCAACCTATGACCTTTTGTTACAATACGAAGCCGAATTCCTGTGTCCAATGAACAATGAGATTGTAGGGACCATTGAATTGTATTGTGTGTGGGGCATAAATAGCAGGCCGACCATATCCAACTGCACTCTCTTCAACGGTTCTCATTGCTGATAATCGGGAGCTGGATATCGAGGCGCATGCGATCGTTCCCCTTGTGCGTAAGTTCTCTCCGTAATCATATTGTCTTACTGTGAGCCATTTCTCTCTCTCCCTCTCTTCTCTTTCTCTCGTATTTTCCCTTGATTAGACTTAATTGTATTATATTGTATTTCCTGTGTAGTTATCTGGTTAGTTGGTTTATGTTATATTGTAGTGTATGCTTTGTACTGTGATTCTTTTTTGCAAGTATAATAGTCATAATACACATAATAGGTTTCGGACCCTAAGCCCAGGTATCTGTGTATTCTTTTTTTAGTGTTAAATATTCCCTGAGCGTCGGTGACGCTCAAGCAGCTTTGTAGTTAATCAGGTTACACAAGGTTGCACTTACACTTTGTCTCTACACTAAGGTTTGCTGTGTATTTCATTGCTAAAGGTATAGATATAAAGGTTTAACGTTGTGAGCGTCTGCATCGCTGGTGATCTCCTCGTGGTCCCGAGCGCCGCTACGCTATAGCGAATCATTACGATAGTCAACAGCCAATAGTCTGCCTGCCTGTGATCACTTGGCCGTGAGTGAACGTGACGCCTGAGCGTCTCGATCACGGCTAAGCGATCGATACGCAACTTGCGTACCCTTACGGTACTTCTTACGTAGATAGCGTACAGTGTTCTAAGACCTCATATAAGGTTATATACACGATAAATATTTAGCTTTATCAATTGGCGGCTCGTCCTGTCCTTCACATATCTGCACTAGGTAGATCAGCAGACATTATCCCTCAGCAAAGGGCGGGAGGTTGTCTCGTAGTGCTGACGGGATAAGCGTCTGCTTCGCTTAGATAAAAGAGTGCTGAAGGAATCCGGGAACCGGAGGTAAGAACAAAACGCTAGTGTCTTTTAAAACTGTTTATTTTTCTGTCCTGCGTACACACGCACGCACACATATATATATCTGCATTTCTTTTTCTTTTTCATTTTCGTATATCACTCTCCTGTCTGCCAGTTTTATAGTTGAAAAAAAGTGCTAAAAAAAGATTTGCCGTTATTTCATAGTTTAAGAGTAAAGGTAATATAGTTAAAAGATAGACAAACACACAGTTTTGCCTGGGAGATAAGGCGAAGTCAGTGTGTTGTGTGGTAGATGATCAAGGATCATCTACATTGATAAAAGTATAAATTGTGTTACGGTGGATCTTTGCTTTGCGTACACGTGTCCCTAACAAAAGACTTGTGTACGCAATCCAAAGGCAGACGCACGCAGCGTACATTACGCAACGGAGCGTCCGGTTACGCCCACGTAGCTCAAGTCACGATAAGTTGATTTTTAACGCAACGCGATAAGTAACGCAAAGCGGTAAATAGCGCCACAGGCGATAAATAACGCAAGTCTATTTTTGGAAATCCAAAAATTTAAATTAACAGATCCTGCTCCTAATTGGTAACACAGCTGGGCTAAAGAAAAATTTCTGCGCAGAAATAGAAATAGAAGCAAAAGTGTACATGTGATGAGTGAGTGTTTTTGTATTACATAAGTTTATAAAACTTAAAGGTTGAACCACAAGAAAAGTCGAGTACTCGTGAGGTACACGCGTGTAAGTGACGTGCACGGTGGCTAGGGAGGCATCCTTAGTTAAACATAATATTTGAGCATTAGAGTATAGCGGACCAGTATAGAACAAGACCAGGAGGTCAGACCAGGAGGTCGTACAGAACAAGACCAGGAGGTCATAGTAGACCAGCAGGTCCAGGTACAGTAAACAGGGAAGTCCGCTATACAGTTCAGAGGCACAACACCAAAAGAAGGGTTGGTGCAAGACCCATATAGGCCGTACAAGCTCTGGCTGAAGGAATTCGCAGTCGTAAGTTTCGATTCCATTGGTCTTTCCGTACACAAACTTAGTTGTTTGTGTACTGAACGACTGGACCGCACGTAATTGTGTGCAGTAGTTAGTAATCTGACCTAGTACCATTAGAGTAAAGGGGTCACAAACGCTATTTGTACATTCTGACGTGATTTGTGTAATTTTTTATTTTTTCAAGAAGGGAAGTTCGCTGGTCACTCAGGAACTATCTGACAAACCTCACCTTTACTGGAAAGAGTAAGTGTTCTGCGGATAACCCTCGCATGTTCCAGTAAACAACGGTTTTTATAGGTGCCCTGGGTCGAGTGCGCCAGCACCATATCGGTGTGATCAGGTCGCATTGGTCGGCGTGGGCGAGTGAGTGGGGTACTCGGTAAACCGCCACCGTCAGCCTATTGTGAACAATCTGGTTTTCTGTAAGGGTTCGCTGAAGACCTTGATATAGAGATCAGAGGTAGAGCAAGCAACGCCTGCAGAGTTATGGGGGCCAGTTGTTCAGGTAGGGGGCGATCAACCTCGGTTCGGGTTGATTCAGTGGTCCGACCAATTGGGTCGGCCAGGTATATCATGTGTGAGAAATATGGAAGTCACACAGAGGTTTTATGTGATGAATGGGAGAGAATGACGGTACAAGACCGGGAGAAATTCCCAAGAATAGGTAGCTTCAGCCCAGAGGTGTTACAAAATTTAAGGAGGAGGATATGTCTCATAAAATCAACAAAGAGACGAGTTCAGCATTATGATTATTTACAGTTGTGGCAACAGGAAGGTGAGATACAGAGAGGTTTGGCTCAGGCGGCAGGATCTGGCTCTAACAGAAAACTGATTGCCACGGCCCCGCCGCCACCATATATATCAGGAGAGAAGTTGATTACGGAGAAAGACGCACTAAGGTGTAACACAAAATCACTTAGTAACTGTGTAAATGTTAATGATAATGTCAACCCATTAACCCATGCAAGTATTAACCCGTGCAAGTTGTACCCTGTTTTGAACTTTCCTCAGGAGTGTGATCAAGAGAACGAAGCGACAACGATTTCAGCGCTCTCTCTAGCAGCCACCATAGCAGAGACCACAGTAGGCACAGCAACACCCACGAGACTAGTAAAGGCCCCTAGCGGAGGGATAGGTGAGGTCGTATCAACTGGTAAGTACGGCACCATGCATTATGCTGAGACTATTTCACCACAAGCTGTAGAATCTACACAGAATGAGGTTGTTAGAATTACTCCTGTTAGGGTAATAGCAGTTCCCAATGGGAAAACAGATGTATCAGGAGCCACTCCCATAAGGAACATTGCCATGTACAGCCCATTTTCCCGAATGGAATTAAGGACCATAGTGTCTGAATTCCCTGACCCTAGAAAAGATTTAGTTGCCAGCCAAAAATACATCACAGACTTAGGAAACACTTTAGAGCCCAATAATAAAGATTGGCAGATATTGCTAAAGGCTTGTTTACCCTCCAATGTCGACTCAGCCCAATTTTTAGCTGACTGTGGACTAGATCTGGACGTACCTCTTACAGATGTGTACAACAAAGATAACGTAAGAAGGATAAACTTACAGTTAAAGGAGCATTTCCCAGCAGTTGTTAAATGGAACAAAATATTTTCCATTAAACAAAAAGAGTCAGAAACAGCTGCAGAATATTTTCACCGGGCACTATTAGAAATGGCAAAGTACACTGGTATAGAGGACATTAGGACAAATCCAAACCATCGAGAAGTAGCAGTATCTGTACTAATGGATGGTTTGAAGGAAACCTTAAAGGCAAGGGTACAGACCACGCAACCATGTTGGCGAGGTCTGTCAGTGTCCACTTTGAGAGAGGCTGCTATTGATCACGACCGAAACATCACCAGACACAGGGAGTCGCAGAGTGATAAGCTAATGTCGGTAAGTATACAGGCCCTGACCACAAAGCAGCCTGCGTATGTACCATCCAACCCTGTGGGTAAGTCAACTATGATAACATGTTATTCTTGTCAAAGACAGGGACACTATGCACGAGACTGTAGAGCGAAAAATTCGCAAAGATCATACCAACCCCCTAGACAACGACACGACACACGACATTGGGAGCAAGGTCCGCAGAAACGGAGTTATGAGCCACATACAGGGGAAACAAAAAGATATCCCCCAAACAAAGACTGGCATGCCTCTGGTAGTTCCCAACTATCTCCCTCACAAATAGTTGCTGCCAGCGGGATTCAGGGAGGTCACCATACCCAATAGGGGTGTGGCCACACCTGTAATCTGCAGCCAGTGAAATTGATTGCCAACCTTGAAAGTGAACCCGAGGTCGCAATTAATGTAGCTGGTAAAACTTTAAACTTTCTTGTAGACACAGGGGCGGCCAAGTCAGTGATAAATTCGACAGTGGGCATGAGAACCACTGGTAGTACAATTCCAGCCATGGGAGTAACAGGAGTAGTCCAGCACTACCCTGTTAGCAAACCAGCCGAGATTACAATAGGGCCTTTGCATACCAAGCATTCCTTTTTGCTGGCTGCATCGGCACCAACCAATCTCCTGGGAAGAGACTTACTGTGTAAAATGGGGTGCGTCATTTATTGTACTCCTGAAGGTGTATTCTTGGACATACCTGAGAATCACGCTCAGGAAGTGCGAGACATGTTAGACTCCCCATCAAAATTAATGTCACATACCATTATGACAAGTAGGAATCCATCCCAAGTAGAAGAAATGACATCTCAGATACCAGAGTCACTTTGGACAAAAGACGGACAGGACACTGGATTAATGGCAAACGTAGCTCCAGTAGTTGTGCAAGTAAAAGATGGTAGGATAGCTCCAAAAATCCCACAGTATCCTCTGAAGCCAGAGGTGGAGTTAGGAGTTTACCCAGTAATAGAGCGCTTGCTACAACAGGGCATTCTGGTAAGAACGTCCAGCACTGCCAATAGTCCCATCTTCCCTGTTAAAAAGAGTGGGGGGAGGGGTTACAGGCTAGTGCAGGATCTAAGGGGGATTAACAAAATAGTTGAGAGTCAGTTCCCCGTAGTGCCAAATCCAGCTGTCATCCTAATGCAAATCCCTCCCACTGCCAAATTTTTCACTGTTATTGACCTCTGCTCCGCCTTCTTTTCGGTACCTCTGCACCCTGACAGCCAATATTTGTTTGCATTCACATACAGAGGAGTCCAATATACGTGGACTCGACTACCCCAAGGTTTCATAGACAGTCCAAGTATATTTTCCCAGGCTTTGCATGATTGTTTACAGTCTTTCCAACCAGACAGTGGATCAGTATTGATACAGTATGTGGACGATTTATTACTGTGTTCAGATTCACTGGAAGCATCTCTGAAGGATACGAAACAGCTCCTGTTTCATCTTTCAGACACCGGACACAAGGTGTCCAAAGACAAGTTGCAATTATGCCAAACTAAGGTAAAATATTTGGGACACTGTCTAACACAAGGACTGAGACACCTGACCGCTGATAGAATCCAAGCAATTAGAGACATGACCCTGCCACAAACCCAGCAACAGATCAGAACGTTTTTAGGAATGTGTGGGTATTGCCGCAATTGGATCCCAGGGTTTTCCATTTTAGCGTTACCTTTGCAGGAAATGGTCTCCTCAAACAAACCTGATAGGATCTCGCATACAGACGAGTCCGAAACAGCATTTGAGAGACTCAAACAGTGCCTAACGCAGGCACCAGCACTAGGTATGCCAGACTATGGGAAACCCTTTGAACTATACGGAACAGAAAGTGCTGGTTGCGCGGCAGGCGTACTAACCCAAAAACACGGTGATGCCAGCAGGCCAGTTGCATACTACAGCGCTCAGCTAGATACGGTAGCGCGATCCCTCCCCACTTGCTTGCGAAGCGTGGCTGCAATAGCATTGCTAGTGACAAAAAGCGAAGATGTCGTGCTAGGCCACAACCTCACAATCCATACACCACATGCAGTGTCAGCCTTATTGAATTCTGCCCAAACCAGACACGTCTCATCAGCGAGGTTTACAAGATGGGAATTAGCACTAATGGCCCCCGTAAACATCACCATAAGGAGATGCAGTGCATTAAATCCTGCAACATATCTCCCAGGTGTGCCTGGTCAGGCACAAAGGGTGGAAGGTGAGAGTGATGGGGAAGGAGGATTTAATACAAAGGAAGATACACATGATTGTATGGAATATTTGACCCAAAATTTTACCGCAAGGCCTGACATCAGTGACAACCCACTGAAAGATGCAGAACTCACGTTCTACACGGACGGTAGTTGTCACAGACAGTCAGACTCGGGAGACTTGTGTACTGGATACGCAGTCGTAGATGACCAAGACACCATAGAAGCGGAACCGCTAGGCCCACCTCACTCAGCCTAGGTTGCTGAACTGGTCGCCCTAACCAGAGCATGTGAATTGGCTAAGGGTAAGTCAGCCAATATCTACACCGATTCTAGATACGCATTCGGGGTAGTCCATGATTTCGGAGCCCTATGGCGCCTCAGAAATTTCATGACGGCAGCTGGTACACCGGTAGCGCATGCAGCTCACATAAAAAGGCTTCTAACAGCGATACAGGAACCCGACAGAGTGGCTGTTATCAAATGTAAAGCACACACATATAGCCAAGACCCGGTATCACTTGGTAACAGCCGAGCAGACGAAGCTGCTAAGTTAGCAGCTGCTACCCCCATACAGACAGACACCACACAACTGATGGTATTCAATACCATCAACACACAGAAGTTGTGTAAAATGCAAAATTTGTGTTCCACACAGGAAAGGGCAGTCTGGAAGGCAAAGGGATGTGGCCAAGAGTCCTCAGGACTCTGGACGGATGGACATGGTAAACCAGTGGCCCCCAGAGCATATCTTCCATGTCTGGCTGAAGCAGCTCACGGGCTGACTCATCTAGGCAAGGAGGGAATGTGCAAATTGGTAAGAGCATATTGGTGCGCCCCAGGATTCTCCTCTCATGCGAGTAAAAGAGCAATGTCATGCCTTACCTGTCTGAGAAAGAATATTGGAAAGGCAATACCTACAGAACCATCCCATATCCCACCTGCCGGCGGCCCTTTCCAGGTAATACAAATTGACTTCA
Organism: Pseudophryne corroboree; assembly: GCF_028390025.1. NCBI lineage: Eukaryota > Metazoa > Chordata > Amphibia > Anura > Myobatrachidae > Pseudophryne > Pseudophryne corroboree. The sequence goes on along the minus strand of NC_086451.1, from coordinate 218,665,525 downwards.
TTCAATTACCCCCTTGTCGGAATTTGAAATATGTACTTGTTTGTATAGATGTTTTCTCGAATTGGGTCGAAGCATTTCCTGCAGCTACAAATACCGCTATGTTTACAGCTAAGAAAATTGTGCAGGAATTTGTATGTAGATATGGTATCCCTAGAATAATCGAAAGTGATAGGGGTACCCATTTTACAGGTGATGTCTTTCAAGGAATGTGTAAGTTGATGGGAATTGATAGCAAGCTGCACACTCCGTACCGTCCACAGGCGAGTGCGAAGGTCGAAAGAGTGAACAGCACTATTAAAAATAAATTGAGTAAAGTGATGGCAGAGACAGGAGTGACATGGCCAGAAGCTTTACCCATTGTATTGTACAGTATCAGAACCACTCCCAGGTCCCCTCTTAATCTGTCCCCCTTTGAAATCTTATTTGGTCGACAACCGCATGTCATGATTAACCCTCAGGATGATTTGAAATGTAACAATGAAGTAACTGTAAAGTACTTGATTAACATGAGTAAACAGTTAAGGAATCAAAATGATAATCTAAAGTTGGTGATTCCTGATCTACCTGATAGTAATTGTCATGACATTGAACCTGGGGATTATGTAATGATACGAAATTTTCTACGCTCAGGTTGCCTTATTGACAGATGGGAAGGACCATACCAGGTCTTACTGACTAGCACTACAGCATTGAAAGTTGCTGAGAGAGAGACTTGGGTCCATTCATCCCACTGCAAGAAGGTTGCTGATCCAGAGAAGTCCCGTGATAAGGAACAGACGGTAGAGGTTGTATCACTGGAGTGTCTGTTCCAGGAGGACTGAGGCGGCACCTGAGCCTTGAAGACCGAAAGCAGTTGTCGACTCCCCACTCCCTTTTATTGTTTTTCTCCACTTCCCATCCCCTCTCCCTTGAAAATTCTTTTTCCCCTTTCTCATTTTTCTCCGTTTCCTCCTATAAGATGGACTTGCCCCAAGAGACTGTGATCCGGATTTTCCTGTTGACCATGATGTTGACCAGAGCAGTCTGTTCCGGCAAGAGTACCATGGAGGTCGATAGAGGTTCTGGAATGAGTTCTGATGATAAAGATGGAGGCGTAGTTTTCCAAGATCAACCTAACCAACAAGCAAAGGCGAGTATCAGAAAACGATCCGATAGCATTGACCATAGAAGAAATTGTGACGGATTGTTAGCTGAAGAAAATTGTATCTGTAGGCTCTGTAACAATGTCATTGAAGATGGGTGCATTAAGAAATGCCAATCCAGTTTTAATATCCATATGGACCGGCATCCATTGAGTGATTATCACTCCTTAGTGGGTAATGTATTAAACAAAACAGATTGTTGGGTATGCTCTCAAGTACCTCAGGGTCATAGCAAATCAGGGCTAGTACCATTTCCTTTGACGATAGGAGAGGTACTTGAGTTAAATGGTGGGAGACCGGTGGACCGGAGGTTTAATATCTCCAGCCCTCCTAGTTTGAAGCTCCACCAATACCACGTGGATAGGTCCCTATTATGTTTTAACATCTCCAATCCCAGAAAGCCGGGAAATTGGGAAGTATCATGGAGTAACCACACCATGACCTTTTCACATAGAGCAGATAGAATGCCTACAGATACAGAGCTTGTACGCCACATAGCCAGCAGAGGAAAATCTTTCCGGTATAGATACACCTTAGGAAATAGGATTACTAGAGTTGGAGAAGTATCACCAGGATACTGTGCACATATCGTACAACCTGATACGTGCATTAAGCAGATGGAAGAATTAGGGCTAGGAGATTTCACCTGGAAGGTGTGTAATATGGTAATGTCTTTCTCCGTCCCATATGTTCTCCCCGATGATGCATATTTCATATGCGGGAGAAAGGCGTACAAGTGGCTTGCCCCAAACTCTGAAGGATTGTGTTATATTGGAAGAGTATTGCCTGAAGTAATGACTGTAACACATGATAAAATGAAAGACATACACCGTGGTGCCCAAGCTCCTTATACTCACACTCATTACGAGCACCTCGTTAAAAGACAACTGTCAGAAAGGTTAGAGCATCCGGCCTCTGATCTGATCCATGAATCCACCGGGATTCAGGTTCTGGTGGCGTTAGATTTCACTCGCACCGCTCGAGGAGTGATGAATTATAGATACATTTCCGCACTCGCCAATTTGTTAGATAATATCACTGAAATGTATGATGACACATTTAGATATACTGGAAGAGAACTTCAGGCTTATAAAACAGAACTGGTACAGCATAGAATGGTTCTTAATTACCTCACAGCAGTGACAGGCGGATATTGTGTTACATTGGCAACACAGTACGGCGTGAAGTGTTGCACGTATATCACAAATAGCACCGAGGATCCGGTAGAGGTCATAGACCAAAAGATGGACGATATTCTCCAATTAAAGTGGGAATTTCGTCGAAAACACAATCTCACTCTTGCTGCTGTAGGTAATGAGCTGACTGGTTGGGTGTCATGGTTGAACCCGCGAAATTGGTTCTCCGGTTTGGGAGACTGGGCTCAAGGAGTCATAATGGATGTTGGGAAGTTTCTACTATGTATCTTAGGTGTCGTTATATCGATTGGATTGATATTTAGATGCGGGCAGGCTTTAATGAGGTGCAAACAAAGTACCAGAGTGATGAGTTTTTGGAGTGAGGAAACTGTAATTAACCTGGATTTGATTTATGACCCAATGATAGAAACAATAATGTGATGAAAATGCGATTTCTACGGTCCGTTTCTTTCACCTGTTTTTCTGGTTTTTCTCCAAGATAACAAGACCCCCTTGGACGAGGAAGTTGATGAGACGCTATACAGACAACGGATGGACCAAAGAAGGAGTTTTGACCACTTGAGATATGGACATTTGATGAACTTTGCCATGGATCCCCAGTTTCCCTAGAATTCTTAAAATTACGCTAGCCCAACATTTTTTTGTAAATCTAATGGCATTGACAAAGCTTATTGCTCACGCCTAATGAGCAAAACAGCGCAAAGAAGACGACTTTCAACTGATACCGAACAAAACTTCAACCGACAGATGTACATTAACCTGACATAGAATACCACCGCATTTACCGTAATTATGTCTTTTCTTCATTTCTACAACCCTCAGGTAATGACACACATAGTATAGGGAATACAGGCACAGATATCAGCAATCACATATTCCCCCATTCATGTATCATCAACTAAAATGTGCTCCCCATTTTGTTCAAAATCCGAAAAGAGCTCGGTAAAGTTTGACAGCCCATCCACAGACCCGTACCACGGGATAAGAAGGAATTCAAATGTATACTTCGCAATACCTCGAAGCTTGATTTACAACACGTACGGCACGATGATACATGACCCCCCCAAACATGGACTCATACACACATGCTTCTGCTATCACACTAGGTCATACCTTCTTCACACCTACTCCTCTCTTCTCCCTCACCCAACCATGGAAATGAATTAACCCCTGACATATATTTTTCTCCTTTTGAAATGTTTTAGAAGGTGGCAGTTATTATTGACTGCCAAAGGGTGGACTGTCAAAGTCAGAAAAATATCTCTATACACACTGCCATATTTGCACCTCACACTGGTCCGCGCTGCGCATGCGTGCGCTCTCCCGTGAAGGCGCATACCCGCTGTTGCGTGCACCCGCTGGTGCACGGTATGCGTATTTACGGTAATGTTTGTGTAGTCGTAGCGTGCGACTCAATCGTTACATATTTTCACAAATAATGTATTTTGTAGATCATGGTCCCTTTGATAGATTCTGAAAGTTTGGTTAATATAGAATGTTTATGAACAGAGGAATCCCTCTTTGTTTGATACGAAGGGTCAGATAGGAGTAATACAGTGGTGTTTAGTATCCATCGGAAGAATATTTAATTAGAAATATTCCGGTGTTGGTTTGAAGCAGATCAATCGCTCGTGCGAATAGTTATGGACATAAGAAGTTTATGAACATTTACTTTATTTGCACTTTATTACCCATGCGGCGGGAAACCCAGTTTCCCTCCCACCTGAGCAGTTGGAAATAGTCACAGCCCACCTGTATGAATCAACCTATGACCTTTTGTTACAATACGAAGCCGAATTCCTGTGTCCAATGAACAATGAGATTGTAGGGACCATTGAATTGTATTGTGTGTGGGGCATAAATAGCAGGCCGACCATATCCAACTGCACTCTCTTCAACGGTTCTCATTGCTGATAATCGGGAGCTGGATATCGAGGCGCATGCGATCGTTCCCCTTGTGCGTAAGTTCTCTCCGTAATCATATTGTCTTACTGTGAGCCATTTCTCTCTCTCCCTCTCTTCTCTTTCTCTCGTATTTTCCCTTGATTAGACTTAATTGTATTATATTGTATTTCCTGTGTAGTTATCTGGTTAGTTGGTTTATGTTATATTGTAGTGTATGCTTTGTACTGTGATTCTTTTTTGCAAGTATAATAGTCATAATACACATAATAGGTTTCGGACCCTAAGCCCAGGTATCTGTGTATTCTTTTTTTAGTGTTAAATATTCCCTGAGCGTCGGTGACGCTCAAGCAGCTTTGTAGTTAATCAGGTTACACAAGGTTGCACTTACACTTTGTCTCTACACTAAGGTTTGCTGTGTATTTCATTACTAAAGGTATAGATATAAAGGTTTAACGTTGTGAGCGTCTGCATCGCTGGTGATCTCCTCGTGGTCCCGAGCGCCGCTACGCTATAGCGAATCATTACGATAGTCAACAGCCAATAGTCTGCCTGCCTGTGATCACTTGGCCGTGAGTGAACGTGACGCCTGAGCGTCTCGATCACGGCTAAGCGATCGATACGCAACTTGCGTACCCTTACGGTACTTCTTACGTAGATAGCGTACAGTGTTCTAAGACCTCATATAAGGTTATATACACGATAAATATTTAGCTGTATCAGAATGGACAATCAGATATGGGCTTTTGTGAGACAAAGCCGCCAATTCTGACACTCGCCTGGCCGAGGCCAGGGCCAACATCATGGTCACTTTCCATGTGAGATATTTCAAATCCACAGATTTGAGCGGTTTAAACCAACGTGATTTGAGGAATCCCAGGACTACGTTGAGATCCCACAGTGCCACTGGAGGCACAAAAGGGGGTTGTATATGCAGTACTCCCTTGTCAAATTTCTGGACTTCAGGAACTGAAGCCAATTCTTTCTGGAAGAAAATCGACAGGGCCGAAATTTGAACCTTAATGGACCCCAATTTGAGGCCCATATACACTCCTGTTTGCAGGAAATGCAGGAATCGACCGAGTTGAAATTTCTTCGTGGGGCCTTCCTGGCCTCACACCACGCAACATATTTTCGCCACATGTGGTGATAATGTTGTGCGGTCACCTCCTTCCTGGCTTTGACCAGGGTAGGAATGACCTCTTCCGGAATGCCTTTTTCCCTTAGGATCCGGCGTTCAACCGCCATGCCGTCAAACGCAGCCGCGGTAAGTCTTGGAACAGACATGGTACTTGCTGAAACAAGTCCCTTCTTATCGGCAGAGGCCCTGAGTCCTCTGTGAGCATCTCTTGAAGTTCCGGGTACCAAGTCCTTCTTGGCCCATCCGGAGCCACGAGTATAGTTCTTACTCCTCTACGTCTTATAATTCTCAGTACCTTTGGTATGAGAAGCAGAGTAGGGAACACATACACCAACTGGTACACCCCTGGTGTTACCAGAACGTCCACAGCTATTGCCTGAGGGTCTCTTGACCTGGCGCAATACCTGTCCAGTTTTTTGTTCAGGCGGGACGCCATCATGTCCACCTTTGGTCTTTCCCAACGGTGCACAATCATGTGGAAAAAAACTTCTCGATGAAGTCCCCACTCTCCCGGGTGGAGGTCGTGCTGAGGAAGTCTGCTTCCCAGTTGTCCACTCCCGGAATGAAAACTGCTGACAGTGCTATCACATGATTTTCCGCCCAGCGAAGAATCCTTGCAGTTTCTGCCATTGTCCTCCTGCTTCTTGTGCCGCCCTGTCTGTTTACGTGGGCGACTGCCGTGATGTTGTCCCACTGGATCAATACCGGCTGACCTTGAAGCAGAGGTCTTGCTAAGCTTAGAGCATTGTAAATTGCTCTTAGCTCCAGTATATTTATGCGGAGAGAAGTCCCCAGACTTGATCACACTCCCTGGAAATTTTTTCCCTGTGTGACTGCTCCCCAGCCTTTCAAGCTGGAATCCGTGGTCACCATGACCCAGTCCTGAATGCATAACTGTGGCCCTTTAGTAGATGAGCACTCTGCAGCCACCACAGAAGAGACACCCTTGTCCTTGGAGACAGGGTTATCCGCTGATGCATCTGAAGATGCGATCCGGACCATTTGTCCAGCAGATCCCACTGAAAAGTTCTTGCGTGAAATCTGCCGAATGGAATCGCTTCGTAAGAAGCCACCATTTTTCCCAGGACCCTTGTGCAATGATGCACTGACACTTTTCCTGGTTTTTGGAGGTTCCTGACTAGCTCGGATAACTCCCTGGCTTTCTCCTCCGGGAGAAACACCTTTTTCTGGACTGTGTCCAGAATCATCCCTAGGGACAGCAGACGTGTCATCGGAGACAGCTGCGATTTTGGAATATTAAGAATCCACCCGTGCTGTCGTAGAACTACTTGAGATAGTGCTACTCAGACCTCCAACTGTTCTCTGGACCTTGCCCTTATCAGGAGATCGTCCGAGTAAGGGATAATTAAGACGCCTTTTCTTTGAAGAAGAATCATCATTTCGGCCATTACCTTGGTAAAGACCCGGGGTGCCGTGGACAATCCAAACGGCAGCGTCTGAAACTGATAGTGACAGTTTTGTACCACGAACCTGAGGTACCCTTTGTGAGAAGGGCAAATTTGGACATGGAGGTAAGCATCCTTGATGTCCAGGGACACCATATAGTCCCCTTCTTCCTGGTTCGCTATCACTGCTCTGAGTGACTCCATTTAGAATAGGTCTCACCGAGCCGTCTGGCTTCAGTACCACAATATAGTGTGGAATAATACCCCTTTACTTGTTGTAGGAGGGGTACTTTGATTATCACCTGCTGGGAATACAGCTTGTGAATTGTTTCCAATACTGCCTCCCTGTCGGAGGTAGACGTTGGTAAAGCAAACTTCAGGAACTTGCGAGGGGGAGACGTCTCGAATTTCCAATCTGTACCCCTGGGATACTACTTGTAGGATCCAGGGGTCCACTTGCGAGTGAGCCCACTGCGTGCTGAAACTCTTGAGACGACCCCCCACCGCACCTGTTTGTACGGCCCCAGCGTCATGCTGAGGACTTGGCAGAAGCGGTGGAAGGCTTCTGTTCCTGGGAATGGGCTGCCTGCTGCAGTCTTCTTCCCTTACCTCTATCCCTGGGCAGATATTATGGGGACGAAAGGACTGAGGCTGAAAAGACTATGTCTTTTTCTGCTGAGATGTGACTTGGGGTAAAAAAGGTGGATTTTCTAGCTGTTGCCGTGGCCACCAGGTCCGATGGACCGACCCCAAATAACTCCTCCCCTTTATACGGCAATACTTCCATGTGCCGTTTGGAATCTGCATCACCTGACCACTGTCGTGTCCATAAACATCGTCTGGCAGATATGGACATCGCACTTACTCTTGATGCCAGAGTTTCGCATATATAGAAATGCATCTTTTAAATGCTCTATAGTCAATAAAATACTGTCCCTGTCAAGGGTATCAATATTTCCAGTCAGGGAATCCGACCAAGCCACCCCAGCGCTGCCCATCCAGGCTGAGGCGATCGCTGGTCGCAGTATAACACCAGTATGTGTGTATATACTTTTTAGGATATTTTCCAACCTCCTATCAGTTGGCTCCTTGAGGGCGTCCGTATCTGGAGACGGTAACGCCACTTGTTTTTATAAGCGTGTGAGCGCCTTATCCACCCTAAGGTGTGTTTCCCAACGCGCCATAACTTCTGGCGGGAAAGGGTATACCGCCAATAATTTTCTATCGGGGGAAACCCACGCATCATCACACACTTCATTTAATTTTTCTGATTCAGGAAAAACCACATGTAGTTTTTTCACACTCCACATAATACCCTTTTTTGTGGTACTTGTAGTATCAGAAATATGTAACATCTCCTTCATTGCCCTTAACAAGTAACGTGTGGCCCTAAAGGAAAATACGTTTGTTTCTTCACCGTCGACACTGGAGTCAGTGTCCGTGTCTGTGTCTGTGTCGACCGACTGAGGTAAAAAGGACGTTTTAACGCCCCTGACGGTGTTTTAGACGCCTGGACAGGTACTAATTGGTTTGCCGGCCGTCTCATGTCGTCAACCGACCTTGCAGCGTGTTGACATTATCACGTAATTCCTTAAATAAGCCATCCATTCCGGTGTCGACTCCCTAGAGAGTGACATCACCATTACCGGCAATTGCTCCGCCTCCTCACCAACATCGTCCTCATACATGTCGACACACAAGTACCGACACACAGCACACACACAGGGAATGCTCTGATAGAGGACAGGACCCCACTAGCCCTTTGGGGAGACAGAGGGAGAGTTTGCCAGCACACACCAAAAACGCTATATTATACAGGGACAACCTTTATATAAGTGTTTTTCCCTTATAGCATTTTAATATATATATACATATCGCCAAATAAGTGCCCCCCCCCTCTCTGTTTTAACCCTGTTTCTGTAGTGCAGTGCAGGGGAGAGCCTGGGAGCCTTCCCACCAGCATTTCTGTGAGGGAAAATGGTGCTGTGTGCTGAGGAGAATAGGCCCCGCCCCCTTTTCGGCGGGCTTCTTCTCCCGTTTTTCTGAGACCTGGCAGGGGTTAAATACATCCATATAGCCTCCAGGGGCTATATGTGATGTATTTTTAGCCAGAATAAGGTATTATACATTGCTGCCCAGGGCGCCCCCAGCAACGCCCTGCACCCTCCGTGACTGTTGGTGTGAAGTGTGTGACAACAATGGCGCACAGCTGCAGTGCTGTGCGCTTCCTTCATGAAGACTGAAAAGCCTTCTGCTGCCGGTTTCTGGACCTTCAAACTTCAGCATCTGCAAGGGGGGTCGGCGGCGCGGCTCCGGGACGAACCCCAGGGTGAGACCTGTGTTCCGACTCCCTCTGGAGCTAATGGTGTCCAGTAGCCTAAGAAGCCAATCCATCCTGCACGCAGGTGAGTTGAACTTCTCTCCCCTAAGTCCCTCGATGCAGTGAGCCTGTTGCCAGCAGGACTCACTGAAAATAAGAAACCTAAAAACTTTTTCTAAGCAGCTCCTTAAGAGAGCCACCTAGATTGCACCCTGCTCGGACGGGCACAAAAACCTAACTGAGGCTTGGAGGAGGGTCATAGGGGGAGGAGCCAGTACACACCACCTGATCCTAAAGCTTTAGTTTTGTGCCCTGTCTCCTGCGGAGCCGCTAATCCCCATGGTCCTGACGGAGTCCCCAGCATCCACTTAGGACGTCAGAGAAAATAAAATGAGATTTGCATTGTGCAGTGGCTCAATACTGAAAAATTAGGACACTTCAAGGGACACACACAAACACACTGTCACTAACAATAGGTCTGTAATGGGGTGATTCAGACCTGATCGTAGATGTGCTAAATTTAGCACATCTACGATCAGCTTCCCTGACATGTGGGGGGACGCCCAGCACAGGGCTAGTCCGCCCCAAATATCAGGCCCTACGCCGTTGCACAAGTACAAAAGCAGAAGCACGCCTTTTTCATTTTGCATAGATGTCTGAGGATTCTCTCATCTTCAATTCGATGTCAGCAGATATGATGGAGGACAGTAGAAATCCTTGACGTTTTTGCATATGAATTCTATTTTTTCTAGATTTTGCAATTCAATCCATGAGTTTGTGATTTATATCCTCAACTAATATAGAAGGATTCTCCTCACCCTGATTGCTATCCAGGGATGTTATTTATTCAGTCGTGACATGGTTGTCACATTAATTTAGTAATTTCATCCTCAATATAATTTTCAATGGGCTATCTAAATCTGAGCAACATAGGTGTTCTATCTTGGCTAGGGACCTCTCCCCTGTATTCTCATTAACCGTTGCCCTTAATTGGGCACATTTGGAGTTAACAGCAGATACAGGCTTTGGGATTGGTGCGTGTCACCTCTTTTTCCCACCTTCCTTCTGAACCTTTCTCTCTTTTTTCCTCTTTTTCACATCTAAACTTATGCTTATTTTCTATTGGTAAAACAAACCAATTAATACAATTATTTATATCATATCACAGCCAACTTAATATCACAGCCATTTATTAAAGTCTGGGACTAATAATTACTATCCTATCCTATTGATTCCTGTTATATATGATAGGTATGGAAGAAGTGCATATTTGGCAATGATGTTCCCAATAGCAGGCTGTGAATGTGTAATGGGCCCTACACACATGCCGATATTACTGCACGATATGAACGATCTCGTTCATTAATGAACGAGATAACGTTCATATCGTGCAGTGTGGAGTCACCAGCGATGAACGATGCGCGGCCCCGCGCTCGTTCATCGCTGGTGACATGTCGGCTGTGCATGCAGGCCAATATGGACGAGATCGTCCATATTTGCCTGCACGTCTATGGAGCCGGGTGACGGGGGGAGTGAAGAAACTTCACTCCCCCCGTCACTGCCCCCCCGGCGGTATCGGCCGCCGGGCACCTCGGCGGCACATCGCCTAATGTGTAGGGCGCTTTACAGTTACTATTTTAAGCGATGTAACCATGTGTTTATAGAGAGAAATTTGTATCAATCTGAATGTATTGACTCTAACCTAGTCAGAAGGTTATACAATTCAATATAGATACAATTTTTGAGGCATAGCGGAAAACACCAGAGATTGCCTTTTATTACAATTATATGTTACATGTGAGTATGTCATTGTAAGTCTTTGTTGTTGTATTAAAAGTTAAGTTTTAAATCATTACAAGAGTGCCCCATAAAAAGGAGTTGTCTTTCCTCTCCTTATGATATGTGATCTAATTTTACAACTTTAGGGTTACCATCTACCTTAGCAGCTAGGCTGTGTAGGCAGAGGGTAACCATAAACATGCAGAGCATCACTGTCATGAGATGTGCTCGCATGTTTGAGGGGGTAGGACCTGGCATGCGGGTCGGACTTTCTCTGTGCTGGGCGTTACCCGCATGTCAGAGTGGTATGTGGGCAATTTTCGCACATCTACAACCCATGCTGAATTAGGCCCTTTGTTTGGACTGCGTTAATTCTCTGCCTAACTCCAACCCTCAGCCAGTGGAAATGCATGCTCTGTAAATCGATATGTTGCTATAGATACTGAGGCACACTTGGCTAAATTGAGGCACACAGCAGACGTTTTGCGTTTCTTAAATGACTTCCTCTGCTTATTGTTGAAGAACACAGTTTGATATTGCAGAATCATGCAACGCTATATTAGAGGTAACATTCAGAACTAACTCTAATGTTTAGGATAATATATCTGCAGAATTATTTTACCCTTTTCATAGCCACGCCGACATCACACGATAACGTTTCCATTGTGAGAGTAGAGAACATTATCATTACCACAATTTTATTAAGATTTAACAGTAAACGCCTGACCCTAAATATCAGCTCCAGTATTATTGGTCTGCAGGGTTGTTCTTGTAACTATGTAATTATTATCAACAATTTTATGCCTTTCATCTCTGGGACCATGACTACATCATATTGTAAGTTAATATGGAATCAACTGCTCCAAATGCAACACTCTCCGGAAGAGAAAAAATTATATGTGTTTCCAAGCAAATGTTGATCATTTCTTTTTTACTTTAGAGGAGGAATGCTGAATTAACTCAGTTGCTGCCAAGTGCAATTTAGCTCAGAATTCTTATACAGATTTCTCCATTAGGAATATGTTTGTGGGCGAAAGGTTAAAGTTATCTCCAAAGGAATCAACCCAGTATCTGTGGTTGGCATCTCCGCACTGCTGGCTGCACAATGCAGACCTGTGTAATCAACAGAGGGAGAACATATGGGCCCCGTTGAGAGCCAGCGGCCCATCCACAGGGGCTTGTGTTGTTCTTGGCATTACAGATACTGACCACAGCACTGTTCACAATGTGCGGCCACTGAAGGAGAGGGGGGTCGGTTTAAGGACACACATGCAGATCCTTTCACAAAATACATGTACAAGTCACATATTTTACCTATATACAGTGCCAACATTATGCTGTGAGCTTAAAAAAAAGTTATAATTCAGTACAGAAATCATAACAGAGTGAGCATATGATATGTTAATCTACCACTTCACAAGACCCCAAAGAACCCAGTGGGCCTCTTTTACAATGTGCAAAATGGCTTAGTCACAGTGCAAAATCCTGATTGGTGGCGTACACTGGTGTGTCTACATTTCTTTCAAAGAACATGGTCTATCCAAGCAAGAGCTACAGGCCCATTGAGGGCTTATAGCAGACGTTTGTACCGACCAATAGTAGGCATGTTCCATGTTATGCACTGGTGTGGCCAGTTTTGAAGTGCAGTGCGTATATGAGATTAATACAATTAGATACATTAGCCAAATAGGACATTCCTTGGCTTGCACACTTGAATTGTGCAACAACTCTGAGCTGATGAGACTTAAGCTACACCATTATGGGTTTTGCACCTTCCTTCTGCACTATGGCCCTCATTCCGAGTTGATCGCACCAAGCAACTTTTTGCTGCTGGTGCGATCATCTAATCTCCGCCTATGGGGGAGTGTATTTTAGCATAGCAGGGCTGCGATCGCTTGTGCAGCCCTGCTATGCTAAAAAGGTTTCACACAAAACAAGACCAGCCCTGGACATACTTACCCTGTGCGACGGGTCCAGCGATGATGGTCACGGCTTTGACGTCAGACATCCGCCCTCCGTTCGTCTGGACACGCCTTCGTTTTTCTTACTACTCCCCAAAAATGGCTTCAAATGGTCAGTTGACACCCCGGAAAGCCTTCCTGCTGTCAATCTTCTTGCGGTCACCACTGCGACCGCTTTCTTCACTGTCAGCGTCGTTGCGTGGTGATAGATGTCGCAGGGCAACAACGCGCGTGTGCAATGCGATCGGGTCGGAATGAGGGCCTATGGCGGAGCAACATAGTTCTAGATGAACTTTAAACAATATAAAAAGATAGAGCTTTAAATACTCAATGTACCACATGTAATAAATGTGCCCAGGCCCGGCGCTACCCGCTCAGAGAAGGGATGCAGTGCAGGGAGGCGCTGGGACGGATAGGCGCTTCCCCTGCTCTGCATCCCTTCCCTGCTGTGCCGTCCTGTCCTGTCTCCTCCCCCCCCCCCCCCCCCTCCTGCTGCTGCCAGTGCTGTGTCTGTCACTGTATGACAGGCAGGCACTGGCAGCGGGCATCTGCAGCATGAAAAGCCTCCTCCCTCCCCTCACCTGTGCTGTCACTGCTGTGTGACAGCGCCGAGTACGGGACAGAAGGGGGCGGAGCTACACGGGACGGAAGGGGCGTGGCTAAACGGGCCAGAAGGGGGCGGAACTACACAGACCAGGCTGCTGTACAGAGGGAGACTGGCTTAGGTAAGTGGAGGGTGAGAGAGAAGTGTGTGTGTGTGTGTGTGTGTGTGTGTATATGCGTGAATTGTGTGTGTGTGTGTGTGTGTGTGTGTGTGTGTGTGTGTGTGTGTGAGGTATGTCTGTGCGCGCGCTTTATGGACGCTACTACTGCGGGGGCATTACGTATAACGACGCTACTACTGGGGGGGCATTACATGTAAGAACGCTACTACTACTGGGGGTGCACTACGTATAAGGACGCTACTACTACTGGGGGGTATTACGTATAAGGACGCGTCTACTACTGGGGGTGCACTACGTATAAGGACGCTACTACTACTGGGGGGCATTATGTATAAGGATGCTACTACTACTGGGGGGCATTATGTATAAGGACACTACTACTACGGGGGGCATTATGTATAAGGATGCTACTACTACTGGGGGGGATTATGTGTAAGGATGCTACTACTACTGGGGGGGCATTATGTATAAGGACGCTACTACTACTGGGGGGCATTATGTATAAGGACACTACTACTACTGGGGGGCATTATGTATAAGGATGCTACTATTACTGGGGTGCATTACATATAAGGACGCTACTACTACGGGTGGGGCATTACGTATAAGATTAATAAGATTGTGCTACATTGTGACGTAATTTTAAATGGGGGTACTATTGTATGGCCATGCCCCTTACTTGTGAGACCACACCCCTTTTCCCATCGCGCGCCAAAGGAATATGGGAGGGCGCAAATTTATAGTTTGCAGGGGGGCGCCGAACACCCTAGCACCGGCCCTGAATGTGCCAATGTGCTCTCACGCTTATGACTAACAAAGCCCTACATTTCAGGTAGAGAAACTGAAAAATGTAATAAAAAAAAAAGTTGTAGGCAGTAGAAACTGAAGCTTTACATGATATCTGCTCTTTTGCACAGTGCTCATCCAGGGTCGGACTGGCCCACATGGGTACAGGGGAAACTCCCCGGTGGGCCCTACTGCCTGGAGGCCACACCTCCTCCTCTAGGATAGAGGTGGCAGACTGTGCATTTAAATTATACATTATGCATATGTTCCATTATAATGCACAGGACTATGGTGTCTTTTCTATCATGCATTGCTGTTATTAATCTGCTACATTATCATGCATGCACTAGCAATATTGACTGTACAGTATATATATATATATATATAGAATAAGAGATCCTTTTTGCGCTCTAAAATTGGACTTATACCTTTGATTGTACTCAATAATTTTATTAAGGGGCAAGCTTCTACACAGAGATGGTCCCCTGTCGAACAAGACCAAAAATAGAAATCAAGAAATAGTATATCTCTGTGGATCGCACTTAATGACTGAAATAAATATATTTATGTATAATACAATTTAATATGGTTATATTGGTTTCTGACAAAAAGAGGATGACATCACACAAACACCCTTTAAACTTTAAAACATCTATTGCTTTTGTCAAAGTCAGAAAAATGTCTTAGTGCACACTGCCATATTTGCACCGCACACTGGTCCGTGCTGCGCATGCGTACGCTCTCCCGTGGAAGCGCATACCCGCAATAGCGTGCACTCGCACGCGCAGTATGCGCATTTACGGTAGAGTTTATGTGATCGTAGCGTGCGACTCATTAGTTACAAATGTTCACAATTAATGTAGTTTATAGATCATGTTCCCCTCAATAGTTTCTGTAAGTTTGGTTTAGATAGAATGTCCCTGAGCGGAGGAATCCCTCTTTGTATTGCACGAAGGGTCTAACAGGAGTCATACAGCAGTGTTTGATACCCATCGGAAGAGTATTTAATTAGCAATATTCCGGTGTTGGTTTGGAGCGTATTAATCGCTCGTGCGAATAGTTATGGACATAAGAAGTTTATGTCCATTTCTATGATTTACACATACTCAGGTATGCGGCGGGAAACCCAGTTCCCCACCCACCTGAGCTGTTGGAAATCAGCACAGCCCACCTGTATGAATCAACCTATGACCTTTGGTTACAGTACAGGGCCGAATTCCTGTGTCCAATAAACTGTAGGATTGTAGGGACTAGGAGATTGCATTGTGTGTGGGGCATAAATAGGCAGACCGACCACATCCAGCTCTCACTCTCTCATCAACGGTTATCTGCTGATAATCGGGAGCTGGATATCGAGGCGCAGGCGATCATACCCTTTGTGCGTAAGTTCTCTCCGTAATCATTGTCTTTCTGTGAGCAAATCTCTCTCTCTCTCTCTCTCTCTGTGTCTATTTCTCTCTCTCTATTCTCTCTTTTCTCTCATATCTCCCCTAGACTAAACTTTATAGTATTGTATTGTATTGTGTTAGACCAGGATAGCATTGTAGTTTATCCCTTAGTTAGGTGTTTGGTTAGGAAGTCTTTGTTATATTGTAGTGTATCATTTGTACTGTGACTCTTTTACAAGTATACTAGATATAATACAGATAATAGGCTTTGGAACCCTAAACCAGTATCAGTGTATTTACTATAGTATTAAGTGTTCACTTGAGCGTCGGTGACGCTCAAACAGCTTTGAGGTTACACAAGGTTGCATTTACACCCTGTACTCACATTAAGGTATTCTGTGTGTTTCATCGGTATAAGGTTTAATATCAAGGTATAGTGTTGTAAGCGTCTGCATCGCTGGTGACCTCCTCGTGGTCTCGAGCGTATGCTACGCTACAGCGAATCATTCCCCTAGACATAACCAATAACGTGTCCTGTGATCACTGGGCCGTGAGCGAACGTGACGCTTGAGCGTCTCGCCTACGGCTGAGCGATCGCTACGCAGATAGCGTATCATTACGGTATTTCTTAAGTAAGCAGCGTACAGTGTTCTTAGCTTCATAAGGGTTGATTATACGACAAAGGAATTTAGCATTGTCAATTGCGGGCTCGTCCGGTCCTTTTCACATCTGCACTAGGTAGATCAGCAGACATTATCCCTCCAGCAAAGGGTGGGAGGTTGTCTCATAGTGCTGGCGGGATAAGCGTCTGCTTCGCTTAGGTAAAGAGTGCTGAAGGAATCCGGTAACCGGAAGTAAGAACAAAACGCTTGTGTCTTTTAAAACTGTTTATTTTTCTTTTGTCTTGCGTACGCATACATTTATCTGCATTTCTTTTTCAAATTTCGTATATCACTATTCCTGTTTGCCAATTTTTTTTTATATAGTTGATAGAAAGTGCTAAAAAGAGATTTGCTGTTATTTAAAAGTAGAGGTAATAGTTAAAGTATAGAACAAACACACGGTTTGTCTGAGATACAAGGCAGTCAGTGTGGATTGCGGTAGATGATCAGGGATCATCTACATTGATAAATAAATATATTGTGTTACGGTGGATCCTTTGCATTGCGTACACGTGTCGCTAACAAAGACTAGCGTACGCAATCCAAAAGGCAGACGCACGCAGCGTTCATTACGCAACGTAGCGTCTGGTTACGCCCACGTAGCCCAAGTCACGAAAAGCGATAATTAGCGCAAAGCGATAATTAGCGCAAAAGCGATAAGTAACGCACAGCGGTAGATAACGCGACGCGGTAAATAACGCAAATCTATTTTTGGAAAATCTGAAAATTTAGTTTAACAGATCCTGCTCCTAATTGGTAACACTTTTGGCCTGAAGACAATTTCTGCGCAGAAATAGATATAGAAACAAAGTGTACATGTGTTGAGTGAGTGTGTTTTGTATACAAAAGTTTATACAATTTTAAAGGTGGAACCAAAAGGAAAGTCGGGTACTCGTTAAGGAACATACGTGTAAGTGACATATACGGTGGCCAGGGAGGCATCTCTGGTTAAATAATATTTGAGCATTAGAGTATAGCGGACCATAAGGTAAGGGTAACAGACCAGGAGGTCATAAGGAACAGACCAGGAGGTCATAAGGTAAAAAGGTCCGCTATAAAAGTCCAGTGGCACAACGCCTGGGGTGTTGGTGCAGAACCCATATAGGCCATACAAGCTCTGGTTGAAGGAATCGCAGCCGGAAACATCGATTCCATTGATCTTTCAGTACATGACAAGTAGTGCTCGTATACTGAACGATTGGACCGCACGTTATTGTGTGCAGTAGTTAGTAATCTGACCTAATACCATTAGAGTAAAGTGGTCACAAACGCTATCTGTACATTCTGACGTGATTTGTGTAATTTTTTATTTTTGGAAGGGAAGTTCGCTGGTCACTCAGGAACTATCTAACAACCCCAACTTTACTGGAAAGAGTAAGTGTCCTGCGGGTAACCCTCATATGTTCCAGTAAACTAAAGGTTCACAGGGGCCCTGGGTTGGGTACCACAGCTCTGGTTTACAGTGATTGCGGCATAGGCCAACGTGGGCGAGAAGTAAGTGGGGTACTTGATAAACCACCACCGCCGGCCTGCCCAAGGACATCTTGGTTTGTTTGTAAGGGTGCGCTGAAAGCCTTGATATTCAAGGAGGAATAAGCAACGCCTGCAGATTATGGGGGCCATTTGTTCAGGTAGGGGGCGATCAACCCAGGTTCAGGTTGATTCAGAGAACCGATCCATCGGGTCGGCACGATATGTGATGTGTAAGAAATATGGAAATCACGCTGAAGTTTTTTGTGATGAATGGGAGAGAATGACTGTACAAGACAGGGACAAGTTCCCAAGAATAGGTAGCTTCAGTCCAGAGGTGTTACAAAATTTAAGGAGGAGGATAAGTCTCGTTGAACTAACGAAGAGACAAAATAAACATTATGAATATTTACAGTTATGGCAACAGGAAAGTGAATTACAAAGAGAGTCTATTGACTTTTCTGACTCTTATCTTGAGAGGAGAGACATGGCATCGGGAGAGGAGTTGATTGCGGAGAGAAAAGCACAAGGGTGGAACAATAAAAACGCTCTTAGCAACTGTAATATAGATTATAAGAATAAGTGTAATAAATGTAACAATGATTATTGTAATACTGTTGAATGTACAACTATTAACCTGTGCCAGTTGCACCCCATGTCAAACCTCCCTCAGGAATACAAACAAGACAGTGAGCCCAGAACGATGTCAGCACCTCTTCCAACAACCATCACAGAAGCCATCCAGGTGGACACGACCAAATGGGTAAAGGCAATAATCGAACCCCCTAACGGAGGGTCAGGTGAGGTCGTGTCCACAGGTACGTACAATGTTTCATATCACGCACAAACAGATGTACCCCATATTGTAAGGCCAACACAAGATGATGGAACTGAGCTCAATCTGGCCAGGGTGATCTCAGTCCCCAATGGGAAGACTGACGATCAGGGAATCATTCCCGTCAAGGACAGTGCAATGCGCTGTCTCTTGTCCCGGACCGAATTGAGATCAATTGTGTCTGAATTTCCTGATCCTAGGAAAAATCTAGCCAAATGTCAAAGGTTTATAAAAGAACTAGGAAACGCCACAGAACCCACCAACAAAGAGTGGCGGACAGTGCTGAGGGCATGTTTGCCCTCCAGGGTTGACCCTGAAAAGTTCATTGCTGATTGTAAATTAAACACAGAGGTACCTTGTACGGAGGAACACAATCAGGAATGTATTAGGCAGATTAACCGACAGTTAGGAATATATTTCCCAGCTGCTGTCAAGTGGAATGAAATTTTCTCCATAAGACAAAACGAAAGGGAAAATGTTTCTAATTATTTCAATCGAGCACTGCAAATAATGGCTGGCAACACTGGGATCACGGACATCAAGACAAATGCACAACATAGAAGAATAGCGGTTAAGGTATTAATGAATGGTTTAAAAGATGAATTAAAAACAAGGGTACAGACCACCAACCCAAACTGGAGAGATATCTCGGTGACTGCACTAAGAGAGGCCGTCATCAATCAGGATCAGAATATCACCAGATACAGAGAGTCACAAAGAGATAAGTTAATGGCAGCAAAAATACAGGCCCAAACCACAAGACCACCCCAACAAAAGCCCCACACCCCTGCGAGAAATCCAGATATGGTAGTCTGTTACCATTGTCATAGAAAGGGACACATTGCAAGAGATTGTAGATCACGAGAAAGACAACACCATAATCATAAAAACCAAGGAACCAGGGAAGCACAGGGGAAACGATTGATGATGATGAGCATCCGAGCGTTTGAGGAGGCATCAAATCAGCCAAGACCCCATTTCACTGACACTTGGAGGAAGCCCAGGATTTGTTACCATTGTAGGAGAGAAGGGCATTATGCCCACAACTGCAACAGCCCACATAAAGTTAGACCCCCTAGACCAAGAAATGAGCAAAATTACAACACACACCATTATAATCAAGAATCACATAGGCAGGAAAGGTGATTGTTAGGAATGGAGGCAAGCCTGAGGTAACGGTTAATGAAGTGGGAGGTCATTCACTGAAGACACGGGAATGACCAGGTTAAACGTTGTAAATGTATTTGTGAAAAATGTTTTTCCCTTTTCTCACTCTCTATCCCCATCTCTGACGATTATTGGTAAGAATTCAAACATTGCATATTCGCCTGGTCCTTGCAGAAGTCTACCAAACCCCAGCATGACCTATCCACCACAATGTATTCTGGCCAGATACAGACAGTGGAATAATGCAAGTGCTGGTGGGGAGGGACTGCTCAAGGAGACCATTAGACACGTAGATACGACAGCCTAATAAGTCTGACAATGTTTTTCTAATACTAACAATGTTTTCTTACAATGTTTAAAAAAATGCTTTGTTTCTCTTTTCTTATTGATGGTTATTGTCGAGTTATGTAATGTATATATGCACATGAATTGTTCTCTATCTCTTTTGTTTTTTTATTTTCTCTCTCTTCTCACTCATGTTTCCATGATTTAAAGATGCTATGTCACCCCTCAGTTGGACCAATGATAATGCCAGATTTTTGCTCCTTACAGAAAGATCGTCGGTTAGGAGGGAATATTGCGTCACCAGAATGATCGTTTTTGAAGACTGAGAGACAGCACCTTTTGAGAGGACAGCAGAACAAGAAGAACAACAAAACGAGAGAACTTATTATCGTAACGAGTTCTCTCCCCCTCAAACTGATTATCTTATACCCCCTTTACAAATTTCTTCTTTTCTCCTCCTGTAAGATGGACTTGCCCCAAGAGACTGTGACATGGATTTTCCCGCTAACCATGATGTTGACCAGAGCAGTCTGTTTCGGTGAGAGTACCAGTGAGGTCGAGAAAGGATCCAGAAAGGTCCTGATGACTGAGACGGAGGTGTAAATTTCCAATAGCAACCCAATCACCAAGCAAAGGCGAGTACCGGGCACGATCTAACAACCATGTTATTTGTAAACAACTGTGAAGGAATGTTAGTTCAAAAAGAAAGTTGTATCTGTAGGCTCTGTAACAAAGTAATGCCAATCCAGTTTTAATATCCATATGGACCGGCATCCATTGAGTGACTATCACTCCTTAGTGGGTAACGTGTTGAACCAAACAGATTGTTGGGTATGCTCTCAAGTACCTCAGGGTCACAGTAAATCAGGGCTAGTACCATTTCCTTTAACGTTAGGGGAGGTACTTGAGCTAAGTGGTGGGAGACCGGTGGACCGGAGGTTTAACATCTCCAGCCCTCCTAGTTTGAAGCTCCACCAATACCATGTGGATAGGTCCCTCATATGTTTTAACATCTCCAATCCCAGAAAACCGGGAAATTGGGAAGTGTCATGGAGCAACCTTACCATGACCTTTTCACACAGAGCAGATAGAATGCCTACAGATACAGAGCTCGTACGCCACATAGCCAGTAGAGGAAAATCATTCCGGTATCGATATACCTTAGGAAATAGGATTACTAAAGTTGGAGAGGTATCACCAGGATACTGTGCACATATCGTACAAACTGATACGTGCATTAGACAGATGGAAGAATTAGGGTCAGGAGATTTCACCTGGAAGGTTTGTAACATGGTCATGTCCTTCTCCGTCCCTTATGTTCTCCCCGATGATGCATATTTCATATGCGGGAGAAAGGCGTACAAGTGGCTTGCCCCAAACTCTGAAGGATTGTGTTATATTGGAAAAGTATTGCCTGAAGTAATGACTGTTACACATGACAAAATGAAGGACATACACCGTGGTGCCCAAACTCCTTATACTCACACTCACTACGAGCACCTTGTTAAGAGACAACTGTCAGAAAGGTTAGAGCATCCGGCCTCTGATCTTATCCATGAATCCACCGGGATTCAGGTTCTGGTAGCGTTAGATTTCACTCGCACCGCTCGAGGTGTGATGAATTATAGATACATTTCCGCACTCGCCAATTTGTTAGATAATATCACTGAAATGTATGATGACACGTTTAGATACACTGGAAGAGAACTTCAAGCTTACAAAACAGAACTAGTTCAGCATAGGATGGTTCTTAATTATCTTACAGCAGTAACAGGCGGATATTGTGTTACATTGGCAACACAGTACGGCATAAAGTGTTGCACGTATATCACAAATAGCACCGAGGATCCGGTAGAGGTCATAGACCAAAAGATGGACGATATTCTGCAGTTAAAGTGGGAATTTCGTCGAAAACACAATCTCACCCTTGCTGCTGTAGGTAATGAGCTGACTGGTTGGGTGTCATGGTTGAACCCGCGAAATTGGTTCTCCGGTTTAGGAGACTGGGCTCAAGGAGTCATAATGGATGTTGGAAAGTTTCTCCTATGTATTTTGGGTGTCGTTATATCTATTGGATTGATATTTAGATGCGGGCAGGCTTTGATGAAGTGCAAGCAAAGTACGAAAGTGATGAGCTTAAGGAGTGAGGAAACTGTAATTAACCTGGATTTGATTTATGACCCAATGCTAGAAACCATGACGTAATGATGTAATGAGTATACGGTCCGTCTTTCACCCATTTCTATGTTTTCCTCCGAGGTACAAAGACCCACGTAGACGAAGGATTTGATGAGCCAAGGGGCCGACAACGGAAAGATGGAAAGAAGAAGAGCAGTCGACCTGATATACAAGATTTTGATGGACAATGCCATGGGTACCCCAGTTTCCCTAGGAACTTTAAAATCACGCTAGCCCAACATTTTTTGTAAATCCATGGACGTTGTTTGCTTTACTCACGATTTATGAGCAAAAGCACAAAGAAGAAGACTCCAATCAACCGACACCAATCAAGACCTCAATCGACGAACGTACATTACCCTGACATAGAATATCATTGCATTTTTCGTAAGTGTTCTTTATCTTCATCTCTGCAACCCTCAGGCAATAACACACATAGTCGATAGGGAATACAGGCACAGATAGCAGCAACCACATACCCCCCCCCAATTCATGTATCATCAACTAAAATGTGCATCCCCATTGTGTTACAACCACAGCCGAAATGAGCTCGGTAGAGTTTGACAGCCCATCCACAGACCTGTACCACAGGATAAGAAGGAATTCAAATGTATACTTCGCAATACCTCGAAGCTTGATTTACCACACGTACGGCACGATGATACATGACCCTCCAAACATGGACTCATACACACATGCTTCTACTTTCTCACTAGGTCATACTCTCTTCACACCTACTCCATTCTTCTTCCTTTCCCCACCATGGAAATCAATTAACCCCTGACTTACATTTTTCTCCTTAAATATTTTGTGGCAGTTATTATTGACTGCCAAAGGGTGGACTGTCAAAGTCAGAAAAATGTCTTAGTGCACACTGCCATATTTGCACCGCACACTGGTCCGTGCTGCGCATGCGTACGCTCTCCCGTGGAAGCGCATACCCGCAATAGCGTGCACTCGCACGCGCAGTATGCGCATTTACGGTAGAGTTTATGTGATCGTAGCGTGCGACTCATTAGTTACAAATGTTCACAATTAATGTAGTTTATAGATCATGTTCCCCTCAATAGTTTCTGTAAGTTTGGTTTAGATAGAATGTCCCTGAGCGGAGGAATCCCTCTTTGTATTGCACGAAGGGTCTAACAGGAGTCATACAGCAGTGTTTGATACCCATCGGAAGAGTATTTAATTAGCAATATTCCGGTGTTGGTTTGGAGCGTATTAATCGCTCGTGCGAATAGTTATGGACATAAGAAGTTTATGTCCATTTCTATGATTTACACATACTCAGGTATGCGGCGGGAAACCCAGTTCCCCACCCACCTGAGCTGTTGGAAATCAGCACAGCCCACCTGTATGAATCAACCTATGACCTTTGGTTACAGTACAGGGCCGAATTCCTGTGTCCAATAAACTGTAGGATTGTAGGGACTAGGAGATTGCATTGTGTGTGGGGCATAAATAGGCAGACCGACCACATCCAGCTCTCACTCTCTCATCAACGGTTATCTGCTGATAATCGGGAGCTGGATATCGAGGCGCAGGCGATCATACCCTTTGTGCGTAAGTTCTCTCCGTAATCATTGTCTTTCTGTGAGCAAATCTCTCTCTCTCTCTCTGTGTCTATTTCTCTCTCTCTATTCTCTCTTTTCTCTCATATCTCCCCTAGACTAAACTTTATAGTATTGTATTGTATTGTGTTAGACCAGGATAGCATTGTAGTTTATCCCTTAGTTAGGTGTTTGGTTAGGAAGTCTTTGTTATATTGTAGTGTATCATTTGTACTGTGACTCTTTTACAAGTATACTAGATATAATACAGATTATAGGCTTTGGAACCCTAAACCAGTATCAGTGTATTTACTATAGTATTAAGTGTTCACTTGAGCGTCGGTGACGCTCAAACAGCTTTGTAGATAGTCAGGTTACACAAGGTTGCATTTACACCCTGTACTCACATTAAGGTATTCTGTGTGTTTCATCGGTATAAGGTTTAATATCAAGGTATAGTGTTGTAAGCGTCTGCATCGCTGGTGACCTCCTCGTGGTCTCGAGCGTATGCTACGCTACAGCGAATCATTCCCCTAGACATAACCAATAACGTGTCCTGTGATCACTGGGCCGTGAGCGAACGTGACGCTTGAGCGTCTCGCCTACGGCTGAGCGATCGCTACGCAGATAGCGTATCATTACGGTATTTCTTAAGTAAGCAGCGTACAGTGTTCTTAGCTTCATAAGGGTTGATTATACGACAAAGGAATTTAGCATTGTCACTTTTTATTGCTAAAATAATTAAATTTCAATACTGATAAAAAATGATGTACACTTTTACAATGTGTTATTGTTCATTACAGCCAAAAAATTGAATAACAACTTTTCCAAACAATAAAAGATTTTTACACTCAACGCGTTTCGTCGTATGTCGACTTCTTCAGGAGTGTTTTTTATGAAAAGGCAATTAAATAGTTTGAAACAGCTGTATTTTCACAAAATTATAATCCATATTTTACTAAGAATTATTATGTATAATTAACTTCCATAGTTTTGTAGTATTTAATGAATCTTCCTATTTGCGACCATCTGATGGTTAATATTAATCTTCCAAAGGCTTGTAATTAATTTGTCCAAATTTTTATTTAATTTACCTATAATACTTTCATATGTCCAAAAAAGTGGAATTCCACTTTTGGATCTCTGTGTATGAGGACACACAAGGAGAGCTGCTGGGAAATAAAAGAAGCTTAATATTATTTATCCCATTGCCGGATCCTCATATATATTTTTTGGACATATGAAAGTATTATAGGTAAATTAAATAAAAATTTGGACAAAATAATTACAAGCCTTTGGAAGATTAGGGGCATGGGCCCCTAACACTCCATTTCCCCGGTAGGCCCTTCATGCCCCAGTCTGACACTGTGCTCATCTGAAGATTGCTTCAGCTCCCCACAACATAGGCACTCTTATAGGGGTCTATTTATAATAGGGAGAAAATACCTAAATCTAGTGAAAATGGTAGTTTTCTCATGATTTAGACATACTCTATTTATCAAGCCAGAATCACTGGGTATCACCAGCAGTGGTCATAGCAAGCATAAGGAAATATTTAATGACAGCGACAGTACCTGTACTGCCCTCCTTATGCTATCGCCGTCTCATAATGGTAATAGCAGATTTGGTAAAAAGAAAAAATGTTTTAGTATTCAAATATAGCATGTTTTCTTATTTTAACAGTATTACAATAATTATTTTTTTCTACTTTTGTACCAGCAGAGACCCAGACTGCAGAGCAGTACCGGAGAGCGGCTTGTCACGGCCTCTGGCACTTCATCCTGTAATGATCATAGTATAGTGATCTTCACCTCTGGCTTATTTTGATATGCCCGATAACTAACTTCCACTTGCACTAAACAAAACAGTGACAACCAACAAGTAGAGAAACCCCCAGAACTCTAAGGCAACGTTTCTCAACCTGGAGCACTCGCTGTGACATTTGAGGGTATGCAGAATATTTTCTATAGCGGTGTGGCAGGGTAGAACATCCAGGGGATAATTAGTCACATACGTAAAGCAGTGTCCTAGGGATCTCTAACCTCATGTAGGCTTTGTGTGTATGGGGGGCAGAGGGGGAGGTGCTGGGGGAACAGGCTGTGTATGTGCGTGTGGAGAAAATTTGGGGCGGAGCAGACTGTGAATGTGTGTGTGTAGGGACTGGGGGGGCAGGCTGTGTATGTGTGTAGGGACTGGGGGGGGACAGGCTGTGTGTGTAGGGACTGGGGGGGCAGGCTCTGTATGTGTGTGTGTGTGTGTGTGTGTGTGTGTGTGTGTGTGTGTAGGGACTGGGGGGACAGGCTGTGTGTGTGTGTAGGGACTGGGGGTGGGGGCAGGCTGTGTATGTGTGAGTGTGTGTGTGTGTGTGTGTGTGTGTGTGTGTGTGTGTGTGTGTGTGTGTGTGTGTGAGGGGGGGTGGGGGGGACAGGCTGTGTATGTGTGTGTAGGGACTGGGGGGGGCAGGCTGTGTATGTGTGTGTAGGGACTGGGGGCAGGCTGTGTATGTGTAGGGACTGGGGGGCAGGCTGTGTATGTGTGTGTGTAGGGACTGGGGGGGCAGGCTGTGTATGTGTGTATGTAGGGGGGGCAGGTTGTGTATGTGTGTGTGTAGGGACTGGGGGGGGACAGGCTGTGTATGTGTGTAGGGACGGGGGGGAAGGCTGTGTGTGTAGGG
The DNA here is from genome assembly GCF_028390025.1 of Pseudophryne corroboree. Lineage (NCBI taxonomy): Eukaryota > Metazoa > Chordata > Amphibia > Anura > Myobatrachidae > Pseudophryne > Pseudophryne corroboree. The sequence continues at coordinate 218,638,997 of NC_086451.1, read as the reverse complement.
ACTGGGGGGTCAGGCTGTGTATGTGTGTGTGTGTGTGTGTGTGTAGAACTCTAAGGCAACGTTTCTCAACCTGGAGCACTCGCTGTGACATTTGAGGGTATGCAGAATATTTTCTATAGCAGTGTGGCAGGGTAGAACATCCTGGGGATAATTAGTCACATATGTAAAGCAGTGTCCTAGGGATCTCTAACCTCATGTAGGCTTTGTGTGTATGGGGGGCAGAGGGGGAGGTGCTGGGGGAACAGGCTGTGTATGTGCGTGTGGAGAAAATTGGGGGCGGAGCAGACTGTGAATGTGTGTGTGTGTAGGGACTGGGGGGGCAGGCTGTGTATGTGTGTAGGGACTGGGGGGGGGACAGGCCGTGTGTGTGTAGGGACTGGGGGGGCAGGCTGTGTATGTGTGTGTGTGTGTGTGTGTGTGTGTGTGTGTGTGTGTGTAGGGACTGGGGGGACAGGCTGTGTGTGTGTGTGTGTGTAGGGACTGGGGGTGGGGCAGGCTGTGTATGTGTGTGTGTGTGTAGGGGGGGGTGGGGGGGGGACAGGCTGTGTATGTGTAGGGACTGGGGGGACAGGCTGTGTGTGTGTGTGTGTGTGTGTGTGTGTGTAGGTACTGGGGGTGGGGGCAGGCTGTGTGTGTGTGTGTGTGTAGGGGGGGTGGGGGGGACAGGCTGTGTATGTGTATGTGTAGGGACTGGGGGGGGGGCAGGCTGTGTATGTGTGTGTGTAGGGACTGGGGGGCAGGCTGTGTATGTGTAGGGACTGGGGGGCAGGCTGTGTATGTGTGTGTGTAGGGACTGGGGGGCAGGCTGTGTATGTGTGTGTGTAGGGGGGGCAGGCTGTGTATGTGTGTGTGTAGGGACTGGGGGGGGGGACAGGCTGTGTATGTGTGTAGGGACGGGCGGGAAGGCTGTGTGTGTAGGGACTGGGGGGTCAGGCTGTGTATGTGTGTGTGTGTGTGTGTGTGTGTGTGTGTGTGTGTGTGTGTAGGGACTGGGGGAGGACAGGCTGTGTGTGTGTGTGTGTGTGTGTGTGTGTGTGTGTGTGTGTGTGTGTAGGGACTGGGGGGGGACAGGCTGTGTATGTGTGTGTGTGTGTGTGTAGAGACTGGGGGGGACAGGCTGTATATGTGTGTGTGTAGGGACTGGGGGGGGGGCAGGCTGTGTATGTGTGTAGGGACTGGGGGGACGGGACAGGCTGTGTGTGTGTGTGTGTGTGTGTGTGTGTGTGTGTGTGTGTGTGTGTGTGTGTGTGTGTGTGTAGGGCATAGGTGCCAATTTCGTGGATGCTCGGGCCCGGGAGCACCCACGGAAAATGATGAGCATCCAGTGCTGGCGCTCAGGGCAGCAGGCTCAGGGCACCGTACCGTACGGACAGCACAGTGGCGGCAGCACACTACAGCCCTGGGAGCTGCCTATATCCCCACTGCCCCACGGCTCCCAATCCCCACTGCCCTGGAGCAAAGGTGACGGAGAATAGGCACGGACCAGCTAACATCCTAGGTGTGGATTGGCCAAGGCTCCTCACTGGGAAGATTTTGGCATTTGGCCCCGTCCCCCTGTTTAATCACTCTCGTTAGATGGACCTTTACTACCTGCCGCCGGCTCTGCACCTCCTGCTAGGGGATGGGAAACTGGAGCAACATCCTATAAATCTTCTGGGGTTGTCTCTCAGCTGTATACTAGGTACTGTGTAAGCTGTTGTGGGGTGCCATGTTGACTATGTTTATACAAATAGGGGTTTTGTTATTAATGTGTACAGTCTTTTGTTGTAAGGCATATGTGAGACCCATAGTTGTTCTTGTTAAAAAATGTTGAGCTTTATCTCATTTCAAATTACCCTCCCTCTAACACCCCGTTAGCGTCTCTGCCCTCACCCTCCCTCCAACTCCCCCTCAGCGTCACTGCACTCATCCTCCCTGTAACTCTCCCTCAGCGTCCCTGCACTCACCCTCCCTGTAACTTTCCCTCAGCGTCCCTGCCCTCACCCTCCATATAAGTCCCCCTTCAGAGCCCCTGCCCTCAGCCTCCCTCTAACTCTATTAAGGTATGCTAAAACTGAGGCAGGGCATGCTGGAATGTGTAGTTCCACAGCAGCTGGAGGGCTGCAGGTTGAAGACCCATGGGCTAGGGTGTGGATCATAGGGTCGACGACCACACTGTCAACAGTCATTAGCATACCTCCCGACTTTTGTCCCTTTAGAAGAGGGACACGCCGCGCCGAAGTCGCGGCTGCGGGCGAAAAGGGGGTGGAAGTTCAATCAGAGGGGCGGGGCCTCACAGTAAGGGGCAGGACCTATCGCCGCGACACCCGTTTTTGTCATTTTGGGGGCGTGTCCAGCGCTCCATGAGCCGCTGGACAGCCCCTGGCTCTCCTCCTTGTGCTGATAGATGCCGTCCCATCTATTTAATGTGATCACCGGCTGCTTTTCAAAGCAGAGCAGCAGTGATCACAGGATCTCCCAACCCCCCCCCCCCCCCCCCCCCCCCCCCGCGGGAGGGACAGCGGGACAGTGTCCAATTAGCGGGACTGTCCCGCTGAAATCGGGACAGTTGGGAGGTATGCATTAGGTCAACCACTATTAGTCGACAGTGACTAGGTCGACACCTGAAATAGGTTGATGCGGTCATTACGTCGACATGGAAAAGGTCGACATGCGGTTTGTTTGTTTTTCAAATGGTGTCCTTTTCTTCGGAAAGTGACCGGGAACCCCAGTTAGTGCACCGTGTCCCCTCGCATGGCTGACAAGGTGCCTCGCTCCGCTACCGCTGCGCTCGGCACGGGTTACTATTCCCAATCGTAGTCCACGTGGATCGTAACATATGAAAAAGATTTTAAAAAACCCTCATGTTGACCTTTATCCATGTCGACCTAGTGACCATGTCAACCTAATGCATGTCGACCAATAGTGGTCGAGCTAATGACTGTCGACCTAAGTGTGGCTGATGTAGAGACCGGATACCAAAGGCTATGAATTATATATTCACCTAAAGTGTCAACGCTTTGATGCCCTTCTGGAACAATTTCAAGACCACCAACAATTACACAAGCCGCTCTCAAAGCAAAAAGTACCGGCATTTACTTGTCGGCTTGAGATCGGCTGCACTAATTATTGTCAGTCTTGAAAATGGTCCGGAAGGGGACTGAAACATTGATGCCGACACTGTGAACATGTCAATATTCTGCAGAAGTTGACATAGTTCAAGCTGACATTTCAAAAATGTTGACATCATAACTTCTGACATTGGAATTGTTGACATGCTGACTGCATCCCATAAATACAATACCACACTTTAGTGCACAATTCATTATACACAACACAGCTGTAGTGATGCATCGCAACCAAAATGTTGTCTTTAAAATTAAAACGTGTCCTACTCTGTTGTAATCAGCAAATTTGATTCTACGCCTCTGCTTACCTGCTACAGCAAGCAGACACTAGGGGATACATTTACTAAAGGTTCTAAAAATGAAAAGTGGTGATGTTGCCCGTAGCAACCAATCAGATTCTGTCTATCATTTTTCTAGGATGCATTAGAGAAATGATAGACAGAATTTGAATGGTTACTATGGGCAACATCACCAATTTTCATTATTAGAACCTTTAGTAAATGAACCACTAGGACCCAGGATGGCTTTGACTCAGGAAAGAACAATGTGTGGCGGGCCCTGCATGAGTCACAAACCCGCTGTTGCTGGTCACACCCCCTGCGACAGTGCACAATAGGTCCTTCACAAATTTCAGCTCCAGGCCCATGTGGTCCTTAATCTGGCACTGGGTCCAGGGAGCCCACTCCGCTCACACTGCATCCATGTTTAATTACTTTTCCAGAATCCCGAGTCAGCACTGCAACTGTAGCAAAAATCACAGGGAAAATGGGCACCGCAAATGCGCATAAGTGGTTAGTTGCCAGAACATGGCGGGCATCATTACTCCGGAGACTAAGTAGTAGACTCTTGCACAAAGCCCAAGTCTTCTGCGCTGCAGAGAGGAGGGGGTCTGCATGGAGTATGCACTCCTCTGTTATCCGCCCCTGATACTGCATGTTCATTTAGTTTTACCAGTTTTTGGTTGAGTCAAAATAATAAGGTTTAAAAATATGTCATCTGCAGAGTTAAAAAAAGAAAAAGTCTGTCCCTGTATCCTTGTAAACTGTTAGAACACAACAATGCTTTAGCAAAATACTAAGAAAAAATGTGAATTGTAGTTTTGTTACATTTTTTCTTAAGTTTTAATGTTTTTTGGGGAAAAAATATTTATGCAATTCATTGTTTCTCTAACGTCCTAGTGGATGCTGGGGACTCCGTAAGGACCATGGGGAATAGACGGGCTCCGCAGCAGACATGGGCACTTTAAGAAAGAATTTAGATACTGGTGTGCTCTGGCTCCTCCCTCTATGTCCCTCCTCCAGACCTCAGTTTGAATCTGTGCCCGGACGAGCTGGGTGCTGTTCAGTGAGCTCTCCTGAGCTTGCTGTAAGGAAGTATTTTGTAAGGTTTTTTATTTTCAGGGAGCTCTGCTGGCAACAGACTCCCTGCATCGTGGGACAGAGGGAAGAGAAGCAGCCCTACTCTCTGAAGATAGGTCCTGCTTCTTAGGCTACTGGACACCATTAGCTCCAGAAGGATCGTACACAGGATCTCACCCTCGTCGTCCGATCCCAGAGCCGCGCCGCCGTCCCCCTCGCAGAGCCGGAAGACAGAAGCCGGGTGAGTATGAGAAGCAAAGAAGACTCGAAATCGGCGGCAGAAGACTCCGTTCTTCACATGAGGTAATGCACAGCACTGCAGCTGTGCGCCATTGCTCCATACACACCTCACATACTCCGGTCACTGTAAGGGTGCAGGGCGCAGGGGGGGGGGGGGGGTTGCCCTGGTCAGCATATGGACCTCTGTTGGCAAAAGTAAGCATATATACAGTTGGGCACTGTATATATGTATGAGCCCCCGCCATAAAGATGTGTATTTTAGCGGGACAGAAGCCCGCCGTCGAGAGGGCGGGGCTTCTCCCTCAGCACTCACCAGCGCCATTTTCTCTCCACAGCTCCGCTGAGAAGAAGCTCCCCAGGCTCTCCCCTGCAGATCACGGTAGAAAAAGGGTTAAAAGAGAGGGGGGGCACATAATTAGGAGCTAAAAACACAAATACAGCAGCTACTGGGTTAACATTAAGTTACTGTGTTATTCCTGGGTTATATAGCGCTGGGGTGTGTGCTGGCATACTCTCTCTCTGTCTCACCAAAGGGCCTTGTGGGGGAACTGTCTTCAAAAAGGGCATTCCCTGTGTGTGTGGTGTGTCGGTACGCTTGTGTCGACATGTCTGATGAGGAAGGCTATGTGGAAGCAGAGCGGGAGCAAATGAATGTGGTGTCTCCGCCGACGGCGCCGACACCTGATTGGATGGATATGTGGAAGGTTTTAAATGATAATGTTAATTCCTTGCATAAAAGGTTAGACAAAGCTGAAACCTCAGGACAGTCAGGGTCCCAACCCATGCCTAATCCTATGTCGCAGAGGCCGACAGGGTCTCAGAAGCGCCCACTATCTCAAATTATTGACACGGATACCGACATGGATTCTGACTCCAGTGTCGATTACGATGATGCAAAGTTACAGCCAAAATTGGCTAAATCCATCCGTTATATGATTATAGCTATTAAGGATGTGTTGCACATCACAGAGGAAACCCCAGTCCCTGACAGGAGGGTTCATATGTATGGGGAAAAGCAGCCGCAGGTAACTTTTCCCCCCTCACACGAGCTCAATGAGTTATGTGAAAAGGCTTGGGAATCTCCAGATAAAAAACTGCAGATTTCCAAAAAGATTCTTATAGCGTATCCTTTCCCGCCAGCGGACAGGTTACGCTGGGAATCCTCCCCTAGGGTGGACAAAGCTTTGACACGCTTATCCAAGAAGGTAGCCCTGCCGTCACAGGATACGGCTACCCTCAAAGATGCTGCGGATCGCAAACAGGAGGTTACCCTGAAGTCCATTTATACACATTCAGGTACCTTACTGAGGCCGGCAATCGCGTCGGCTTGGGTGTGTAGTGCTGTAGCAGCTTGGACGGATACCTTATCTGAGGTACTTGATACCTTAGACAAGGATACTATATTAATGACCCTGTGGCATATTAAAGACGCTGTCCTTTATAAGAGAGATGCTCAGAGAGACATTAGCCTACTAGGTTCTAGAATAAATGCTATGTCGATTTCTGCCAGAAGGGTCCTGTGGACTCGGCAATGGACAGGTGATGCCGACTCAAAAAGGCACATGGAGGTTTTACCTTACAAGGGTGAGGAATTGTTTGGGGAGGGTCTCTCGGACCTGGTCTCCACAGCTATGGCTGGGAAGTCAAATTTTTTGCTATATGTTTCCTCACAACCTAAGAAAGCACCGTATTACCAAATGCAGTCCTTTCGATCACAGAAAAAAAGAAAGTCCGAGGTGCGTCCTTTCTTGCCAAAGGCAGGGGCAGAGGAAAGAAGCTGCACAACACAGCTAGTTCCCAGGAACAGAAGTCCTCCCCGGCTTCCACTAAATCCACCGCATGACGCTGGGGCTCCACAGGCGGAGCTAGGCCCTGTGGGGGCGCGTCTCCGAAATTTCAGCCACAAGTGGGTTCACTCACAGTTGGATCCCTGGGCAATAGATGTTGTGTCTCAGGGATACAAGCTGGAATTCGAAGAGATGCCCCCTCACCGATACCTCAAGTCGGCTCTGCCAGCTTCCCCCTTAGAGCGGGTAATAGTGTTAACTGCAAATCACAAATTGTATCTTCAACAGGTGGTGGGCAAGGTTCCCCTCCTTCAACAAGGAAATTGTTATTATTCGACCATGTTTGTGGTACCGAAACCGGACGGTTCGGTCAGACCCATATTGAATTTAAAATCCCTGAACGTGTACCTAAAAAGGTTCCGGTTCAAGATGGAATCGCTGAGAGCGGTCATTGCAAGCCTGGAAGGGGGGGATTTTATGGTGTCTCTGGACATAAAGGATGCATACCTTCATGTCCCCATTTATCCACCTCATCAGGCGTACCTCAGGTTTGTGGTACAGGATTGTCATTACCAATTTCAGACGTTGCCGTTTGGTCTCTCCACGGCTCCGAGAATATTTACAAAGGTAATGGCGGAAATGATGGTACTCCTGCGGAAGCAAGGGGTTACAATTATCCCATACTTGGACGATCTCCTCATAAAAGCGAGGTCAAGAGAGCAGTTGCTGATCAGCGTAGCACGTTCTCTGGAAGTGTTACGGCAACACGGCTGGATTCTGAATATTCCAAAGTCGCAGTTGGTTCCTACGACTCGTCTGCCCTTCCTGGGCATGATTCTGGACACAGGCCAGAAAAGGGTTTATCTCCCGATAGAGAAGGTTCAGGAACTCATGACACTGGTCAGGGACCTATTAAAACCAAAACAGGTGTCAGTGCATTACTGCACTCGAGTCCTGGGAAAGATGGTGGCATCGTACGAGGCCATTCCCTTCGGCAGGTTCCATGCGAGGACCTTTCAATGGGACTTACTGGACAAATGGTCCGGATCACATCTTCAGATGCATCGGTTAATCACCCTATCCCCCAGGGCCAGGGTGTCTCTCCTGTGGTGGCTGCAGAGTGCTCACCTTCTCAAGGGCCGCAGATTCGGCATTCAGGACTGCGTCCTGGTGACCACGGATGCAAGCCTCCGAGGGTGGGGAGCAGTCACACAGGGAAGAAATTTCCAAGGTCTGTGGTCAAGTCAGGAGACTTGCCTTCACATCAACATCCTGGAACTAAGGGCCATTTACAACGCCCTACGTCATGCAGAGGCCCTGCTTCGCGGTCAACCAGTTCTGATTCAGTCAGACAACATCACCGCTGTGGCTCATGTAAACCGACAGGGCGGCACAAGGAGCAGGGTGGCGATGGCGGAAGCCACCAGAATTCTTCGCTGGGCGGAGAATCATGTAAGCGCACTGTCAGCAGTGTTCATCCCGGGGGTAGACAACTGGGAAGCAGACTTCCTCAGCAGGCACGACCTCCACCCGGGAGAGTGGGGACTTCATCAAGAAGTCTTCGCACAGCTTGCAAGTCGGTGGGAACTGCCTCAGGTGGACATGATGGCATCCCGCCTTAACAAGAAACTACAGAGGTATTGCGCCAGGTCAAGAGACCCTCAGGCGATAGCTGTAGACGCCCTGGTGACACCGTGGGTGTTCCAATTGGTCTATGTATTTCCTCCTCTTCCTCTCATACCCAAGGTGTTGAGAATCATAAGAAAAAGAGGAGTGAGAACAATACTCATTGTTCCGGATTGGCCAAGAAGGACTTGGTATCCAGATCTGCAAGAAATGCTCACAGAGGACCCGTGGCCTCTTCCTCTAAGACAGGACTTGTTGCAACAAGGGCCCTGTCTGTTCCAAGACTTACCGCGGCTGCGTTTGACGGCATGGCGGTTGAACGCCGGATCCTAGCGGAACAAGGCATTCCAGATGAGGTCATTCCTACGCTGATAAAGGCTAGGAAGGACGTGACAGCTCAACATTATCACCGTATATGGCGAAAATATGTTGCTTGGTGTGAGGCCAGGAATGCCCCTGCGGAGGAATTCCAGCTGGGCCGTTTCCTTCACTTCCTACAGTCAGGAGTGACTTTGGGCCTGAAATTGGGTTCCATTAAGGACCAGATTTCGGCCCTATCCATTTTCTTTTAAAAAGAGCTGGCTTCTTTACCTGAAGTTCAGACGTTTGTGAAGGGAGTGCTGCGTATTCAGCCTACTTTTGTGCCCCCGGTGGCACCTTGGGATCTTAACGTGGTGTTGAGTTTCCTGAAATCCCACTGGTTTGAACCACTCAAAACGGTGGAATTGAAATATCTCACGTGGAAGGTGGTCATGCTACTAGCATTGGCTTCGGCTAGGCGTGTGTCAGAAATAGCGGCTTTGTCACATAAAAGCCCCTATCTGGTTTTCCATGCGGATAGAGCAGAATTGCGGACCCGTCCACAATTTCTGCCAAAAGTGGTTTCATCCTTTCATATAAACCAACCTATTGTGGTGCCTGTGGCTACTACTGACTTGGAGGATTCCGAGTTACTTGATGTGGTCAGGGCTTTGAAGGTTTATGTAGCCAGAACGGCTAGGGTCAGGAAAACAGAATCTTTGTTTATCCTGTATGCTTCCAACAAGCTTGGTGCTCCTGCTTCAAAGCAAACTATTGCTCGCTGGATCTGTAATACGATTCAGCAGGCTCATTCTGCGGCTGGATTGCCGCTGCCAAAATCAGTTTAGGCCCATTCCACTAGGAAGGTGGGCTCTTCTTGGGCGGCTGCCCGAGGGGTCTCGGCATTACAGCTGTGCCGAGCGGCTACTTGGTCAGTTTCAAACACTTTTGCAAAGTTCTACAAGTTTGATACCCTGGCTGAGGAGGACCTTGTGTTTGCTCATTCGGTGCTGCAGAGTCATCCGCACTCTCCCGCCCGTTTGGGAGCTTTGGTATAATCCCCATGGTCCTTACGGAGTCCCCAGCATCCACTAGGACGTTAGAGAAAATAAGATTTTACTTACCGGTAAATCATTTTTCGTAGTCAGTAGTGGATGCTGGGCGCCCGTCCCAAGTGCGGACTTCTTCTGCAATACTTGTATATAGTTATTGCTGCAATAAGGGCTATGTTATTGTTGCATCAGGGTTGAACTGATGCTCTGTTGTTGTTCATACTGTTGACTGGGTAAGTTTATCACAAGTTATACGCAGTGCCGTAACTAGACATTTTAGCGCTGTGTGCAAGAAACAACATCGGCGCCCCCCCCCCCCCCCCCCCACACACACACCTTTAAAACAGGGCCAGTGCGCACCTGCGGCGCGCACCAAAAATGTAGGGGTGTGTCTTCATGAGAAAGGGGTGTGACCACAAAATAATACCAAATTATATTACACTGCACAGTAGTCTTCGTTATTCAAATTACGCCGAACAGTAGTGCCACTTACACACACATTACAATAGGCAGAGCTCCCTTTTACACCTTACAGCAGGCAGTGCTCCCTGTTACACCTTGCGGCAGACAGAGAACCCTTTTACACCTTACGGCAGACAGAGCTCCCTTTTACACCTTACGGCAGGCAGAGTCACCATTTACACCTTACGGCAGGCAGAGTCACCATTTACACCTTATGGCAGGCATAGTCCCCTGTCACACATTACGGCAGGCAGAGTCCCCTGTCACACATTATGGCAGGCAGAGTCCCCTGTCACACACTATGGCAGGCAGAGTCCCCTGTCACACATTATGGCAGGCAGAGTCCCCTGTCACACATTACGGCAGGCAGAGTCCCCTGTCACACATTACGGCAGGCAGAGTCCCCTGTCACACATTACGGCAGGCAGAGTCCCCTGTCACACATTACGGCAGGCAGAGTCCCCTGTCACACATTACGGCAGGCAGCGTCCCCTGTCACACATTACGGCAGGCAGAGTCCCCTGTCACACATTATGGCAGGCAGAGTCACCATTTACAGAGTCCCACGTCCTCCTCCGCTGAAATATTCTGTGATTGCCCCTGTGCATGTCCATCTTCCCCCATTCCCTCCTCTGTCATGCTGTGCTGACTTTACCTTATGGCCTGTACCAGTGGCGCAAGTTTAATCTAGATGCCCGGAGGTGGAATAGACGATGGTGTGCCCCCCCCCCCCCCCCCCTCAAAGTTCACACACAGCCACATAGGCACACACACAGTCACACATGCACACACACACAGTCACATATGCACACACACAGTCACATATGCGCACACACACGCAGCCACATATGCGCACACACAGTCACACATGCACACACTGTCACATATACACAGATAGGTACATATACACACACACATAGTGACATATGCACACACACAGTCACATATACACACACAGTCAAATATACACAGACAGCCACATACACTATACACACATAGTTATATACAGTCACATAAGCACAGCCAGCCACATGTACACCACAGCACATATACATAGACAACCACATATGCTACATACACACACAGCAATAGAATACACTACTCTCCCGACCACATCGTTATTGACTCCTCAGTCACTGACTCAGTTACTGACTCCTCCTCCCTGCTGAGCGGCGCCTGCTGCTCTCCCACCCGCGGCCCACCTGCAGTGTCACAGCGGTATCCCTCTGCTCTGCACGCCTGCAGACACTGTGGACGGCTTCTCAGTCAGGCAGCGGGCGGACAAGGGCCGGCGGGCCGGCCGGCCGGCGGGCGGGGGGGAGATGCCCTTACTCGCGGCTTCCTGCAGCTGCACAGCACTCCAAGCTCCAAGTCCGGCTTGGGGAGGAGGGGAGGCGGAGCTGACACTCAGGCAGTGGCACCCACGCTGCCGCTGTCTAGTATACATTATGGTGGAGGCTGGTTGCGCCTCAGGTCATCCTGCGCTGTGTGCAAGGCACACAGCGCACATACCTAGTTATGGCCCTGGTTATACGGTGTGATTGGTGTGGCTGGTATGAGTCTTGCCCTGGATTTCCAAAATCCTTTCCTTGTACTGTCAGCTCTTCCGGGCACAGTTTCTCTAACTGAGGTCTGGAGGAGGGACATAGAGGGAGGAGCCAGAGCACACCAGAATCTAAATTCTTTCTTAAAGTGCCCATGTCTCCTGCGGAGCCCGTCTATTCCCCATGGTCCTTACGGAGTCCCCAGCATCCACTACGGACTACGAGAAATAGATTTACCGGTAAGTAAAATCTTATTATTATTGCCTTATGTCATTTCTGTGCTTTAAATTTTGTTTAGAAAATATGTATTTTCTATAGAGTGGTGCCTAAACATTTTATCTAATAGCAATTATATTAATTCTACATGTTTTGTTTTTACAAATGTACGAATAACACAAATTTGTTGCCAGGCGGTACCCAGGAGGGAGATGACTGAGGACCACTTGTATATGCATTTCTTCATTGCAACTGTATTACAATAATTGTTTTCTATTTGTGCCATTTTTCTAATAAAAAAAAGATATTTAACCTGTTTATTTTTGATGAATCCGCACCTGGAAACCCGAGACTGTTCTACCAGACACATTATTAACTCAAGGTCTTCACTTGAGTTCCCATGACATTTGTATGGGGTACTGTGATACCTGCACTGGCATTCTGAACATATTAGTTGAGAGCAAATGCCATAGACTAGAAATAATCAAAGAATGATCAGAGCAATTGATGAATGAGCGAGCCAAGGTGAAGATTGTGTCTAATGGAGACCAGAGCAGTAGAACATGTAATATGTGGGTTGATGGATGCTCCTACAAGCCTTCTACCATTTGTATGTAGTATTGCCCAGGGGCGGAATTGGAATTGAAAGTGACCCTGTAAATATTTGTAGAAGTGGCCTCACATGGGCAGCACCAGAGGTATTCTGTGTAACCATAGCAGCATGGGTTGCCGTTAAAATGTTGGATGTCGGGATCCCGGCGTTCAGGATACCGACGCCGAAATCCCAATGACCGACAATACTGACAGCCATAGTATTGGCGTACCAGAGCTATTCCCACTCGTGGGTGTCCATGAAACCTATAGAGTGGGAATAGATCCTGTGGCGAGCACAGCGAACCACCAAGCCCACAGCATGGCGAACGCAGCGAGCATGCCGGCATTCTGGCGAGCGGGATGCCACTGTTGGGATATTGACAGCCGGCATCCTGTCTGCCGGTAAAGCGTATGTAATCCAGCAGCAGCACCACCCCTCACATGCCAACAAACAAAACTGGCCCCACATGCACATAAACCTACGGGGATCTTCCCTGTAAGCCCTCTAGAAAATCTGCCCCTGGTATTGTCAGCTTCTTGACATTCTCCTGTTTTCAACTTTAGAAATAATTGTACTTGAGATACAGTAGGTGTCAATGGGGCATTTTTCCACATCTCACAGCTAGGGGAAGATCTCACGGTGATGCAGTATACCAGCAAAGCCACTGCTGATGCAGTTACAGAGTTTATTAAAGTAGGTGATATATTAGAGTCAGTGATTCCCAGTAGTAGTTAGAGTTTAGGGTAAACTGAGACAATAGAGGGCTCTGCAACTTTAACAGGAGTTTACAACTAGTCCATTTATTATTTTAAGGGGCCTGTTTCTCAAAAAATATTTGAAGAATATTCCCCAAACACCAGTTTTCACGGGATATCCACAAATTTTAAGTATCGACCCTAGTATATGTATAGCATATGTACATTGGTGGTCACTCCGAGTTGTTCGCTCGGTAATTTTCTTTGCATCGCAGCGACTTTCCGCTTATTGTGCATGCGCAATGTTCGCACTGCGACTGCGCCAAGTAAATTTGCTATGAAGTTTGGTATTTTACTCACAGCATTACGAGGTTTTTTCTTCGTTCTGGTGATCGTAATTTGATTGACAGAAAGTGGGTGTTTCTGGGCGGAAACTGGACGTTTTATGGGAGTGTTTGAAAAAACGCTACCATTTCTGGGAAAAACGCGGGAGTGGCTGGAGAAACGGAGGAGTGTCTGGGCGAACGCTGGGTGTGTTTGTGACGTCAAACCAGGAACGACAGGCACTGAACTGATCGCACTGGCAGAGTAAGTCTCGAGCTACTCAGAAACTGCACAGAGAAATCTTTTCGCAATATTGCAAATCTTTCGTTCGCAATTTTGAGAAGCTAAGATTCACTCCCAGTAGGCAGCGGCTTAGCGTGTGCAAAGCTGCTAAAAGCAGCTTGCGAGCGAACAACTCGGAATGAGGGCCATTGGCCCACAGATATTTCAGATATCTGACAGTGTCCCGTTTTCGCTTGTAAAATTATCCCTAAGATTTCCATGAGGGCTGTTTTTTTGGGCAGATTTACCGAGCTCTGGAATGTTGCTAATGCCATCACCAAATGACATTAGCTCCTGTAGCCTGTGGGCTACAGTTCGCAAGAGTAACCGTGAAAGAGGTCCATATTAGTAACCTTACCCAGCACTCTCCATTCACACATGCATGGTCAGCAGACCATGAATGAGCAGTAGTCCGCCCAGCTTCCAAATGAGAAATGAAGTGCTTATTTCTTAGTACATCCTTATAATTATTCATTTTTTATTAACACATAATTCTAATTATCAGGTCTAGGACCCGATAATTAATAAATATGCCCTATAGAGTGAATTTATCTAATTTCATTGTTATATTGTACCACTCCATTTCAGTCTGACCACTCCATGTACAACTGCCAGTCTGTTATATGTTACTATATAGGACTACAGTATGACATTATAACGTGTTGCTTCACTACTTGCCTAAAGCCTGGATTTGAACCATAATATTCTTCTAATGTCAAACATGGCAGTTAAGAGCTGATTGGCTGATACTTTATCTCTATCCACTTTATCTCAATCCAAGGCTTAGTACATAGACCCCATAGTGAATTTTGACATTATGACTGGTGACATCATGCCTGCAGGATGTGGCATATATGAAAAAGCTATTCTCCAGAAACACTAGTTTACTTGTGTTTATATTTATATGCAAATGATAATTCTAGATTTTGCAATCCGTAACTAGATATGAGGTTTGCAACCAATAATGACAGTTACAAGTGAGTTCTAAGTATAGTGTTGGCTTATCATGCCCCATTACAGCTTGATGCAAAGCATCCAAATCTATAATAAGGTGGTAAGTATTCATTTGCATATAAATTAATCTGACTCACATAACCCCAATGAAAAATGCAATCAACTCATTACTGGCACTTTACATGTTTTTGAATCCAGACATAAACTACAGTGCCACAGGGTGACACAGATAGTATACTGCAAATATATATGTATGTACAGTATGTATTGTATGTATATCTGTACATATAATAAAACCATAAGAGTTGTGTCTGTACATAGTAATTTTTTGTTTGACCAATATACTTCTAGAGACTGTGTATGAACTATGGAGATGAAAAAAAAACATTTGGGAATTTTTGTCTGTCTGTTTGTTTGTTTGTTTGTTTGTTTGTTTGTGTGTCTGTCTGTTTATTTATTCTGGCATCACGCAAAAACTACTGGATGAATTTGGATTGTGTTTTCACTATTGTATAGCGTAATGTCCTAGAAAGAAACTGAGGTATGTATGCTCTCGATATGACATCAGGGAGAGGAGCAATAAAGGAAAACAATTTTCCTTTTCAATTCAAGCGCCTGCAGTTTCCTGTAAGCATCTGCTTCACTATGATGATAAAAAAGTCACAAGGACAAATGCTCAGGGATGCAGGCGTAGATCGCAGGACCAGCTGCTTCTCCCATGGGCAACTTTACGTACCTTGGTGGTCATTCCGAGTTGTTCGCTCTGTAATTTTCTTCGCATCGCAGCGACTTTCCGCTTATTGCGCATGCGCAATGTTCGCACTGCGACTGCGCCAAGTAAATTTGCTATGCAGTTAGGTATTTTACTCATGGCATTACGAGGTTTTTTCTTCGTGCTGGTGATCGTAATGTGATTGACAGGAAGTGGGTGTTTCTGGGCGGAAACAGGCCGTTTTATGGGAGTGTTTGAAAAAACGCTACCGTTTCTGGGAAAAACGCGGGAGTGGCTGGAGAAACGGAGGAGTGTCTGGGCGAACGCTGGGTGTGTTTGTGACGTCAAACCAGGAACGACAAGCACTGAACTGATCGCACTGGCAGAGTAAGTCTCGAGCTACTCAGAAACTGCACAGAGAAGTCTTTTCGCAATATTGCGAATCTTTCGTTCGCAATTTTGATAAGCTAAGATTCACTCCCAGTAGGCGGCGGCTTAGCGTGTGCAAAGCTGCTAAAAGCAGCTTGCGAGCGAACAACTCGGAATGAGGGCCCTTGCTCACAAGTTAGTAGCCCCAAGCATTTGTTTGTGTTAATCCCTAAAGGAAAAACTGCAAATATTAGATGGCACTATTGTCTTTGTAAAACTAGTTCCGCTGAGCAATAGCAGATATCTATGCAAGTGAAGCAAATGCTAATATATATATATATATATATATATGAAAGTAGAGGAAGAAACAGCAGAGCGCCTATAGTGTAGTATCCCTTAGGTTAGTTTTTGTCACACGCAAGAATAATATTGCGTACCGGATTACGGCTTGACTCAATGCCTATCGGTCCCCGTGGTCTTCTAGTCCATACCTCCGTTGGAATCTAGATAGAGTTTAGGAGACAGGGAATCGCTATATAGCGTAGTAATTATTCAACAGTTTGTGTCAGTATTTTACGTCTCACATAAAGTTACATGCGTACCAGATTAAACAATGGTTTTAGGCGTATCAGTGTAAACACTTAAGTCCTTGTCCTCATCAGAGGGTGGCGGTCATCTGGATACCTGCTTTCCTGAAGCGGAGGAAGGTGGCCGGGGCCCTTCTCACCGGGGTCAGTGTTGGGGCAGCAGCAGGAAGGGGCTCTCCTCCTAACCGCAGGTATCTACCTCACAGGTACTTCCGCCATGAGCGGGAGATGCGTGTGAGGTAGATACCTGCGGTTAGGAGGAGAGCCGGCCACCTTCCTCCGCTTCAGGAAAGCAGGTATCCAGATGACCGCCACCCTCTGATGAGGACAAGAACTTAAGTGTTTACACTAATACGCCTAAAACCATTGTTTAATCTGGTACGCATGTAACTTTACTCTATCTAGATTCCAACGGAGGTATGGACTAGAAGACCACGGGGACCGATAGGCATTGAGTCAAGCCGTAATCCGGTACGCAATATTATTCTTGCGTGTGACAAAAACTAACCTAAGGGATACTACACTATAGGCGCTCTGCTGTTTCTTCCTCTACTTTCAGATTCTCTCTTTGGGCTACGTATACCAGGTGGCACTATTTGAAGAACTGAGCTGCCACCCGTTAAAACGGGGTACAGTGTGGACTATTTTGCAATCTAACTGAACATAAGTAGAATAATACCTGAACACTGGACTGGTCATTAGACTAAAGAAAGTCAATTTGTGACTTCAGACTATACTTTATCAGTAAGAAATTTTGCTGTATATTTTGGATAAGCGCACTAACCAACCCTTTTCTTTCAATATATATATATACACACACACACACACACACACACAGGGCCGGCAACAGAAATTGTGGGGCCCGGTACAGTGATATCTCTGGGACCCTGCAAACGCCTCCCTTTAAAAGCAGAGGGTGGGTATAAAAAAAAAGCATAGATTTTATATGTATATACATATATATATATATATATATATATATATAGCAAAAAGACGAGGCGGCACTCAGAGGCTTGTAACTGCAATCATATATTTGTGCAAATGGTGCAAATCATATCAACGTTTCGGGGACCTAGTCCCCTTCTTCAGGATAACACAAGTGCCAAAAGTGAAAGTTTAAATTGACAAGACAAACACTTACCCCCTGACCCCATTCTCTCCACAGCTGCAGCATGTCCATGTGGCCGCCCCTTTGTGGCTTCCGCCCGGCTGCGCGTCTCAGCGGGACCGGAAGTGACGTCACGAGTGTAAGCCGCGTTACCATGGCTACCACCAAACATACTCACCGCCTGGGTATCGCTCCCTGGCCGCGTCACTCACACTACCTCCAGTGCGTCTCAAGATCCCGCGAGATCACAAGCCTTGGATGGGAAGACTTTAGCGTTACCATGGTGATGCTGCAAGCTGTGACACAATACAAATAAAATCAAAACAGTGGCTAAAGTGATATATTAAGATGACATATAACAGTCAATGTTACATCAATATAAAGTGCTAGTGCTGATAAAATACTGTAAACAATTAAAAACATCAGACTGTGCACACAGAAAAATCTGCAGCAAACATGCCAAGGACCTGCTAAATGTGATAAAAAGTCCTAAAAGGCAACTAATGTATGGCAGCTAGCTCTGGACTCAATACCTTCTGTTAGAAAAACTTTTTCAGTTAATTCCACTAACGAGAAGCTCCCCAAAATTGCATCACGCCATGTGCGGCATCACTATACTAGGCCTAAACAAAACTCACAAAAAGTTAATCAAACCCAAATTCTCATTCAGCCCCCCAGGTTTCAAGGTATTGAGCCTGTGGATCCACATGGACTCCAGCTGTAATAGCTTGCGACCTTGATCGCCCCCCCGTATAGACTCGGGGACGTGGTCGATGATGCAGTGTTTAAACGTGGCCATAGAGTTTCTAAAAGTCACGAAATGCTTGGCCACAGGCTGATCTCCACTACCCGATGCCAAAGCATTTCGGATGGCCAATCTATGATGTGCCATTCTGATTTTGAACTGGCATTCCGTTTTGCCGATATAATACCGCCCACATGGGCAGATGATGGCGTAAATGACGAACTTCGTGCTACATGTGAGGGGCCACTTTATCTTATACAGCTTTCCTGAAAAGGGATGCGCTATGGTGGTCCCTGGTGACATGTGAGAACAAGTGGTGCAACCGGTGCACTTAAAGCAACCGTTGCGCCTGGTGAGAAAATGTGTGGGATTCACTCTCAATTTTGCCATATCGGTTTTCACCAATATGTCCCTAATGCTCCTTCCTTTTTTATAACTAGGCATGATGCGTTTATCATGTAGCATCTTTAGCTCCGGGTCTGATGTTATCATAGGCCACAGCTGATTTACTTGCCGTTGCCTCTCCCTACTTGTCACATCATACTCACACACCCAAGGAATGATTTTGGACATATCTTTGGTGTGTTTAGATTTCACCGACACATCTCTCTGTGTTGTCTCTGCTTTCTGGCGGGCCGATCGTATTAGTGACCGAGGATAGCCTCTAGCTGAGAATCTGTCCTCCATTTCTTTCAACTGGCATGACCTTGTGGAATCACTGTTGTTGGCCCTACATACCCGCAAAAACTGAGAATATGGAAGGCCCCTCACAGTGGATCTAGGGTGGAAACTGTCATATCGCAAAATTGTATTGCGATCAGTAGGTTTTCTATAAAGACATGTCAGGATTTTACCCTCCTGAATTTTAATTGAAATGTCTAACGATAACGGTGTGCTGGACAAATTAAAAATGAGTGTTTCCTTTTTAATTTGTCCAGCACACCGTTATCACTAGCTGAAACACGGGTGCTCAGCAAAGGTCTGACTTTTGTCCCCACCAATTTTGGTGACGACTTTAAACAGAAAATCAGCACATTTAAATTGCACCGCACTTTAAAGATTAAAGAGCACTTTGGTAAACAACCTCTACAGGCAACCAAGGAACCGCTGCCCCCAAGAGTCCAGAAATTGGGCCCTAGGTCAAGATTCGATCCAGTGCCTACTAACGCTTCCCTAAAACCTTCAACAGAATGCTGGAGAATCCAGACGTCCAATCCAAGAAACGTCACTTCCATAATTTGCAACATGAGGAGCGCATGGCCCTGAAGGCGTTAAGCAATAGAAAGGACATAATAATTCGGGGAGCCGATAAAGGCGGATCTATAGTGGTTCAGAATACCACAGATTATACAACGGAGTGTCTGAGATTACTTGCCGACAGCGAGACATACTGCATTTTGGACAGAGATCCGTCTGCAGAGTACAAAGCAGAACTGACCTCATTGCTGGAAAAGGCAAAATTGGAAGACCTTATTTCAACAGACATCTTTCATAAGTTGTTGCCTGATAAACCGGTGGTTCCCATATTCTACACCATCCCCAAGGTCCACAAGGACGCACAGAGACCCCCGGGCAGACCCATTATATCTGCCCGTGGGTCTCTGTGTGAGCCGGTAGCCATCTTCTTGGACACTTACTTGCAACCTTGTATTCAGGGTATTTGCACATATTTAAAGGACTCCAGCACTTTGTTACAGACACTTTGCACTTTTGAAAAAATTCCCACTGATGTGTCTTTGGCCTCGGTGGACGTCACCAGCCTATACACCTGCATTCCTCATCAACAGGGGTTGCAGGCTGTGAGGCGTCTAATAGTGGGAAATGCACTTTACACTGGGCCTGACATTGAGTTTTTTCTTGAGTTACTGTGTTTCTCGTTGACACACAATTTTTTAATTTTTGATGGGAGATTCTACAGGCAGCGAACGGGGTGTGCCATGGGGTCTTCTGTGGCACCCTCGTTCGCAAATGCCTTTATGTGGGAAACCGAACGTGAATTATTTTTAGCCAATAGAATCATTGACGACAGATTGTTTATTTATTATAGATATACAGATGATGTGCTGATTTTTTGGCGAGGTGAGATACAGGAATTGGGTGCACTCATTGACTCACACAATCAATCTGATAATCCAGCCAAACTAACCATGACTAGTAGCCCAGTTGAGATTTGTTTTTTAGACATTTCAAATAAAATTCAGGAGGGTAAAATCCTGACATGTCTTTATAGAAAACCTACTGATCGCAATACAATTTTGCGATATGACAGTTTCCACCCTAGATCCACTGTGAGGGGCCTTCCATACTCTCAGTTTTTGCGGGTATGTAGGGCCAACAACAGTGATTCCACAAGGTCATGCCAGTTGAAAGAAATGGAGGACAGATTCTCAGCTAGAGGCTATCCTCGGTCACTAATACGATCGGCCCGCCAGAAAGCAGAGACAACACAGAGAGATGTGTCGGTGAAATCTAAACACACCAAAGATATGTCCAAAATCATTCCTTGGGTGTGTGAGTATGATGTGACAAGTAGGGAGAGGCAACGGCAAGTAAATCAGCTGTGGCCTATGATAACATCAGACCCGGAGCTAAAGATGCTACATGATAAACGCATCATGCCTAGTTATAAAAAAGGAAGGAGCATTAGGGACATATTGGTGAAAACCGATATGGCAAAATTGAGAGTGAATCCCACACATTTTCTCACCAGGCGCAACGGTTGCTTTAAGTGCACCGGTTGCACCACTTGTTCTCACATGTCACCAGGGACCACTATAGTGCATCCCTTTTCAGGAAAGCTGTATAAGATAAAGTGGCCCCTCACATGTAGCATGAAGTTCGTCATTTACGCCATCATCTGCCCATGTGGGCGGTATTATATCGGCAAAACGGAATGCCAGTTCAAAATCAGAATGGCACAGCATAGACTGGCCATCCGAAATGCTTTGGCATCGGGTAGTGGAGATCAGCCTGTGGCCAAGCATTTCGTGACTTTTAGACACTATATGGCCACGTTTAAACACCGCATCATCGACCACGTCCCCGAGTCTATACGGGGGGGCGATCGAGGTCGCAAGCTATTACAGCTGGAGTCCATGTGGATCCACAGGCTCAATACCTTGAAACCTGGGGGGCTGAATGAGAACTTTTTGTGAGTTTTGTTTAGCCCTAGTATAGTGATGCCGCACATGGCGTGACGCAATTTTGGGGAGCTTCTCGTTAGTGGAATTAACTGAAAAAGTTTTTCTAACAGAAGGTATTGAGTCCAGAGCTAGCTGCCATACATTAGTTGCCTTTTAGGACTTTTTATCACATTTAGCAGGTCCTTGGTATAATAAAGGGGGCCTGTTTGCTGCAGATTTTTCCGTGTGCACAGTCTGATGTTTTTAATTGTTTACAGTATTTTATCAGCACTAGCACTTTATATTGATGTAACATTGACTGTTATATGTCATCTTAATATATCACTTTAGCCACTGTTTTGATTTTATTTGTATTGTGTCACAGCTTGCAGCATCACCATGGTAATGCTAAAGTCTTCCCATCCAAGGCTTGTGATCTCGCGGGATCTGGAGACGCACTGGAGGTAGTGTGAGTGACGCGGCCAGGGAGCGACACCCAGGCGGTGAGTATGTTTGGTGGTAGCCATGGTAACGCAGCTTACACTTGTGACGTCACTTCCGGTCCCGCTGAGACGCGCAGCCGGGCGGAAGCCACGAAGGGGCGGCCACATGGACATGCTGCAGCTGTGGAGAGAATGGGGTCAGGGGGTAAGTGTTTGTCTTGTCTATTTAAACTTTCACTTTTGGCACTTGTGTTATCCTGAAGAAGGGGACTAGGTCCCCGAAACGTTGATATGACTTGCACCATTTGCACAAATATATGATTGCAGTTACAAGCCTCTGAGTGCCGCCTCGTCTTTTTGCTACATACCACCGGTTCCCGGTTGGGGAGGTCACCAGAGCAGTACCAGTCCAGCATTGGACTAAGTGGAGTGCCGGAGCAGTTGTTCACTTTATATATATATATATATATATATATATATATACACAGAGTATATACTGTATATTTATATACAGAACTACCTGAGCCACTTGTGTGGGTTGTAGGGTGGTCATACAGGCACGTGGAGGCTACACACACTACTGAGCTTCATTCTGACTTGTTTTAAGGACATTACATCAAAGTTGGATCAGCCTGTAGTGTGTTTTTCCACTTTAATTTTGAGGGTGACTCCAAATCCAGACCTCCATGGGTTAATAAATTTGATTTCCATTGATAATTTTTGTGTGATTTTGTTGTCAGCACATTCAACTATGTAAAGAACAAAGTATTTAATAAGAATATTTAATTCATTCAGATCTAGGATGTGTTATTTTAGTGTTCCCTTTATTTTTTTGAGCAGTGTATATACTGTATATACTATGTGTGTGTGTATATTATATATATATAAGACCAAACACAAGCTGCACTCTCCACTATAATATTCTTAGAATTTCTTTAATCACATCACCTCTCCTTTAATGAGGAGAGATTATTCATTGACTCACAATAATTCAATATTATCTCAGCAATCCAGATTCATTCACATATAAGTTCCACTGAACACTGCATGGCTTTTACACATCGTATGGCAACAACATGATTGATATACCTCGCAAAGCAAAGCTTATGCTCATCCGGAACAATGTCCTTAGTATCCACCCAGGTAACATGTGATATCTGTTTACAAAAAGTATCCATCACAGTTAGAGATGAGCGGGTTCGGTTTCTTTGAATCCGAACCCGCACGAACTTCACTTTTTTTTTCACGGGTCCGAGCGACTCGGATCTTCCCGCCTTGCTCGGTTAACCCGAGCGCGCCCGAACGTCATCATGACGCTGTCGGATTCTCGCGAGACTCGGATTCTATATAAGGAGCCGCGCGTCGCCGCCATTTTCACACGTGCATTGAGATTGATAGGGAGAGGACGTGGCTGGCGTCCTCTCCATTTAGATTAGATTTAGAAGAGAGAGAGAGAGAGAGATTGCTGTGATACTGTAGATTAGAAGAGAGTGCAGACAGAGTTTAGTGACTGACGACCACAGTGACCAGTGACCACCAGAGACAGTGCAGTTGTTTGTTTTATTTAATATATCCGTTCTCTGCCTGAAAAAAACGATACACAGTCACACAGTGACTCAGTCTGTGTGCACTGCTCAGCCCAGTGTGCTGCACATCAATGTATTGTATATAAAGCTTATAATTGTGGGGGAGACTGGGGAGCACTGCAGGTTGTTATAGCAGGAGCCAGGAGTACATGATAAATAATATTATATTAAAATTAAACAGTGCACACTTTTGCTGCAGGAGTGCCACTGCCAGTGTGACTAGTGGTGACCAGTGCCTGACCACCAGTATATTAGTAGTATTGTATACTATCTCTTTATCAACCAGTCTATATTAGCAGCAGACACAGTACAGTGCGGTAGTTCACGGCTGTGGCTACCTCTGTGTCGGCACTCGGCAGGCAGTCCGTCCATCCATAATTGTATTATATACCACCCAACCGTGGTTTTTTTTTTCTTTCTTTATACCGTCGTCATAGTCATACTAGTTGTTACGAGTATACTACTATCTCTTTATCAACCAGTGTACAGTGCGGTAGTTCACGGCTGTGGCTACCTCTGTGTCGGAACTCGGCAGGCAGTCCGTCCATCCATAATTGTATTATAATATATACCACCTAACCGTGGTTTTTTTTTCGTTCTTTATACCGTCGTCATACTAGTTGTTACGAGTATACTACTATCTCTTTATCAACCAGTGTACAGTGCGGTAGTTCACGGCTGTGGCTACCTCTGTGTCGGAACTCGGCAGGCAGTCCGTCCATCCATAATTGTATTATAATATATACCACCTAACCGTGGTTTTTTTTTCGTTCTTTATACCGTCGTCATACTAGTTGTTACGAGTATACTACTATCTCTTTATCAACCAGTGTACAGTGCGGTAGTTCACGGCTGTGGCTACCTCTGTGTCGGCACTCGGCAGGCAGTCCGTCCAACCATAATTGTATTATATACCACCTAACCGTGGTTTTTTTTTCATTCTTTATACCGTCGTCATACTAGTTGTTACGAGTATACTACTATCTCTTTATCAACCAGTGTACAGTGCGGTAGTTCACGGCTGTGGCTACCTCTGTGTCGGCACTCGGCAGGCAGTCCGTCCATCCATAATTGTATTATAATATATACCACCTAACCGTGGTTTTTTTTTCATTCTTTATACCGTCGTCATACTAGTTGTTACGAGTATACTACTATCTCTTTATCAACCAGTGTACAGTGCGGTAGTTCACGGCTGTGGCTACCTCTGTGTCGGCACTCGGCAGGCAGTCCGTCCAACCATAATTGTATTATATACCACCTAACCGTGGTTTTTTTTTCATTCTTTATACCGTCGTCATACTAGTTGTTACGAGTATACTACTATCTCTTTATCAACCAGTGTACAGTGCGGTAGTTCACGGCTGTGGCTACCTCTGTGTCGGAACTCGGCAGGCAGTCCGTCCATCCATAATTGTATTATAATATATACCACCTAACCGTGGTTTTTTTTTCGTTCTTTATACCGTCGTCATACTAGTTGTTACGAGTATACTACTATCTCTTTATCAACCAGTGTACAGTGCGGTAGTTCACGGCTGTGGCTACCTCTGTGTCGGAACTCGGCAGGCAGTCCGTCCATCCATAATTGTATTATAATATATACCACCTAACCGTGGTTTTTTTTTCGTTCTTTATACCGTCGTCATACTAGTTGTTACGAGTATACTACTATCTCTTTATCAACCAGTGTACAGTGCGGTAGTTCACGGCTGTGGCTACCTCTGTGTCGGCACTCGGCAGGCAGTCCGTCCAACCATAATTGTATTATATACCACCTAACCGTGGTTTTTTTTTCATTCTTTATACCGTCGTCATACTAGTTGTTACGAGTATACTACTATCTCTTTATCAACCAGTGTACAGTGCGGTAGTTCACGGCTGTGGCTACCTCTGTGTCGGCACTCGGCAGGCAGTCCGTCCAACCATAATTGTATTATATACCACCTAACCGTGGTTTTTTTTTCATTCTTTATACCGTCGTCATACTAGTTGTTACGAGTATACTACTATCTCTTTATCAACCAGTGTACAGTGCGGTAGTTCACGGCTGTGGCTACCTCTGTGTCGGCACTCGGCAGGCAGTCCGTCCATCCATAATTGTATTATATACCACCTAACCGTGGTTTTTTTATACCACCTAACCGTGGCAGTCCGTCCATAATTGTATACTAGTATCCAATCCATCCATCTCCATTGTTTACCTGAGGTGCCTTTTAGTTCTGCCTATAAAATATGGAGAACAAAAAAGTTGAGGTTCCAAAATTAGGGAAAGATCAAGATCCACTTCCACCTCGTGCTGAAGCTGCTGCCACTAGTCATGGCCGAGACGATGAAATGCCAGCAACGTCGTCTGCCAAGGCCGATGCCCAATGTCATAGTACAGAGCATGTCAAATCCAAAACACCAAATATCAGAAAAAAAAGGACTCCAAAACCTAAAATAAAATTGTCGGAGGAGAAGCGTAAACTTGCCAATATGCCATTTACCACACGGAGTGGCAAGGAACGGCTGAGGCCCTGGCCTATGTTCATGGCTAGTGGTTCAGCTTCACATGAGGATGGAAGCACTCAGCCTCTCGCTAGAAAAATGAAACGACTCAAGCTGGCAAAAGCACAGCAAAGAACTGTGCGTTCTTCGAAATCCCAAATCCACAAGGAGAGTCCAATTGTGTCGGTTGCGATGCCTGACCTTCCCAACACTGGACGTGAAGAGCATGCGCCTTCCACCATTTGCACGCCCCCTGCAAGTGCTGGAAGGAGCACCCGCAGTCCAGTTCCTGATAGTGAGATTGAAGATGTCAGTGTTAAAGTCCACCAGGATGAGGAGGATATGGGTGTTGCTGGCGCTGGGGAGGAAATTGACCAGGAGGATTCTGATGGTGAGGTGGTTTGTTTAAGTCAGGCACCCGGGGAGACACCTGTTGTCCGTGGGAGGAATATGGCCGTTGACATGCCAGGTGAAAATACCAAAAAAATCAGCTCTTCGGTGTGGAGGTATTTCACCAGAAATGCGGACAACAGGTGTCAAGCCGTGTGTTCCCTTTGTCAAGCTGTAATAAGTAGGGGTAAGGACGTTAACCACCTCGGAACATCCTCCCTTATACGTCACCTGCAGCGCATTCATAATAAGTCAGTGACAAGTTCAAAAACTTTGGGTGACAGCGGAAGCACTCCACTGACCAGTAAATCCCTTCCTCTTGTAACCAAGCTCACGCAAACCACCCCACCAACTCCCTCAGTGTCAATTTCCTCCTTCCCCAGGAATGCCAATAGTCCTGCAGGCCATGTCACTGGCAATTCTGACGAGTACTCTCCTGCCTGGGATTCCTCCGATGCATCCTTGCGTGTAACGCCTACTGCTGCTGGCGCTGCTGTTGTTGCTGCTGGGAGTCGATGGTCATCCCAGAGGGGAAGTCGTAAGACCACTTTTACTACTTCCACCAAGCAATTGACTGTCCAACAGTCATTTGCGAGGAAGATTAAATATCACAGCAGTCATCCTACTGCAAAGCGGATAACTGAGGCCTTGACATCCTGGGTGGTGAGAAACGTGGTTCCGGTATCCATCATTACTGCAGAGCCAACTAGAGACTTGTTGGAGGTACTGTGTCCCCGGTACCAAATACCATCTAGGTTCCATTTCTCTAGGGTTGCGATACCGAAAATGTACACAGACCTCAGAAAAAGAGTCACCAGTGTCCTAAAAAATGCAGCTGTACCCAATGTCCACTTAACCACGGACATGTGGACAAGTGGAGCAGGGCAGGGTCAGGACTATATGACTGTGACAGCCCACTGGGTAGATGTATGGACTCCCGCCGCAAGAACAGCAGCGGCGGCACCAGTAGCAGCATCTCGCAAACGCCAACTCGTTCCTAGGCAGGCTACGCTTTGTATCACCGGTTTCCAGAATACGCACACAGCTGAAAACCTCTTACGGCAACTGAGGAAGATCATCGCGGAATGGCTTACCCCAATTGGACTCTCCTGTGGATTTGTGGCATCGGACAACGCCAGCAATATTGTGCGTGCATTACATCTGGGCAAATTCCAGCACGTCCCATGTTTTGCACATACCTTGAATTTGGTGGTGCAGAATTTTTTAAAAAACGACAGGAGCGTGCAAGAGATGCTGGCGGTGGCCAGAAAAATTGCGGGACACTTTCGGCGTACAGGCAGCACGTACAGAAGACTGGAGCACCACCAAAAACGCCTGAACCTGCCCTGCCATCATCTGAAGCAGGAGGTGGTAACGAGGTGGAATTCAACCCTCTATATGCTTCAGAGGTTGGAGGAGCAGCAAAAGGCCATTCAAGCCTATACAACTGAGCACGATATAGGAGGTGGAATGCACCTGTCTCAAGCGCAGTGGAGAATGATTTCAACGTTGTGCAAGGTTCTGCAACCTTTTGAACTTGCCACACGTGAAGTCAGTTCAGACACTGCCAGCCTGAGTCAGGTCATTCCCCTCATCAGGCTTTTGCAGAAGAAGCTGGAGACATTGAAGGAGGAGCTAAGACAGAGCGATTCCGCTAGGCATGTGGGACTTGTGGATGGAGCCCTTAATTCGCTTAACAAGGATTCACGGGTGGTCAATCTGTTGAAATCAGAGCACTACATTTTGGCCACCGTGCTCGATCCTAGATTTAAAACCTACCTTGGATCTCTCTTTCCGGCGCACACAAGTCTGCTGGGTTTCAAAGACCTGCTGGTGAGAAAATTGTCAAGTCAAGCGGAACGCGACCTGTCAACATCTCCTCCTTCACATTCTCCCGCAACTGGGGGTGCGAGGAAAAGGCTCAGAATTCCGAGCCCACCCGCTGGCGGTGATGCAGGGCAGTCTGGAGCGACTGCTGATGCTGACATCTGGTCCGGACTGAAGGACCTGACAACCATTACGGACATGTCGTCTACTGTCACTGCATATGATTCTCTCACCATTGATAGAATGGTGGAGGATTATATGAGTGACCGCATCCAAGTAGGCACGTCACACAGTCCGTACTTATACTGGCAGGAAAAAGAGGCAATTTGGAGGCCCTTGCACAAACTGGCTTTATTCTACCTAAGTTGCCCTCCCACAAGTGTGTACTCCGAAAGAGTGTTTAGTGCCGCCGCTCACCTTGTCAGCAATCGGCGTACGAGGTTACATCCAGAAAATGTGGAGAAGATGATGTTCATTAAAATGAATTATAATCAATTCCTCCGCGGAGACATTGACCAGCAGCAATTGCCTCCACAAAGTACACAGGGAGCTGACATGGTGGATTCCAGTGGGGACGAATTGATAATCTGTGAGGAGGGGGATGTACACGGTGATATATCGGAGGATGATGATGAAGTGGACATCTTGCCTCTGTAGAGCCAGTTTGAGCAAGGAGAGATTAATTGCTTCTTTTTTGGTGGGGGTCCAAACCAACCCGTCATTTCAGTCACAGTCATGTGGCAGACCCTGTCACTGAAATGATGGGTTGGTTAAAGTGTGCATGTCCTGTTTATACAACATAAGGGTGGGTGGGAGGGCCCAAGGACAATTCCATCTTGCACCTCTTTTTTCTTTTCTTTTTCTTTGCGTCATGTGCTGTTTGGGGAGGGTTTTTTGGAAGGGCCATCCTGCGTGACACTGCAGTGCCACTCCTAGATGGGCCCGGTGTTTGTGTCGGCCACTAGGGTCGCTTATCTTTCTCACACAGTCAGCTACCTCATTGCGCCTCTTTTTTTCTTTGCGTCATGTGCTGTTTGGGGAGGGTTTTTTGGAAGGGACATCCTGCGTGACACTGCAGTGCCACTCCTAGATGGGCCCGGTGTTTGTGTCGGCCACTAGGGTCGCTTATCTTTCTCACACAGTCAGCTACCTCATTGCGCCTCTTTTTTTCTTTGCGTCATGTGCTGTTTGGGGAGGGTTTTTTGGAAGGGCCATCCTGCGTGACACTGCAGTGCCACTCCTAGATGGGCCCGGTGTTTGTGTCGGCCACTAGGGTCGCTTATCTTTCTCACACAGTCAGCTACCTCATTGCGCCTCTTTTTTTCTTTGCGTCATGTGCTGTTTGGGGAGGGTTTTTTGGAAGGGACATCCTGCGTGACACTGCAGTGCCACTCCTAGATGGGCCCGGTGTTTGTGTCGGCCACTAGGGTCGCTAATCTTACTCACACAGCTACCTCATTGCGCCTCTTTTTTTCTTTGCGTCATGTGCTGTTTGGGGAGGGTTTTTTGGAAGGGACATCCTGCGTGACACTGCAGTGCCACTCCTAGATGGGCACGGTGTTTGTGTCGGCCACTAGGGTCGCTTATCTTACTCACACAGCGACCTCGGTGCAAATTTTAGGACTAAAAATAATATTGTGAGGTCGCTTATCTTTCTCACACAGTCAGCTACCTCATTGCGCCTCTTTTTTTCTTTGCGTCATGTGCTGTTTGGGGAGGGTTTTTTGGAAGGGACATCCTGCGTGACACTGCAGTGCCACTCCTAGATGGGCCCGGTGTTTGTGTCGGCCACTAGGGTCGCTAATCTTACTCACACAGCTACCTCATTGCGCCTCTTTTTTTCTTTGCGTCATGTGCTGTTTGGGGAGGGTTTTTTGGAAGGGACATCCTGCGTGACACTGCAGTGCCACTCCTAGATGGGCACGGTGTTTGTGTCGGCCACTAGGGTCGCTTATCTTACTCACACAGCGACCTCGGTGCAAATTTTAGGACTAAAAATAATATTGTGAGGTGTGATGTGTTCAGAATAGGCTGAAAATGAGTGTAAATTATGTTTTTTGAGGTTAATAATACTTTGGGATCAAAATGACCCCCAAATTCTATGATTTAAGCTGTTTTTTAGTGTTTTTTGAAAAAAATACCCGAATCCAAAACACACCCGAATCCGACAAAAAAAATTCGGTGAGGTTTTGCCAAAACGCGGTCGAACCCAAAACACGGCCGCGGAACCGAACCCAAAACCAAAACACAAAACCCGAAAAGTTTCAGGCGCTCATCACTAATCACAGTCCATAGTTATGGTGCCTTTATTTTTATACACCAAGCGGTGTGTGTGTCCGTCGACTTCAGCTGCCATCCGCGCCGTTCAAGACAAGATACCTATTCCCAAAAAGACACAAAATATACATCTCAATGAACAACTTGAAGCCACCGTGTCAGGATTCAGCCCTCCTACACTGCCCGCGCTGCCAACCACATACCTGTTCAACCTGAACGCTGGCGTGCGTTCCACACCACTGCGCATGTCTGTGCTCTCTCACTACAAGCTCTCGGAGTCTTTTAACTCCCTTCGGGTCCACGTAACCGAGCTCGTCAGCCTGTAGTTCACTTCCTGTCCCTGCTAGACTACACTACCCAGTGTGCCATGCGCCACCCGGCGCCATTTTACTTACTATTCGTAAGCGTGTCACAGTGCGTTCCACTCACTTTAACAGCTTATTAATGTGCTATCAGGATGTTTATTGCGGCTGCGCAATTAGTGTATACTGGCTGGCTTTATCCTCCACAGTGGCTTTTACAAAGTGCATATCATACAAAACAAACAATTCTAATAAAATCATTACACATATATTAAAATCCTCGGTAAACACGAAAAAACTTTTTTATATAGGACTTGGACTAGAATGCCCCTTTATTGTCACTGCGCAAGGAACACCAAATTATCCCACTTACAAGCCTAATGGAGCCTAACTTTAATGGAGCCTAACTTTAGGCCCATATCCACTCCTGTCTGTAGAAAATGGAGAAAACGACCCAGCTGAAAATCTTCCGTAGGAGCATTCTTGGCTTCACACCAAGATACATATTTCCTCCAGATACGGTGATAGTGCTTCGTCGTTACCTCCTTCCTAGCTTTGAGTAGAGTAGGGATGACTTCCCCCGGAATACCCTTCCTAGCTAGGATTTGGTGTTCAACCGCTATGCCATCAAACGTAACCGCGGTAAGTCCTGGAACACGCAGGGCCCCTGTTGTAACAGGTCCTCCCTGAGAGGAAGAGGCCACGGATCTTCTGTGATCATTTCCTGAAGATCTGAATACCAGGCCCTTCGAGGCCAATCTGGAACAATGAGTATTGTCTGCACTCTTGTTCGTCTTATGATTCTCAATAGTTTTGAGATGAGTGGAAGAGGAAGGAACACATAGACCGACTGAAACACCCACGGTGTCACTAGGGCGTCCACCGCCACTGCCTGAGGGTCCCTCGACCTGGAACAATACGTCCAAAGCTTTTTGTTGAGGCGCAACGCCATCATGTCTATTTGAGGAAGTCCCCAACGACTTGTTACCTCTGCAAAGACTTCTTGATGAAGCCCCCACTCTCCTGGATGGAGATCGTGTCTGCTGAGGAAGTCTGCCTCCCAGTTGTCTACTCCCGGGATGAAGACTGCTGACAGAGCGCTTACATGATTTTCCTCCAAGCGGAGAATCCTGGTGGCTTCTGCCATTGCTGCTCTGCTCCTTGTCCCGCCTTGGCGGTTTACATGCGCCACGGCTGTGACATTGTCTGACTGAATCAGAACGGGTAGGTTGCGAAGAAGATTCTCCGCTTGCTGTAGGCCATTGTATATGGCCCTTAATTCCAGCACATTGATGTGTAGACAAGCCTCCTGGCTTGACCATATTCCCTGAAAATTTCTTCCTGGTGTGACTGCTCCCCATCCTCGGAGGCTCGCGTCCGTGGTCACAAGAACCCAATCTTGAATGCCGAACCTGCGATCCTCTACAAGGTGAGCACTCTGAAGCCACCACAGGAGAGATACCCTGGCCCTGGGGGACAGGCTTATCCTCCGATGCATGTGTAGATGGGACCCTGACCATTTGTCCAGAAGGTCACACTGAAAAGTTCTCTCATGGAACCTGCCGAACGGAATTGCCTCGTAGGCTGCCACCATCTTTCCCAATACTCGAGTGCATTGATGAACTGACACTCTTTTTGGTTTTAGCAGGTCCTTGACCATGTTCTGGAGTTCCTGGGCTTTTTCCATTGGGAGAAAAACCCTCTTTTTTCTGTGTCCAGAATCATGCCCAAAAAAGCCAGCCGAGTTGTCGGAACCAACTGCGACTTTGGTAGATTTAGAATCCAGCCGTGTTGTTGTAGTACTCTCAGGGAGAGAGACACGCTCTTTAGTAACTGATCTCTCGATCTTGCCTTTATCAGGAGATCGTCCAAGTATGGGATAATTGTGACCCCCTGCTTGCGCAGGAGCACCATCATTTCCGCCAACACCTTGGTGAAAATTCTCAGGGCCGTGGAAAGCCCAAACGGCAATGTCTGAAACTGGTAATGACAATCCTATACAGCTAATCTCAGGTACGCCTGATGAGGAGGATATATAGGGACATGAAGCTATGCATCCTTTATGTCTAGTGACACCATAAAATCCCCCCCTTCCAGACTGGAGATCACTGCCCGGAGAGATTCCATCTTGAATTTGAACCTCTTCAAATATAGGTTTAGGGATTTTAGATTCAGAATTGGTCTGACCGAGCCGTCCGGCTTCGGGACCACAAACAGGGTTGAATAAAACCCTTTTCCCTGTTGCCCTAGGGGAACCTTGATAATCACCTGTTGTTGACACAGTTTCTGTATGGCAGCTGAAACTGTTTCCCTCTCTGGGGGAGAAGCTGGCAAGTCCGATTTGAAAAATCGGCGTGGAGGCACATCTTCGAACTCCAGTTTGTAGCCTTGGGATACACTTTCGATCACCCAAGGATCCAAATCCGACTGAACCCAGACCTGGCTGAAGAGACGAAGACGTGCCCCCACCGGTGCGGACTCCCGCAGCGGAGCCCCAGCATCATGCGGTGGATTTTGTAGAGGCCGGGGAGGATATTTGTTCCTGGGAACTAGCCATAGCTGGTGCTCTTTTCCCTCTACCGTTACCTCTGGCGAGGAAGGAAGAGCCCCGAAACTTTCTGAACTTATGCGACCGAAAGGACTGCATCTGGTATTGAGGTGTTTTCTTTTGCTGTGAGGGAACATAAGGCAAAAAAGAAGATTTACCCGTGGTAGCTGTGGAAACCAGGTCCGCGAGGCCCTCCCCAAATAAAAATTCACCTTGTAAGGCAAAGCCTCCATATGTGTCTCTTTGAATCAGCATCACCTGTCCATTGACGGGTCCACAGGGACCTTCTAGCAGCAACTGCCATGGCATTGGCTCTTGAACCCAACAGCCCAATATCTCTCGCAGCCTCTCTCATATATAACGCTGCATCCTTAATGTGACCCAAGGTCAACAAAATACTATCCTTATCTAAGGTGTCAATGTCCGATGACAAGTTATCTACCCATGCTGCAATTGCGCTACCTACCCATGCCGACGCTACTACAGGTCTGAGCAGGGCTCCCGTATGCCCGTAAATTGATTTCAAGGTAGTTTACTGCCTGCGATCTGCAGGATCTTTTAGGGCCGCCGTGTCCGGGGACGGTAGCGCCACCTTGTTGGATAAGCGCGTCAAAGCCTTGTCCACCGTGGGCGAGGATTCCCACCATAACCTGTCCTTTGAGGGGAAAGGATACGCCATAATAATTCTCTTGGGAACCTGCAGTCTCTTATCTGGAGTTTCCCAAGCCTTTTCAAATAAAGCGTTCAGCTCATGAGATGGGGGAAACGTTACCTCAGGTTTCTTCCCCTTAAACATGCAGACCCTCGTGTCAGGGACAGAAGGGTCCTCTGAGATATGTAAAACATCTTTTATTGCAATAATCATATATTGAATACTCTTGGCCACTCTTGGGTGTAACCTCGCATCATCATAGTCGACACTGGAGTCAGAATCCGTGTCGGTATCAGTGTCTGCTACCTGGGAAAAGGGACGTTTATAGGACCCTGAAGGGTCTTGTGACACTGCCAAAGCCATGGATTGACTCCCTGCTTTGTCCTTGGACTCTGCTTTGTCCAATCTCTTATGTAATAAAGTCACATTAGCATTTAACATATTCCACATGTCCAACCAATCCGGTGTCGGCTGTGCCGATGGAGACACCACCACCATCTGCTCTGCATCCTCATCAGACGAGCCTTCCGCTTCAGACATGTCGACACACACGTACTGACACCCCCACACACACTGGGAATCTATGAATAAGGGGACAGCTCCCCAATAAGGCCCTTTGGAGAGACAGAGAGAGAGTATGCCAGCACACACCCAGTGCCACTAGATACTGAAAACACAGTCCCAGCCTATACAGCGCTTTTTTGTATATGATTTGCCCCAAATAAATGTGCCCCCCTCATTTTTTATCCCCTGTTACTTGTGTTCAGCAGGGCAGAGTCCGGGAGCAGCTTCTCTGCAGCATGCTGTGGAGAAAATGGCGCTGGTTAGTGCTGGAGGATCAAGCCCTGCCCCCTCGACGGCGGGCTTTGGTCCCGCTCAATTTTTTTATACTGGCGGGGGTTTTATAATATACTGCCTCCGCAGTATCTGAGCATGGTGCCTGTCTTATTTGAGGTAATTATTGCTGCCGCCCCCCCCTGCGCCCTGCACCCTTGCTGTGCCTTGTGTGTGTGGGAGCAATGGCGCGCAGCGTGACCGCTGCACGGTACCTCACTGAAGATCTGAAGTCTTCTGCCGCTTGTGAAGTCTTCTTTCTTCATATACTCACCCGGCTTCTATCTTCCGGCTCTGTGAGGAGGACGGCGGCGCGGCTCCGGGACGAACAGCGAGGACGACACCTGTGTTCCGACCCTCTGGAGCTAATGGTGTCCAGTAGCCTAAGACGCAGAGCCTATCAGTAAAGTAGGTCTGTGTCTCTCCCCTCAGTCCCACGAAGCAGGGAGCTTGTTGCCAGTAGTGCTCCCAAAAAATAAAAAAACCTAACAAAAGTCTTTTCAGAGAAACTCAGTAGAGCTCCCCTGCAGTGCATCCAGTCTCTTCTGGGCACAGGATCTAACTGAGGTCTGGAGGAGGGGCATAGAGGGAGGAGCCAGTTCACACCCATCTAAAGTCTTAGAGTGCCCATGTCTCCTGCGAAGGGACTCAGCATAGGTTCTGTATTGTCTGCAGTATGTTGGGACAGTGGTGGGGCTGTGGGCAGCTCTTTGGGATTTGGGAAGCCTTATATTAACGACTGTCAGTGAGCAAGTAGCGTGGCTCTTCAGTGGCGGCGGCGGCTGCATGGACAGAGTACACTACAGGGAAGCACTGGCGGCGTCGGATCAGTCACTGTATGCATAATGATGGGGCGGAGGTAGGGAGGCCAATCCCGGGATCGGGCTCGGCGGGATCTCGGGATTTGGGCCCAAAAATGCTGGGATTTGAATCCCAGGATTGGAGCTTCCAATCCCCGGGATTCACAGGATTAGAGTGCGCATGCGCAGTTTTTACCGGACAGCGCTGAGCACTATAGCTCAGCGCTGCCCGGCTGTCAGCGAGGTAGTTCCACACATACACTGACTGCGCTAGCTGCATTTCAAATGTAGCGCCGGCTGCCAGCCAATCAGAGCTGGCAGACCGGCAGCCAATCAGGGACGCGGCAGTGGCCGCGGCTCCTGATTGGCTGCCGGACTGCCAGTTCTGACTGGCTGGCGGCCAGCGCTACATTTGAAATGCGGCTAGCGCGGTCAGTGTGTGTGTGTGTCCATGGCTGCTGCCCGCGGCCCGCCCAATTAGTAAGTACTATCGCTACCTACAGCCACACTCCCTCACTGCTCCAGACATCCTCCCTCTCTCTCTCTACTCCTGACATCCTCCCTGCTCGCTACACCCACCTTCCCTTCCTGCTCCTCACATGCTCCCTACACACCCACTTTCCCGCTGCTCCCTACACCCACCCTCCCTTCCTGCTCCTTAAATTCTCCCTACACCCACCCTGCCTTGCTCCCTACATCCACCCTCCCTCCCTCGCTGCCTTCCACCCCACGCTGCCCTCCACATATACTCTCTCTGCTCCCTACACTGATCCCTACTGCAATCCCGGGATCCCGGGAATCCCGGGATTGAGCATTTTTCAATCCCGAATCCCGGGATTGAAAAAATGCCCCGGGATTGGCCTCCCTAGGCGGAGGGGGAGTCAGCAAGACCACCCGGATCAAGTTGCGGGAGCCGCAGGTGTAATGTTTGTTATGGCTTCTAAATGTTTTTAACTTAATTCAAGAGCAGCTGAGAAATACATTTTAAACAACATTATTAGGCACAGTGGCCCCATTTTTTGTATCCCTGGCCTTTGGGGCCCCCCTGAACCTCTGGGCCCTGTACGGGTGTCCCCTTTGTCCCCCCCTGTCGCCGGGCCTATATATATATATATATATATACCAAACAGAATCAGGTGGCACTCAAAGACTTATAGCTTTGTGGAAACAAACTTCACCCCGTGAAGATTTTTAATAAGAACAACAGGTAACGTTTTGGGGACGTGTCCCCTTCCTCAGACAGTTCAACAGTGCAAACAACAGTGTTTAAATACCATACATTGACCCCACTTACCCCCACAATCACGACTCCCAGCTGCGCGGACCACGGCGTGTCTCGGCGTCCTCCGTCCCGCACTTCCGGCTTCGACGTCACCGCCCGACCGGAAGTGACTCGTTCAGGCTTCGCCGGTCACCATGGCAACGCGCTGGGAGCACTGTGAATGTAAACAAAACAGCACATGTACATCACTATCAAAAATAGCAAAGCTAACAATGTGTCATAAAAACGGCACACATCTCAAAAGCGCTCACTCGGAGCTGGAGTGTGTCAATCAAAGCAATCATTTGTGTGATAATCCGACAAACTAAAAATGACAAAACATAAACATAGATATGCATTAGAACCTAACTGACAACACACTGTCTAACGCTAATGGAAATCTTATATTTCCAACTCTCCCGTGCTGCTGCTTCCCGAGCTAAATTAAAATTCACTGGAGGTGGACAGGCATGGATGGCTCTATTCATGGGGAAATCACTGTTCATTAGCCATGGCTGTCCTTCCTATAGATAAACAGCTCTGGTATAGACTCCACAACTTATTGCAATAATGCGATTTAATCAATGTAGTAAAACCACACAGGTGATGCCAAATCAAGGAACTGGGCCTTTAGCAGGGACTTAAATGTAAATTTTTTAAAAAATAAAAATAAAAATAAAAACTGGTTGAGACCTAGAGAAAATTAATTAATCCCAAGGACTCATTTAACCCTCTGGGGGCTAGGCAATCCAGGCGAAAAATCAACCTGGATTCCAGCTGTAACAGTTTTTTCCCCCTGTCACCCCCTCGTATAGACGCTGGTACATGATCAATGGCCCTATACCTCAGGCTTGCCAACGTGTGATGCTGTGTGGCAAAATGCCTGGCCACAGGTTGATCACTAGTTCCTGCTTGTATGGCTGCCCGAATAGCAGACCTATGCTGAGTTAATCGAACCTTTAATTGGCATTCAGTTTTGCCCACGTAATAGAGCCCACATGGGCACACTATTACGTAGACAACAAATCGGGAAGTGCAGGTAAGTGGCCACGTAATTTTCAGGCGTTGGCCCGTATGTGGGTGAGGGAAAGTCTCACCAACTAACAAGAAGGAACAGGTCGTGCATCCCAGGCATTTGAAGCAACCATTTTTCTTGCTTAAAAAGTGCCTGGGTGCAATCTTGGCGTCAAAACCCATGATGTCAGTTTTGACCACCAAGTCCTTCAAATTCCTGCCCCTAGCGTAACTCGCCATGAGTTTACTGTTTTGAAGGCATTTTAAGTCAGGGTCCGAGGTCTGGTAAAGCAAGTCAGGGACATGTGGCAAATGGTCACCTCGGACCCTGACTTAAAATGCTTTCAAAACAGTAAACTCATGGCGAGTTACACTAGGGGCAGGAATTTGAAGGACTTGGTGGTAGAGATGAGCGCCTGAAATTTTTCGGGTTTTGTGTTTTGGTTTTGGGTTCGGTTCCGCGGCCGTGTTTTGGGTTCGAACGCGTTTTGGCAAAACCTCACCGAATTTTTTTTGTCGGATTCGGGTGTGTTTTGGATTCGGGTGTTTTTTTCAAAAAACACTAAAAAACAGCTTAAATCATAGAATTTGGGGGTCATTTTGATCCCAAAGTATTATTAACCTCAAAAACCATAATTTACACTCATTTTCAGTCTATTCTGAATACCTCACACCTCACAATATTATTTTTAGTCCTAAAATTTGCACCGAGGTCGCTGTGTGAGTAAGATAAGCGACCCTAGTGGCCGACACAAACACCGGGCCCATCTAGGAGTGGCACTGCAGTGTCACGCAGGATGTCCCTTCCAAAAAACCCTCCCCAAACAGCACATGACGCAAAGAAAAAAAGAGGCGCAATGAGGTAGCTGTGTGAGTAAGATTAGCGACCCTAGTGGCCGACACAAACACCGGGCCCATCTAGGAGTGGCACTGCAGTGTCACGCAGGATGGCCCTTCCAAAAAACCCTCCCCAAACAGCACATGACGCAAAGAAAAAAAGAGGCGCAATGAGGTAGCTGACTGTGTGAGTAAGATTAGCGACCCTAGTGGCCGACACAAACACCGGGCACATCTAGGAGTGGCACTGCAGTGTCACGCAGGATGTCCCTTCCAAAAAACCCTCCCCAAACAGCACATGATGCAAAGAAAAAAAGAGGCGCAATGAGGTAGCTGTGTGAGTAAGATTAGCGACCCTAGTGGCCGACACAAACACCGGGCCCATCTAGGAGTGGCACTGCAGTGTCACGCAGGGTGTCCCTTCCAAAAAACCCACCCCAATCAGCACATGATGCAAAGAAAAAGAAAAGAAAAAAGAGGTGCAAGATGGAATTATCCTTGGGCCCTCCCACCCACCCTTATGTTGTATAAACAAAACAGGACATGCACACTTTAACCAACCCATCATTTCAGTGACAGGGTCTGCCACACGACTGTGACTGATATGACGGGTTGGTTTGGACCCCCCCCAAAAAAGAAGCAATTAATCTCTCCTTGCACAAACTGGCTCTACAGAGGCAAGATGTCCACCTCATCTTCACCCTCCGATATATCACCGTGTACATCCCCCTCCTCACAGATTATCAATTCGTCCCCACTGGAATCCACCATCTCAGCTCCCTGTGTACTTTGTGGAGGCAATTGCTGCTGGTCAATGTCTCCGCGGAGGAATTGATTATAATTCATTTTAATGAACATCATCTTCTCCACATTTTCTGGATGTAACCTCGTACGCCGATTGCTGACAAGGTGAGCGGCGGCACTAAACACTCTTTCGGAGTACACACTTGTGGGAGGGCAACTTAGGTAGAATAAAGCCAGTTTGTGCAAGGGCCTCCAAATTGCCTCTTTTTCCTGCCAGTATAAGTACGGACTGTGTGACGTGCCTACTTGGATGCGGTCACTCATATAATCCTCCACCATTCTATCAATGTTGAGAGAATCATATGCAGTGACAGTAGACGACATGTCCGTAATCGTTGTCAGGTCCTTCAGTCCGGACCAGATGTCAGCATCAGCAGTCGCTCCAGACTGCCCTGCATCACCGCCAGCGGGTGGGCTCGGAATTCTGAGCCTTTTCCTCGCACCCCCAGTTGCGGGAGAATGTGAAGGAGGAGATGTTGACAGGTCGCGTTCCGCTTGACTTGACAATTTTGTCACCAGCAGGTCTTTCAACCCCAGCAGACCTGTGTCTGCCGGAAAGAGAGATCCAAGGTAGGCTTTAAATCTAGGATCGAGCACGGTGGCCAAAATGTAGTGCTCTGATTTCAACAGATTGACCACCCGTGAATCCTTGTTAAGCGAATTAAGGGCTGCATCCACAAGTCCCACATGCCTAGCGGAATCGCTCCGTGTTAGCTCCTCCTTCAATGCCTCCAGCTTCTTCTGCAAAAGCCTGATGAGGGGAATGACCTGACTCAGGCTGGCAGTGTCTGAACTGACTTCACGTGTGGCAAGTTCAAAGGGCATCAGAACCTTGCACAACGTTGAAATCATTCTCCACTGCACTTGAGACAGGTGCATTCCACCTACTATATCGTGCTCAATTGTATAGGCTTGAATGGCCTTTTGCTGCTCCTCCAACCTCTGAAGCATATAGAGGGTTGAATTCCACCTCGTTACCACTTCTTGCTTCAGATGATGGCAGGGCAGGTTCAGTAGTTTTTGGTGGTGCTCCAGTTTTCTGTACGTGGTGCCTGTACGCCGAAAGTGTCCCGCAATTCTTCTGGCCACCGACAGCATCTCTTGCACGCCCCTGTCGTTTTTTAAAAAATTCTGCACCACCAAATTCAAGGTATGTGCAAAACATGGGACGTGCTGGAATTTGCCCAGATTTAATGCACACACAATATTGCTGGCGTTGTCCGATGCCACAAATCCACAGGAGAGTCCAATTGGGGTAAGCCATTCCGCGATGATCTTCCTCAGTTGCCGTAAGAGGTTTTCAGCTGTGTGCGTATTCTGGAAAGCGGTGATACAAAGCGTAGCCTGCCTAGGAAAGAGTTGGCGTTTGCGAGATGCTGCTACTGGTGCCGCCGCTGCTGTTCTTGCGGCGGGAGTCCATACATCTACCCAGTGGGCTGTCACAGTCATATAGTCCTGACCCTGCCCTGCTCCACTTGTCCACATGTCCGTGGTTAAGTGGACATTGGGTACAGCTGCATTTTTTAGGACACTGGTGACTCTTTTTCTGAGGTCTGTGTACATTTTCGGTATCGCCTGCCTAGAGAAATGGAACCTAGATGGTATTTGGTACCGGGGACACAGTACCTCCAACAAGTCTCTAGTTGGCTCTGCAGTAATGATGGATACCGGAACCACGTTTCTCACCACCCAGGATGCCAAGGCCTCAGTTATCCGCTTTGCAGTAGGATGACTGCTGTGATATTTCATCTTCCTCGCAAAGGACTGTTGAACAGTCAATTGCTTACTGGAAGTAGTACAAGTGGGCTTACGACTTCCCCTCTGGGATGACCATCGACTCCCAGCGGCAACAACAGCAGCGCCAGCAGCAGTAGGCGTTACACGCAAGGATGCATCGGAGGAATCCCAGGCAGGAGAGGACTCGTCAGACTTGCCAGTGACATGGCCTGCAGGACTATTGGCATTCCTGGGGAAGGAGGAAATTGACACTGAGGGAGTTGGTGGGGTGGTTTGCGTGAGCTTGGTTACAAGAGGAAGGGATTTACTGGTCAGTGGACTGCTTCCGCTGTCACCCAAAGTTTTTGAACTTGTCACTGAGTTATTATGAATGCGCTGCAGGTGACGTATAAGGGAGGATGTTCCGAGGTGGTTAACGTCCTTACCCCTACTTATTACAGCTTGACAAAGGGAACACACGGCTTGACACCTGTTGTCCGCATTTGTGGTGAAATACCTCCACACCGAAGAGCTGATTTTTTTGGTATTTTCACCTGGCATGTCAATGGCCATATTCCTCCCACGGACAACAGGTGTCTCCCCGGGTGCCTGACTTAAACAAACCACCTCACCATCAGAATCCTCCTGGTCAATTTCCTCCCCAGCGCCAGCAACACCCATATCCTCCTCATCCTGGTGTACTTCAACACTGACATCTTCAATCTGACTATCAGGAACTGGACTGCGGGTGCTCCTTCCAGCACTTGCAGGGGGCATGCAAATAGTGGAAGGCGCATGCTCTTCACGTCCAGTGTTGGGAAGGTCAGGCATCGCAAACGACACAATTGGACTCTCCTTGTGGATTTGGGATTTCAAAGAACGCACAGTTCTTTGCGGTGCTTTTGCCAGCTTGAGTCTTTTCAGTTTTCTAGCGAGAGGCTGAGTGCTTCCATCCTCATGTGAAGCTGAACCACTAGCCATGAACATAGGCCAGGGCCTCAGCCGTTCCTTGCCACTCCGTGTGGTAAATGGCATATTGGCAAGTTTACGCTTCTCCTCCGACAATTTTATTTTAGGTTTTGGAGTCCTTTTTTTTCTGATATTTGGTGTTTTGGATTTGACATGCTCTGTACTATGACATTGGGCATCGGCCTTGGCAGACGACGTTGCTGGCATTTCATCGTCTCGGCCATGACTAGTGGCAGCAGCTTCAGCACGAGGTGGAAGTGGATCTTGATCTTTCCCTAATTTTGGAACCTCAACTTTTTTGTTCTCCATATTTTATAGGCAGAACTAAAACGCACCTCAGGTAAACAATGGAGATGGATGGATTGGATACTAGTATACAATTATGGACGGACTGCCACGGTTAGGTGGTATAAAAAAACCACGGTTAGGTGGTATATATTATAATAATAATACAATTATGGATGGACGGACTGCCTGCCGACTGCCGACACAGAGGTAGCCACAGCCGTGAACTACCGCACTGTACACTGGTTGATAAAGAGATAGTAGTATACTCGTAACAATTAGGATGACACAATGACGGTATAAAGAATGAAAAAAAAAACCACGGTTAGGTGGTAGGTATATAATAATAAATAATACAATTCTGGTCGGACGGACTGCCTGCCGTGTGCCGACACAGAGGTAGCCACAGCCGTGAACTACCGCACTGTACACTGGTTGATAAAGAGATAGTAGTATACTCGTAACAATTAGGATGACACTATGACGGTATAAAGAATGAAAAAAAAAACCACAGTTAGGTGGTAGGTATATAATAATAAATAATACAATTCTGGTCGGACGGACTGCCTGCCGTGTGCCGACACAGAGGTAGCCACAGCCGTGAACTACCGCACTGTACACTGGTTGATAAAGAGATAGTAGTATACTCGTAACAATTAGGATGACACTATGACGGTATAAAGAATGAAAAAAAAAACCACGGTTAGGTGGTAGGTATATAATAATAAATAATACAATTCTGGTCGGACGGACTGCCTGCCGTGTGCCGACACAGAGGTAGCCACAGCCGTGAACTACCGCACTGTACACTGGTTGATAAAGAGATAGTAGTATACTCGTAACAATTAGGATGACACTATGACGGTATAAAGAATGAAAA
The DNA here is from genome assembly GCF_028390025.1 of Pseudophryne corroboree. Taxonomy (NCBI): domain Eukaryota; kingdom Metazoa; phylum Chordata; class Amphibia; order Anura; family Myobatrachidae; genus Pseudophryne; species Pseudophryne corroboree. The sequence goes on along the minus strand of NC_086451.1, from coordinate 218,595,897 downwards.
AAAAAACCACGGTTAGGTGGTAGGTATATAATAATAAATAATACAATTCTGGTCGGACGGACTGCCTGCCGTGTGCCGACACAGAGGTAGCCACAGCCGTGAACTACCGCACTGTACACTGGTTGATAAAGAGATAGTAGTATACTCGTAACAATTAGGATGACACTATGACGGTATAAAGAATGAAAAAAAAAACCACGGTTAGGTGGTAGGTATATAATAATAAATAATACAATTCTGGTCGGACGGACTGCCTGCCGTGTGCCGACACAGAGGTAGCCACAGCCGTGAACTACCGCACTGTACACTGGTTGATAAAGAGATAGTAGTATACTCGTAACAATTAGGATGACACTATGACGGTATAAAGAATGAAAAAAAAACCACGGTTAGGTGGTAGGTATATAATAATAAATAATACAATTCTGGTCGGACGGACTGCCTGCCGTGTGCCGACACAGAGGTAGCCACAGCCGTGAACTACCGCACTGTACACTGGTTGATAAAGAGATAGTAGTATACTCGTAACAATTAGGATGACACTATGACGGTATAAAGAATGAAAAAAAAAACCACGGTTAGGTGGTAGGTATATAATAATAAATAATACAATTCTGGTCGGACGGACTGCCTGCCGTGTGCCGACACAGAGGTAGCCACAGCCGTGAACTACCGCACTGTACACTGGTTGATAAAGAGATAGTAGTATACTCGTAACAATTAGGATGACACTATGACGGTATAAAGAATGAAAAAAAAAACCACGGTTAGGTGGTAGGTATATAATAATAAATAATACAATTCTGGTCGGACGGACTGCCTGCCGTGTGCCGACACAGAGGTAGCCACAGCCGTGAACTACCGCACTGTACACTGGTTGATAAAGAGATAGTAGTATACTCGTAACAATTAGGATGACACTATGACGGTATAAAGAATGAAAAAAAAAACCACGGTTAGGTGGTAGGTATATAATAATAAATAATACAATTCTGGTCGGACGGACTGCCTGCCGTGTGCCGACACAGAGGTAGCCACAGCCGTGAACTACCGCACTGTACACTAGTTGATAAAGAGATAGTAGTATACTCGTAACAATTAGGATGACACTATGACGGTATAAAGAATGAAAAAAAAAACCACGGTTAGGTGGTAGGTATATAATAATAAATAATACAATTCTGGTCGGACGGACTGCCTGCCGTGTGCCGACACAGAGGTAGCCACAGCCGTGAACTACCGCACTGTACACTGGTTGATAAAGAGATAGTAGTATACTCGTAACAATTAGGATGACACTATGACGGTATAAAGAATGAAAAAAAAAACCACGGTTAGGTGGTAGGTATATAATAATAAATAATACAATTCTGGTCGGACGGACTGCCTGCCGTGTGCCGACACAGAGGTAGCCACAGCCGTGAACTACCGCACTGTACACTGGTTGATAAAGAGATAGTAGTATACTCGTAACAATTAGGATGACACTATGACGGTATAAAGAATGAAAAAAAAAACCACGGTTAGGTGGTAGGTATATAATAATAAATAATACAATTCTGGTCGGACGGACTGCCTGCCGTGTGCCGACACAGAGGTAGCCACAGCCGTGAACTACCGCACTGTACACTGGTTGATAAAGAGATAGTAGTATACTCGTAACAATTAGGATGACACTATGACGGTATAAAGAATGAAAAAAAAACCACGGTTAGGTGGTAGGTATATAATAATAAATAATACAATTCTGGTCGGACGGACTGCCTGCCGTGTGCCGACACAGAGGTAGCCACAGCCGTGAACTACCGCACTGTACACTGGTTGATAAAGAGATAGTAGTATACTCGTAACAATTAGGATGACACTATGACGGTATAAAGAATGAAAAAAAAACCACGGTTAGGTGGTAGGTATATAATAATAAATAATACAATTCTGGTCGGACGGACTGCCTGCCGTGTGCCGACACAGAGGTAGCCACAGCCGTGAACTACCGCACTGTACACTGGTTGATAAAGAGATAGTAGTATACTCGTAACAATTAGGATGACACTATGACGGTATAAAGAATGAAAAAAAAACCACGGTTAGGTGGTAGGTATATAATAATAAATAATACAATTCTGGTCGGACGGACTGCCTGCCGTGTGCCGACACAGAGGTAGCCACAGCCGTGAACTACCGCACTGTACACTGGTTGATAAAGAGATAGTAGTATACTCGTAACAATTAGGATGACACTATGACGGTATAAAGAATGAAAAAAAACCACGGTTAGGTGGTAGGTATATAATAATAAATAATACAATTCTGGTCGGACGGACTGCCTGCCGTGTGCCGACACAGAGGTAGCCACAGCCGTGAACTACCGCACTGTACACTGGTTGATAAAGAGATAGTAGTATACTCGTAACAATTAGGATGACACTATGACGGTATAAAGAATGAAAAAAAAACCACGGTTAGGTGGTAGGTATATAATAATAAATAATACAATTCTGGTCGGACGGACTGCCTGCCGTGTGCCGACACAGAGGTAGCCACAGCCGTGAACTACCGCACTGTACTGTGTCTGCTGCTAATATAGACTGGTTGATATTTAAAGAGATATTAGTAGTATACAACAATACTATACTGGTGGTCAGGCACTGGTCACCACTCCTGCAGCAAAAGTGTGCACTGTTAATTAATATAATTGTACTCCTGGCTCCTGCTAACAACCTGCAGTGCTCCCCAGTCTCCCCCACAATTAATTATAAGCTTTTAATTTATACATTGATGACTGTGCAGCACACTGGGCTGAGCTGAGTGCACACAGACTGAGTCACACTGTGTGACTGACTGTGCTGTGTATCGTTTTTTTTTTCAGGCAGAGAACGGATATAGCAGAGAGAAGTGAACGGATATATTATATTAAATAAAAGTTAACTAGCAACTGCACTGGTCACTGACTGTGGTAAACTAACTCTGTCTGCGACTCTGCACAATCTCTCTCTCTCTATCTAATCTATCTCTATTCTAATGGAGAGGACGCCAGACACGTCCTCTCCCTATCAATCTCAATGCACGAGTGAAAATGGCGGCGACGCGCGGCTCCTTATATAGAATCCGAGTCTCGCGATAGAATCCGAGCCTCGCGAGAATCCGACAGCGTCATGATGACGTTCGGGCGCGCTCGGGTTAACCGAGCAAGGCGGGAAGATCCGAGTCGCTCGGACCCGTGAAAAAAAACATGAAGTTCGGGCGGGTTCGGATTCCGAGGAACCGAACCCGCTCATCTCTACTTGGTGGTCAAGACTGACATCACGGGTTTTTACGCCAAGATTGCACCCAGGCACTTTTTAAGCAAGAAAAATGGTTGCTTCAAATGCCTGGGATGCACGACCTGTTCCTTCTTGTTAGTTGGTGAGACTTTCCCTCACCCACATACGGGCCAACGCCTGAAAATTAGGTGGCCACTTACCTGCACTTCCCAATTTGTTGTCTACGTAATAGTGTGCCCATGTGGGCTCTATTACGTGGGCAAAACTGAATGCCAATTAAAGGTTCGATTAACTCAGCATAGGTCTGCTATTCGGGCAGCCATACAAGCAGGAACTAGTGATCAACCTGTGGCCAGGCATTTTGCCACACAGCATCACACATTGGCAAGCCTGAGGTATAGGGCCATTGATCATGTACCAGCGTCTATACGAGGGGGTGACAGGGGGAAAAACTGTTACAGCTGGAATCCAGGTGGATTTTTCGCCTGGATTGCCTAGCCCCCAGAGGGTTAAATGAGTCCTTGGGATTAATTAATTTTCTCTAGGTCTCAACCGGTTGTTTTTTTTTTTTTTTTTTTAATTTACATTTAAGTCCCTGCTAAAGACCCAGTTCCTTGATTTGGCATCACCTGTGTGGTTATACTACATTGATTAAATTGCATTATTGCAATAAGTTGTGGAGTCTATACCAGAGCTGTTTATCTATAGGAAGGACAGCCTTGGCTAATGAACAGTGATTTCCCCATGAATAGAGCCATCCATGCCTGTCCACCTCCAGTGAATTTTAATTTAGCTCGGGAAGCAGCAGCACGGGAGAGTTGGAAATATAAGATTTCCATTAGCGTTAGACAGTGTGTTGTCAGTTAGGTTCTAATGCATATCTATGTTTATGTTTTGTAATTTTTAGTTTGTCGGATTATCACACAAATGATTGCTTTGATTGACACACTCCAGCTCCGAGTGAGCGCTTTTGAGATGTGTGCCGTTTTTATGACGCATTGTTAGCTTTGCTATTTTTGATAGTGATGTACATGTGCTGTTTTGTTTACATTGACAGTGCTCCCAGCGCGTTGCCATGGTGACCGGCGAAGCCTGAACGAGTCACTTCCGGTCGGGCAGTGACGTCGAAGCCGGAAGTGCGGGACGGAGGACGTCGAGACACGCCGTGGTCCGCACAGCTGGGAGTCGTGATTGTGGGGGTAAGTCGGGTCAATGTATGGTATTTAAACACTGTTGTTTGCACTGTTGAACTGTCTGAGGAAGGGGACACGTCCCCGAAACGTTACCTGTTCTTATTAAAAATCTTCACGGGGTGAAGTTTGTTTCCACAAAGCTACAAGTCTTTGAGTGCCACCTGATTCTGTTTGGTACGTGTTGGTGGACTGGCATGTCCACAAGGAAGGGCACCACAGCCAGCTAATGTTGAGGAGTGCCGGGGCACATATTAATTACACAGGTCCTGTGGCTGATTAAAACCAAGTGAAATAGAGTCTTGAAGTCAGCCAGCCACAGAACCTGTGTAATTAATACTTGTCCAGAGTTAAAGGGATGAGGTGGTAACCCTAATATATATATATATATATATATATATATATATATTTATATATATAGATCTCCTTACAAAGAACTAACAATCAAAAAGAGTTGAAAGGATAATAAAAAAGGGGCAGTCTAGATGCCGGCAAATTCTATATTTCTATCTATCTACAGTGCATCCGGAAAGTATTCACAGCGCTTCACTTTTTCCACATTTTGTTATGTTACAGCATTATTCCAAACTTGAATAAATTCATTTTTTCCCTCAAAATTCTGCACACATTACCCCATAATGACAACGTGAAAAAGTTTGTTTTAACATTTTTGCATATTTATAAAAAAACAACAACTATGAAATCACATGTACATAAGTATTCACAGCCTTTGCTGAATACCTTGTTGATGTACCTTTGGCAGCAACAGCCTCAAGTCTTTTTGAATATGATGCCACAAGCTTGGCACACCTATCTTTGGGCAGTTTCGCCCATTCCTCTTTGCAGCACCTCTCAAGCTCCATCAGGTTGGATGGGAAGCGTCAGTGCACAGCCATTTTGAGATCTCTCCAGAGTTGTTCAATCGGATTCAAGTCTGGGCTCTGGCTGGGCCACTCAAGGACACTCACAGAGTTGTCCTGAAGCCACTCCATTGATATCTTGGCTGTGTGCTTAAGGTAGTTGTCCTGCTGATGAACCGTTGTCCCAGTTTGAGGTCAAGAGCGCTCTGGAGCAGGTTTTCATGCAGGATGTCTCTGTACAGTGCTGCATTAATGTTTCCCTCTATCCTAACTAGTCTCCCAGTTCCTGCCGCTGAAAAACATCCCCACAGCATGGGGATGGTATTGGCCTGGTGATGAGCGGTGCCTGGTTTCCTCCAAACATGACGCCTGGCATTCACATCAAATCTTTGTCTCATCAGACCAGAGAATTTTGTTTATCATGATCTGAGAGTCCTTCAGGTGCATTTTGGCAAACTCCAGGTGGGCTGCCATGTGCTTTTTACTAAGGAGTGGCTTTCGTCTGGCCACTTTACCATACAGGCCTGATTAGTGGATTGCTGCAGAGATGGTTGTCCTTCTGGAAGGTTCTCCTCTCTCCACAGAGGAATGCTACAGCTCTGACAGAGTGACCATCGGGTTCTTGGTCACCTCCCTGACTAAGGACCTTCTCCCCGATTGCTCAGTTTAGACGGCCGGCCAGCTCTAGGAAGAGTCCTGGTGGTTCCAAACTTCTTCCATTTATGGATGATGGAGGCCACTGTGCTCATTGGGACCTTCAAAGCAGCATATTTTTCTGTACCCTTCCCCAGATTTGTGCCTCGAGATAATCCTGTCTCGGTGGTCTACAGACAATTCCTTTGACTTCATGCTTGTATTGTGCTCAGACATGCACTGTCAAGTGTGGGACCTTATATAGACATGTTTATGCCTTTCCAAATCATGTCCAATCAAATGAATTTACCACAGGTGAACTCCAATTAAGCTGTAGGAACATCTCAAGGATGATCAATGGAAACAGGATGCACCTGAGCTCAATTTTGAGCTTCACGGCAAAGGCTGTGAATATACTTATGTACATGTGATTTCTTAGTTTTTTATTCTTAATAAATTTGCAGAAATAATTTTTTAAAAAATTCACATTGTCATTATGGGGTTTTGTGTGTAGAATTTTGAGGGAAATAATGAATTTATTCCATTTTGGAATAATGCTGTATCATAACAAAATGTGGAAAATGTGAAGCGCTGTGAATACTTTCTGGATGCACACTATCTATCTATCTATCTATCTATCTATCTATCTATCTATCTAACTATCTAAAAATATATATACCTTTTGGTTCAATCATTATTTCTCTTCTATTTTATTATTTGTTGATAATTAATAATTAATGTATATTTCTTTTGTTTATGTTATTATTAACGCTTACTAAGTAATTTTCCTTGCTATGTGGATACATTGGGGGGAATTCAAGTGTTTGAAAAGTCAGTTGGGGTCTGTTCTTTCCTATCTAATAGACAGGAAAGTACAGACACCCAACCGACTTTTCAAACATTTGAATTCCCCCCATAGTACAATGCTCCCAAAATGCACTTTCATTGATTATCTACGCCTGACAATAAAGCGACATCAGAACTGCATTATTTGACATCATAGTTTTACCTTTTTTATTGTTATTTAAATTGGTTTCTCTGCATACAGTATTACTGAGTCTCCCCCTAGAAGGAGCAAAGTGTGCCCCTCTGACAGCAGCGTTCATGGTCATTGGCACCTGTAATGTTAAGTAAAAAGGTGATCGTTTTGCAAAATGAAATAAGGCTTAATTGACCCTGAAATTGGAAATGCAATGCCACTTTAACTTTAATTACCTATAATTAGAATAGCTCATCCTGCAAAATAAAACCTTACTTTATTTTAATGTGTGAATCAGACATATTATTGAGGAAATACTGTATTCTGCATGAAACACCCAGATATGACATGTTCAGCCATGTTCCAGTTACTATATTGTACAAAGCAGTGCCGTAACTAGACATTTTAGCGCTGTGTGCAAGAAACAGCATTGCGCCCCCCCATATACAAAACAGGGTCAATGCGCGTGCCAAAAATATAGGGGTGTTGCTTCATGGGGAAGGGGAGTGGTCAGAACTCCCTTTTACATATTACATTAGGCAGAGCTCCCTTTTACACAGTACAGCAGGTATAGGGGGTAATTCCAAGTTGATCGCAGCAGGAATTTAGTTGGAATTACCCCATAGTCCCCTTTTACACATTACGACAACAGTCCCCCTTTTTACACATTACGGCAGCAGAGTCCCCCTTTTTTTACACACTAGGCAGGCAGAATCCCCCTTTTTTACACATTACAGTAGCAGAGTCCCTCTTTTTTACATATTACAGTAGCAGAATCCCCCTTTTTTACACATTAGGCAGGCATAGTCCTCCTTTTGTACACATTACAGTAGCAGAGACCACGCATTCCCCCGTTTTGCACGAGAGAGAGAGAATGAATGAGTGAGTGAGTGACTAAGTGTGTGTGTGTTCCAGGGTCGGACTGGCCCACAGGGGTACCAGGGAAACCACCGGTAGGCCCCACTGCCTGAGGGCCCACTCCTTCCTCTAGGGATCAGGTTCCAGACTATGCACTTGTATTATACATGGTAGATATGTTGCATTACACTGCACTAAACTATTGTGTATTTCAAGCCTCCACAGTGGCTTTGTAGACTGGCCACACCCCTAAGTATGGGCCCCTATAACTGCATTCCCCCGGTGGGCCCTCCATGTCCCAGTCCGACACTGGTGTGTTCTGTCAGTCACCTGGAGGTGGTAGGCAGCATCCAGGCGCAGAGCCTCTCCTGGGGTCCGGGACACATGCTGCGACGACGCTACAAGCAGCATAAGAGCGGGTCCTGGAGCAACCTCTGACAGTGCTCCACATCCCGCCAGCAGCAGACAGCCAGCAGGAGTCCCTTTCTCCTGCACTCACAGCGGGACTCCCGGCGGCAGCGGGACCCGGGCAGCTGTGTGCTGATAGATGCCGGCTACAGCCGCACTTCCGCTCCCCTCACATGCAGAGGCGGGAGGCAAGCAGCGGCGCCAGCCCGGGACTGTCACTACTGACTGGCCGTACGGGTAGGTGTGCTGCCAGATGGAGCGCCTTGCCCACATTTGCGCTGTGGGCAAGGCACACTCGGCACACTCGGCACTGGTACAAAGGAAGAGTTTTCCCTCCTGTAGATACTATATTACCATAATGCTTCAGCATGCTTCTGTAATTCATGCATGTGTCCATTAAGTCATGCACATTGGTGTAAAACACTTTCACTGTTTGATATCATAAACCAGGAAAGCACTGGCACAATTTCTTTGTAAATGACCCAAACATTCTTTATGCTATGAAATCACCAATGTTGCACAGAAGAAAAATTGTAGATGTTACTCTGGCATAAGCACCAGATATAACTAAGTCATCTATACACTGACATAATAAATACCCCCCTATCTGAGAATTAGAGATGTGCACCGGAAATATTTCGGGTTTTGTGTTTTGGTTTTGTATTTGGTTCCGCGGCCGTGTTTTGGATTCGGACGCATTTTGTCAAAACCTCCCTGAAAATTTTTTGTCGGATTCGGGTGTGTTTTGGATTCGGGTGTTTTTTTTTTCAAAAAACCCTTCAAAAACAGCTTAAATCATAGAATTTGGGGGTAATTTGGATCCCATAGTACTATTAACCTCAATAACCATAATTTCCACTCATTTCCAGTCTATTCTGAACACCTCACACCTCACAATATTATTTTTAGTCCTAAAATTTGTACGAGGTCGCTGGATGACTAAGCTAAGTGACCCAAGTGGCCGGCACAAACACCTGGCCCATCTAGGAGTGGCACTGCAGTGTTAGACAGGATGGCACTTAAAAAAATTAGCCCCAAACATCACATAATGCAGAGATAAATAAAATAAAAAAGAGGTGCAAGATGGAATTGTCCTTGGGCCCTCCCACCCACCCTTATGTTGTATAAACAGGACATGCACACTTTAACAAACCCATCATTTCAGTGACAGGGTCTGTCACACGACTGTGGCTGAAATGACTGGTTGGTTTGGGCCCCCACCAAAAAAGAAGCAATCAATCTCTCCTTGCACAAACTGGCTCTACAGAGGCAAGATGTCCACCTCCTCATCATCATCCGATTCCTCACCCCTTTCACTGTGTACATCCCCCTCCTCACAGATTATTAATTCATCCCCACTGGAAACCACCATCACAGGTCCCTGTGTACTTTCTGGAGGCAATTGCTGGTAAATGTCTCAACGGAGGAATGTATTATAATTCATTTTGATGAACATCATCTTCTCCATATTTTCTGGAAGTAACCTCGTATGCCGATTGCTGACAAGGTGACCGGCTGCACTAAACACTCTTTCGGAGTACACACTGGAGGGGGGGCAACTTAGGTAAAATAAAGCCAGTTTGTGCAAGGGCCTGCAAATTGCCTCTTTTTCCTGCCAGTATACGTACGGACTGTCTGACATGCCTACTTGGATGCGGTCACTCATATAATCCTCCACCATTTTTTCAATGGTGACAGAATCATATGCAGTGATAGTAGATGACATGTCAGTAATCGTTGGCAGGTCCTTTAGTCCAGACCAGATGTCAGCACTCGCTCCAGACTGCCCTGCATCACCGCCAGTGGGTGGGCTCGGAATTCTTAGCCTTTTCCTCGCAGCCCCATTTGTGGGAAAATGTGAAGGAGGAGTTGTTGGCGGGTCACGTTCCGCTTGACTTGACAAGTGTCTCACCAGCAGGTCTTTGAACATCTGCAGACTTGTGTCTGCTGGAAAGAGAGATACAACGTAGGCTTTAAACCTAGGATCAAGCACAGTGGCCAAAATGTAGTGCTCTGATTTCAACAGATTGACCACCCGTGAATCCTGGTTAAGCGAATGAAGGGCTCCATCCACAAGTCCCACATGCCTAGCGGAATCGCTCCATTTTAGCTCCTCCTTCAATCTCTCCAGCTTCTTCTGCAAAAGCTTGATGAGGGGAATGACCAATCTCAGGCTGGCAGTGTCTGAACTGACTTCACGTGTGGCAAGTTCAAAGGGTTGCAGAACCTTGCACAACGTTGAAATCATTCTCCACTGCGCTTGAGTAAGGTGCATTCCCCCTCCTTTGTCTATATCGTAGGTAGATGTATAGGCTTGAATATCCTTTTGCTGCTCCTCCATCCTCTGAAGCATATAGAAGGTTGAATTCAACCTCGTTACCACCTCTTGCTTCAGCTGATGGCGGGGCAGGTTCAGGAGTGTTTGCTGGTGCTCCAGTCTTCGGCACGCGGTGGCTGAATGCCGAAAGTGGCCCGCAATTCTTCGGGCCACCGACAGCATCTCTTGCACGCCCCTGTCGTTTTTTAAAAAATTCTGCACCACCAAATTCAATGTATGTGCAAAACATGGGACGTGCTGGAATTTGCCCAGATGTAATGCACGCACAATATTGGTGGCGTTGTCCGATGTCACAAATCCCCAGGAGAGTCCAATTGGGGTAAGCCATTCTGCGATGATGTTCCTCAGTTTCCGTAAGAGGTTGTCAGCTGTGTGCCTCTTATGGAAAGCAGTGATACAAAGCGTAGCCTGCCTAGGAACGAGTTGGCGTTTGCGAGATGCTGCTACTGGTGCCTACGCTGCTGTTCTTGCTGCCGGAGGCTATACATCTACCCAGTGGGCTGTCACAGTCATATAGTCCTGAGTCTGCCCTCCTCCACTTGTCCACATGTCCGTGGTTAAGTGGACATTGGGTACAACTGCATTTTTTAGGACACTGGTGACTCTTTTTCTGAGGTCTGTGTACATTCTCGGTATTGCCTGCCTAGAGAAATGGAACCTAGATGGTATTTAGTACCGGGGACACAGTACCTCAATCAATTCTCTAATTCCCTGTGAATTAACGGTGGATACCGGACACACGTTTAACACCACCGCAGCTGCCAAGTCCTGAGTTATCCGCTTTGCAGCAGGATGACTGCTGTGATATTTCATCTTCCTCGCAAAGGACTGTTGGACAGTCAATTGCTTACTGGGAGTAGTACAAGTGGTCTTCCGACTTCCCCTCTGGGATGACGATCGACTCCCAGCAGCAACAACAGCAGCGCCAGCAGCAGTAGGCGTTACACTCAAGGATGCATCGGAGGAATCCCAGTTAGGAGAGGACTCGTCAGACTTGCCAGTGACATGACCTGCAGGACTATTGGTGTTCCTGTCAAAGGAGGAAATTGACACTAAGGGTGTTGGTGGTGTGGTTTGCACTGGGAGCTTGGGTGCAAGAGGATTTAGTTGTCAGTGGACTGCTTTCGCCGTCACCAAAAGTTTTTGAACTTGTCAATGACTTCTAAAGAATGCGCTCCAGGTGACGTATAAGGGAGGATGTTGCTAGGTGGTTAACGTCCTTACCCCTACTTATTACAGCTTGACAAAGGCAACACACGGCTTGACACCTGTTGTCCGCATTTCTGTTAAAATAATTCCACACCGAAGAGGTGATTTTTTTTGTAATTTGACCAGGCATGTCAATGGCCATATTCGTCCCACGGGCAATAGGTGTCTCCCCGGGTGCCTGACTTAAACAAACCACCTCACCATCAGGATCCTCCTTGTCAATTTCCTCCTCAGTGCCAGCAACACCCATATCCTCATCCTGGTGTACTTCAATAGTGACATCTTCAATTTGACTATCAGGAACTGGACTGCGGGTGCTCCTTCCAGCACTTGCAGGGGGCGTGCAAATGGTGGAAGGTGCCACCTCTTCCCGTCCAGTGTTGGGAAGGTCAGGCATCGCAACCGACACAATTGGACTCTCCTTGGGGATTTGTGATTTAGAAGAACACACAGTTCTTTGCTGTGCTTTTGCCAGCTTAAGTCTTTTCATTTTTCTAGCGGGAGGATGAGTGCTTCCATCCTCATGTGAAGCTGAACCACTAGCCATGAACATAGGCCAGGGCCTCAGCCGTTCCTTGCCACTCCTTGTCGTAAATGGCATATTGGCAATTTTACGCTTCTCATCAGATGCTTTTAATTTTGATTTTTGTGTCATTTTACTGAACTTTTGTTTTTTGGATTTTACATGCTCTCTACTATGACATTGGGCATCGGCCTTGGCAGACGACGTTGATGGCATTTTTATCATCTCTGCCATGACTAGTGGCAGCAGCTTCAGCACGAGGTGGAAGTGGATCTTGATTTTTCCCTATTTTACCCTCCACATTTTTGTTCTCCATTTTTTAATGTGTGGAATTATATGCCAGTAATATATCAACAGCAATGGCCTACTGTACTGTACTATATATGTATACCGTTGGTCACCAAAATGCTGCACTGTAATACTAGAAGCTATAGAAAAGTATATATATTATTGTATATATCAGTACAGAGCAGTGTAACTGTGACCCATGTGTCCTGACAAGCAGTATAGAAGCTATAGAAAAGTATATATATTATTGTATATATCAGTACAGAGCAGTGTAACTGTGACATGTGTCCTGAAAAGCAGTATAGAAGCTATAGAAAATAAGAAAAGTATATATATTATTGTATATATCAGTACAGAGTGGTGTAACTGTGACCCATGTGTCCTGACAAGCAGCATAGAAGCTATAGAAAAGTATATATATTATTGTATATATCAGTACAGAGCAGTGTAACTGTGACACATGTGTCCTGACAAGCAGTATAGAAGCTATAGAAAATACGAAAAGTATATATATTATTGTATATATCAGTACAGAGCGGTGTAACTGTGACCCATGTGTCCTGAAAAGCAGTATAGAAGCTATAGAAAAGTATATATATTATTGTATATATCAGTACAGAGCAGAGTAACTGTGACACATGTGTCCTGACAAGCAGTATAGAAGCGATAGAAAATATATATATTATTGTATATATCAGTACAGAGCAGTGTAACTGTGACACGTGTCCTGACAAGTAGTATAGAGGCTATAGAAAAGTATATATATTATTGTATATATCAGTACAGAGCGGTGTAACTGTGACACATGTGTCCTGAAAAGCAGTATAGAAGCTATAGAAAAGTATAAATATTATTGTATATATCAGTACAGAGCGGTGTAACTGTGACCATGTGTCCTGACAAGCAGTATAGAAGCTATAGAAAAGTATAAATATTATTGTATATATCAGTACAGAGCAGTGTAACTGTGACATGTGTCCTGACAAGCAGTATAGAAGCTATGGAAAAGTATATTTTATTATATACTGGTGGTCCCCAGTCCCCACAATGCAGCACACTGATCAGATATTTGCAGCACACTGAGCACAGATATGGAGCATTTTCAGGCAGAGAATGTAGATATTTTCAGCACACTGAGCACAGATTATTTGCAGCACACTGAGCACAGATATTTTCAGCACACTGAGCACAGATTACGGAGCTTTTCAGGGAGAGAACGCAGCCACGTCCTCTCCGTTCAATCTCCAAAGCACAAGTGAAAATGGCAGCGACGCGTGGCTCCTTATATAGAATACGAATCTCACGAGAATCCGACAGCGGGATGATGACGTTCGGGCACGTTCTGGTTTACCGAGCAAGGCGGGAGGATTCGAGGCTGCCTCGGAACCGTGTAAAATAGGTGAAGTTCGGGGGTGGTTCTGATCCCGAGGAACCGAACCCGCTCATCTCTACTGAGAATACAAATTAGCATAAGTAGTAGAACTTTTAATTACAGATGGGCCTGAATGTCAGGTCGGTGAATAGATAGCAGCTATAGTATAGCGGGACTTGAGAATGATGGCTGAATTGCAGAGCTCAGAAAAAGGATAGTGGCAGTGCTTAAAGTTTTCCTTGAGAGGTGGTGGAAATCACCCCCTCCCCACGGTGCCCAAGTAATAAAGGTATTGCGCGCACTGCAAAAAGTGTGTGGTCTCCAAAAGAAAGGGGCGTGGTCACACAATAGAAATAATGCCCACAGAAGTAGCACCCCGTAATACACATAATGCCCACCATAGTAGTGCTTCTTATACAATGCCCACAGTAGTAGTGCTCATTATGCATTGTCCACTGTACTCGTAGTGCCCACAGTGGTAGTGTCCCTTATATAGACCCCATAGTAGTGGTGCCCCTTATGCAATGCCCGCAATAGTAGTGCCCCTTATGAAGTGCCCCCTTTACAATGCCCTCATTAGTAGGGCCCCCAGTAGTAATGTCCTTAATGGTAATGCCGGTGTGTAGTATTGCCCCCAGTAGTAATGTTGCCTGTAGTAATGCCCCCAGTCGTTTAGCCCCCTGTAGTTTAGCCCTAGTAGTTATGCCCCCAGTGGTAATGCCCCTGCAGTTATGACCCCAGTAGTTTACCCCCCCCCTTTAGTTTAGCTTCCCAGTGGTAATGCCCCCAGTAGTTTGCCTACTTGTAGTTTAGCCCCCAGTAGTAATGCCCCCCTGTAGTTTGCCCCCTTGTAGTTTAGCCCCTGTAGTTATGCCTCCAGTAGTTTAGCCCCTGTAGTTATGCCCCCCTTGTAGTTTAGCCCCCAGTAGTAATGGCCCCAGTAGTTTGGCCCCTGTAGTTCTGCCCCCAGTAGTTTAGCCCCCCTGTAGTTTAGCCCCCAAGTAGTAATGCCCCTGTAGTTACGCCGCCAGTAGTAATGCCCTCCTGTAGTTTGCCCCCAGTAGTTAGCCCCTTTGTAGTTTGCCTCCTTGTAGTTTGCCCCCAGTAGCTTGCCCCCTTGTAGCTTGCCCCCAGTAGCTTGCCCCCTTGTAGCTTACCCCCAGTAGTTTGCCACCAGTAGATGGCCCCTCAGTAGTAATGTCCCCCCAGTAGATGCGCTGCTGCACTAAGGAAGAAAACAAAAAACACACCATACTCACCGAGCCCTGCTCCAGCTTCCAGAATGCTGCAATCCTCCTCTCTTGGCGTCCGCTCCTCAGCACTATGAGAGAGATGTAATGACTGACGTCTCTCCCATAGCACACGCCGCACAGTGACAGCGCTGGAAGCCGGAGCTCAGTACTGAGCTCCTGCCTCCGGCTTTTGGTGTAGAGAGGGAGACGGGCGCCCGCTGGTAACACAATTTCAGCGGGCGCCGCTGGGGACATATCGGGTTATGTGAGCCGGAGGAGGCGGAACTGCTTTCCATCTCCAAGTGGAACTGATGGAACACAGTTCCGCCCCGTTCCGGCTCACTTTAACCCCTGGATTGTGGAAAATTGAAGCTATAAGGTGTAAATGTGATCTGACTGTAGTGCTGGTTTGGGACGGGTGTAGTAGGGTATGCCGGCGGCTGGGCTCCTGGCGGCCAGCATACCGGCGACGTAATCCCGACTGCTGGCATATCGACAGCTGGCCGAGCGCAAATGAGCCCCTTTCAGCTCGCTGCGCTTGCCATGCTGCGGGCACGGTGGCGCGCTACGCTATCTATTCTCCCTCCAGGGGGGTCGTGGACCCCCAAGAGGGAGAAAAGGTGTCGGCATGCCGGCTGTCGAGATTCCGGCGCCGGTACACTGTGCACCGGGATCCCGACAGCCGGCAAACTGAAGACCACCCGTTTGGGATAGTGCCATCAGTGTCACCCAACAAAGCGGGGTCCATGCTCCAATACTTTGGGGGTAATTCAGATCTGATCGCTAGGCTGCATTTTTTGCTGTCCTGCGATCAGATAGTTGCCGCCTACTGGGGGAGTATATTTTCGCTGTGCAAGTGTGTGTTCCTATGTGTACGCTGAGCTGCTAAAAATCAATTTGTGCAGTCTCTTGCCAACCCAGGCCTTACTCTTCCAGTGCGATTGATTCCTGCTGATCGGGGGCGGAGCTGATGTCAGACACCCTCCCTGAAAACGCTTGGACATGCCTTGGTTTTTCCTGACACTCCCTGTAAACGGTCAGTTGCCACCCACAAATGGCCTCTTCCTGTCAATCACCTTGCGTACGCCCATGTGAATGGATCCCTTGCACCATCCCATCGCTGACCAGCAATGCCCATTGTAGCTGTCCGATGTGCCTGTGCATTGTGGTGCATACGCATGTGCAGTTTGGACCTGATCGTCCACTGTGTGAAAACGCACATCAGCGATCAGATCTGAATTACCCCCTATGTCCTTCTACACACCTTTCTGTTTTCCGTCAAACAAACAAACAAACAAACAAACAAGTTGAACTGGTCCTTTCCATTAGTGGAGCCACGGGAGGCACTGATAATCTCATGGAGAGGTGTGGTGATTGCTCAGGCCAATAGCTAGCCGCAAGCAGAGAGCTGTAACTTAATTTTGCTCTGCGGGATCTAAGTGTTTTCTGACAGATACATTGAGTTTTTTCTTGACTTTTTTTAACAAATCTATAATCAAGGAGCCCTTCACAAAAATGGAGGCGCTAAGGAAACTCGCTTCAGTGTGTGCTTTAGAAAGTTACATAACTAGAAAGGAGCAAATTGGTTAGATCACAGATTCTCAAACTCGGTCCTCAGGACCCCACACGGTTCATGTTTTCCAGGTCACCTGTGGATTTTAAAATGTGACAGTTGGTGATACACAGTACAGCTGCTGGGTGACATGCAAAATGTGATCTGTTTAGGGTCCTGAGGACCGAGCTTGAGAACCCCTGGGTTAGATATACATAACAGATAACGCCCTGGTTGAGCGAGATGGTTGGCTTGAAGGGGCCTTGCAGGTTGCTGTGTAAGTGAGGTCAGATTGAATGTGAGCACACAGTATGTGTGACTCTACTGAATTTAGGGGCCTTATTCAGATTTGTTAGCTAACCAAAAAAGTTAGCAATTGGGCAAACCATGTGCACTGCAGGTGCTGTGTTCTTAAAGTGTTGTTAAATATAAATACAAGATGAAAATAAACAAACATCTTGTCTTATTAAGAAATATTTGTAAAATATTCCGGCTAGTGACATTCTGGATTTGACATTCCAATGATTTCCAACAATATATTTTAAGCGTTCTTTGGTATCATGAGTGGACAGCAAACTAACTATGTGCTAATTCTTGGAGAGAGAAAAAGTGGACGGAGATAAAGTACCAAAGGGTCTATTCATGAAGCAGTGAAAAGAGAGGAGAAGTGAGCCAGTGGAGAAGTTGCCCATGGCAACCAATCATTGTTGAGGTAATATTTATAAAGTGCATTCTATAAAATTATACGTAGCAGCTGCTAAGTTGCGATGGGCAACTTCTCCACTGGCTCACTTCTCCACACTTTCACTGCTTCATGAAGAGACCCAAGTAACTCGCTTCTGTCATTTCTGTTTAACACAGCCGATTGGCTGGTACTTTATCTCTGTCCACTTTATCTCTTTCAAAGGCTTAGTACAAAGGACCCTTAATTTGGGAAGAAGCATCAGATCCATTATAAGAGCACCTGTGTGGGTAGCTTATCTTGCGTGACTTCGCTCTGTGCATGCTCAACACAATATGAGACCTAACACATATGGAACGTATCTATTCTATAAGTTTGACTCTAGAGGGCATTCTCACATACTGTAGGCAGGGATGGACCTGGAACGTAAAGTGGCTGCATTTAGGAGGGACCAAATCACTTGTAGGCAGGGATAGCAAATTGTTAGTCCCAGCTACAATACAATACAGGGATGGCACCCCAGTGATCGCCATACAATACAAAGATCATCCTAGTAACACAAACTTGGTGACATATAAACTTAAATACAGTGTTCATATTCTATAGTTATGTTGAGAAGAGAATGGCTTCCTGCTCCCTAGAGCTTAAACAACAAACATGAATTCATATAAAAAAAAGGTGGTATGGAAGGAGAGAAGCATAAAGGGTGACAATAATACTCCAGTTCAGCAATATGGGTGACACATGGTTAGACTAACGCCATTGTTCACTGATGCCTATTCGGCCAACTAACTTATTAATTGGCTGCACGTACATGAGTCAAAGTATCACAATATGCAGGGGACAGATTATGGATGAAATTGTATGGTATACTATGCACCTGATTCTGAGTCAGACGACGAAGAGCACACAGCAACATGTACTGGTGGTCGCCTGTCTGCAATTTTATGCAAATGCAGATACAATGTCCTTCCCTTCTGTAAGGAGTGAGAGGCCCACTTATAGCATCTGTGCATTCTGTAATACCTATTGGTATGTCCTTTATATTTGCCACCATTGGGCGTACTATCGAAACTTGCACCAGCCCAATCTCCATCTCACTATGGTCTCCTATGTCTGTGGTTGTGCATCTGTGAACACAGCCACTTTCATTGACATGCCTGGAAACTCCGACAACACACACTGAGCCGAATATTTGTGTGTGTACAACTAGCCATCTCCCAGTCACCACCAGGGGCACCCATCACTTTTCGACAACATTCCTAATACCATCTGTCTCCATCGCAACAGCACTTTGTTGCGAACACTTTGTGTAACGTATGCACATTGCAAAATAATCGCTCTACTATGTGAACACTGGCATTGTGTTCAGATTGTGTGTGGATATGTGAGCATCTGTGTATTATCAGCCCCTGTGATGGTGTAGTGTCGTACCTGTGTTTCCAGATGACGCTTGCTAGTTCAGGACATCTCGCGGCTTCTTCCACAGGAGCCTGTGGCAGAAGGATAGCCACCGCAAGGAAGACCCCACAGATAAAGGAAAACACAAATTGATGGTGACAACAAGTTTATTGCGAAAGAGGTAGTGGGTCACCGCTAAAAGGCCAATTGTGATTTAAGTGAAGCACATCCAGTAAATACCAGCACAACAAATCTCAATAATAAGGCATTTAATATACGGCAAACATCAGTCGCATATGCAAGGAGCATATACACCTTAGCATCAGCTACTTGCATAAGTCACGTGCAACAGCAAAACATTTAAATGTAATCATCACCATCAAATACTGTTAATGTGAACATAAAACTGACATAATCTATAAAATGTCCACAGCGTGGCGCTGTGTCGCTTAAGTTCAGACTGTACTGGAAATAAACTGTTCCGTATACTCTTGTCCTACAGGGGGTGCTGTAGAATAGGTGCGCACTGTGCACAGTATTTGTAATCCAATGGGTGGTGCTGTGGAGCAGCTACTTGTAATGTATAGCACAGGTTTTCAACAGAGGGTGCTGTAGAGCCGGTAATAGCACAGTGTAGAAATAAGCTTCTAATAGAGGGCGCTGTGGAGTAAGTAATGGCACAGTGTAGCAATGAGCTTCTAATAGAGGGCGCTGTGGAGTAAGTAATGGCACAGTGTAGCAATGAGCTTCTAATAGAGAGCGTTGTGGCGTTGAACTGATGTCAGCATACAGTGGGATGCAGAGCAAATGACACAATCCTGGCACACACATAGTGCTGCAGTTTTCCTTGCAATTATAGTGGTAAAGGGAAGCAGGGAGTTCACACAACCTTATCCCTGAAGGCTCTCTGGTAAAGTGTCTGGCAGGCCCAAATAAATCACACGTGTCCCTCTCCTTGTACATAGAGTCCTGCTGTGATCTTTCCCAAGGGGGGCTGTGACGTTGAAAGTTGGCAGGGCGATCACTGTTGGCCTGGGTGCCCATCGTTGGGGGTTGTCTGGGGTGAGGTAGAGTACCTGTATTATGTGCTGCTGTTGCCAGCTCCTGCCGGTCACATCTCCTCACTGCTGCTTTGCAGGGTGACAGCCTTCTCTCAGTGCCCAGTCTCTCCCAGCGCAGCATGCCTCCGGACTTCCAAGCAAAGCTCTTCACACACACACCGGGTCCTGCTTCACTGCCATGCTGCCCTCTGCTCTCAACTCTCTGCAGCTCTCCTTCCTGCTTCTACTCACACTCCACTACGGCCAATCAGAGTGCTCCCAGCTTCCCGCTCTGCCAGGGATCCTGCTAGAGCCCAGGGTCCTAGTGCTATACACATTTTTCTACCTGGTGCCATGGTTGCTTAGCAACCAGATGAAAATGGTTTTAACCCTTACAGTGTCTGGCTGCAGCTGGTGTAAACTAAGAAAAGGGATACCCCAAGAGTGGGTCATCACATCTGTGTTGTCGCTGCTCTTTTCCTTCACAGAGAGCTGTAACCTGTTACAGGGAGGAGAAGCAGGCCACAACGGACCATTGGGAATGGTGGGAGAATGGCTGATCACCAGCTCAGCACTGCTTATGGAGAAAAGCAGTGGCTCCCAAACTCCTTAAGAATGAGTTTGGTACAAGGTGATCAGTAACTGGGAAATTAGCATATCTTCAGTATATATTAGGGCTGGCCCCAATGTGAGCGTAAAAAAAAAGGTATACTGGGGGTAATTCCAAGTTGATCGCAGCAGGAAACTTTTTAGCAGTTGGGCAAAACCATGTGCACTGCAGGGGGGGGGGGGGGGGGACAGATATAACATTTGCAGAGAGAGTTAGATTTGGGTGGGTTATTTTGTTTCTGTGCAGGGTAAATACTGGCTGCTTTATTTTTACACTGCAATTTAGATTGCAGATTGAACTCACCACACCCAAATCTAGCTCTCTCTGCACATGTTATATCTGCCTCCCCTGCAGTGCACATGGTTTTGCCCAATTGATATCAAAAATCCTGCTGCGATCAACTTGGAATTACCCCCATTGTACGTATATAAATTAATAGCTCCAAGAGGCCTCCTCAGCCATTGGCCCACCTGCAACACTCCTGTGCAGACCAGCAAGTATGTGTACATATGTCTGTTAGAAGGAGTATCTCAAGCATCTGATATTGGGCAAGTCGAGTGCATGCTGATGATAAGGACCCACTGTATAGTAAACCAAGAGCATATGTTGCTCATACAACATGCATACAACTCTGCATATCTGCAGATATATGCTTTTTCTGTACACTTTTCTCTTGAGTCATGTATGCCCAGTTTATTTCCACTCTACATCAGCCCCAAAATGTTATATAGCAGAGCATGGGGGGGACAATCTGGTGAGAAGTATTTACAGTTCAATATAAACTAAAGACCATCCAAGCTTCATTTGCATGGTTTGCAACACTGTATTAAAATAACCTGTATTACAGTGTTGTTTTTTTTATTTTCACATCCTTTCCACCATTTAATTCCCGGGCAAATGCAAGAGGCAATGTGGAAGGGAATATGACAAAAGAGGGGGGTCACCAGTGTCAGCGTGGCTACAAATAAATTTGATCGAACTTGTCAAAGTATCTTCTAGCACGAATATCTTGGAATTGTCTTACTGACAGGAAGCCCAGTGTGCATAGGAAAACAAATGCTCCCAAAACAATTGCATATAGAATTGTAACTATTATTAGTGTGTTTGGTGAGGAAAATGAGCTGGGCAGCAACATTGAGGATAGATAGATTGGAGTGGAGAGAGGTATTTGTCAGGAATGTCAGTCAGGAGGAGATTACAGTAGTCCAGTCTGGAGATGACCAGTGAGTGGATAAGAGTCTTAGTAGCATCCTGGGTCAGATAGGGTCTGATCCTGGATATATTTTTTAGATGAAAATGGCAGGTTTGCGAGAGGTGCTGAATGTGTAGTTTGAAGGAGAGGGAGGAGACAAGGATTACTCCAAGACAGCGCACTTGGGGGCTAGAGTAGATAGTAGTGCCATCAATAGATAATGAGATTGTAGGAGGTGAGGTTATGTGGGAGGGAGGGAAGATGATCAGCTCAGTCTTAGACATGTTAAGTTTAAGAAAGCGCAGGAACATCCAAACAGAGATAGCAGAGAGACAGTTGGAGATACGAGTGAGGAGAGCAAGGGAGAGGTCTGGAGAGGAAAGATAGATTTGAGTGTCATCAGCATAGAGATGATATTGGAAATCAAAAGAACTAATGAGCTTACTTAATGAGGACATATAGAGAGAGAAAAGAAGAGGATTAAGGCCAGAACCTTGGGGTACACCTACAGTTAGTGGAAGTGAGGGGGAGGTGGAGTCATGATAGGAGACAGAGAATGAATGGTCAAAGAGGTAGGAAGACAGCCAAAAGAGGGCAGTATCATTCAGACTAATAAAGTGTTGGATTTGCAGTTGGAGAGGGTGGTCCACAGTGTCAAAAGCAGCAGAGAGATCAAGAAGAATAAGTAGAGAGTAGTGGCCCTTAGATTTAGCAGCATGAAGGTCATTGCAGACTTTTGTAATGGCAGTTTCAGTGGAGTGGAGAGGACAGAAGACAGACTGAAATGGGTCAAGCAGTGAGTGTGAGAAAAGAAAGGAAGTGAGGCGGTTGTAGACAATATGCTCAAGGAGTTTGGAGGCAAAAGGGAGAAGAGAGATGGGTCGGTAGTTGGAGAGAGTGTTTGGATCAAGGGTAGGTTTTTTAATAATAGGAGAGATGAGTGCATGCTTGAAGGCAGAGGGGACAGTGCCTGATGAGAGGGAGAGATTGAGAAGGTGGGAAAGATGGGAACAGGCAGAAGGATAGAGGTAGCGGAGGAGGCTGGAGGGGATAGGGTCAAGTGGGGAGGTGGTGAGGGGACAGGAACGAATGAGGGTCATGACTTCCTCACCAGATGCATGGGAGAAAGATGTCAGAGTTGGTGAGAGGGATGGGGAGGGGTGGTAAGGGATGGGAGGAGGCTTGTTGCTGATGGTCCGGTGTGATGTGATGTCCTGACGTATGGAGTCAATTTTGTATGTGAAGTAAGTGAAGTCAAGAGCAGAGAGTGAGGAAGGGAGACGAGGTGGAGGTGGGCAGAGGAGTGAGTTCAGAGTGGCAAAGAGGCACCGGGGGTTGGAAGACTGGGAGGAGATGAGGTTCTTGAAGTATGACTTGTCTAAACAAGAAATAGATCACAAACTGTGCGCCACTATACAGCAGCCCGAAAAAATAAGTGGTTAAAAGTGTCACCACACTTCCAGTGAACATACAGAATACAATAGTTACCACCCTGAATTTCAGGCGCTTTTGAGAGAACCAAACGACATTCAATCTCTTACAATTTGAAGAGCATGTAACCTTTTAGAGTAAAGGATAAAACACAAGCACAGTGTGATACTGTTATAACATTAAATGAACATATATTGGGAGGTCCGGACTCGTACCCGAAATGGTGGTCTACCGTGGTAGACAAATGTGCCTTTTAGGGAGCTGATCACCGACTCGGGATAGTCTTGTGCCTTCTCTAGTTCTTATAGATACCCTCCTTCTCACATTAATCCGCAATACATGTGGATAAAATGGATCTCAAATAGTGTGATACCATAAAAATGTATTTCCACATACAACATATAAAATAAAACCCTTTGACAGATGGCTTCTCACCAGACAAGATGGTCTACAGATATTAGTAGACAACAGCGTTTGTTAATGATACACAGCCAGGCGTCCCCAGGAGTCGTCATGAACAGCCAGGTGAGAGCTCCACGTGTCCCCTGCTACCTCCACCAACGCGTTTCGATAACTAAGCATTATCTTTTTCGAAAGATATGGTGTTTAGCAAGAGAAAGGGAAGCATTGAAGGATGACAGCATAAGTTTGAAATGGAGGAAGTCTGCATTAGAGCGTGATTTCCTCCAGTGTCGCTCAGCAGTATGTGAGCATTTTTGCAGATATCTGGTGCATTTGGTGTGACAGGGTTGAGGTGTTAATTTGCAAGGGTGAATAGTGGTTGGTGGTGCAACAGAGTCAAGAGCAGAAGTAAGGGATGGCTTGTTCAGGGCATGAGAGAAAGAGAATAGGAGAGAGAAGTGAGTCAAACAGGGAGGAAAAGAATGTGGTGTCAATAGCCTCAATGTTACGCTTAGTGATGGTAGCCTTAGGAGGTAGAGATGTAGAAACAGAGAGAGATAGGTTAAAGGAGAGTAAGTGGTGGTCAGAGAGGGGAAATGGGGGATGGAAAAATCAGAAATAGCACAATGGTGAGTGAAGACCAGATCCAGTGAGCTCCCATTAACATTGGAGGGTGAGGAGGTCCACTGGGAGAGACCAAGTGAAGAGGTGAGGTTTAGGAGTTTAGAGGCAGGGGATTGTGTGGGGATATTGATAGGGATGTTGAAATCACCTAAGATAATGGAGAGAATGTCAGAAGAGAGGAAGCCAGGAAGCAAAGTTGTCGATGAATTTGGAGGCAATGCCAGGGGGGCGTTAAATGATAGCTACTCTAAGATGGACTGGTTGGGAGAGGCGTATAGCATGGACCTCAAATGTAGAGGATTTAAGGGATGGTTCTGGTGGTATGAGTTGGTAGGAGTAGATAGGAGGTAAAATGACTCCAACACCACCCCCATGGCGACCCTCAGGTCGGGGTGTGTGTGTGTGAATGCGAGGCCCCCAGCAGATGAAGTAGTGTCAAAGGGAGTAATCTAAGTTTCAGTAATGGCTAGTAGGTGCAGGGAGTTGGAAATGAAAAGGTCATGACTTTGTAACAAATAAATCTGGCATTCCAGAGGGCACAGGATAGGGGGTATGAGTTTGTGGGAGAGATGTAAATGAGATTATCAGGGTTGCTGTAGCGATGAGGTGAGATTAACTTTGAGGGCAGGGATGATGAGAGAGTAGTGATGGTGCGGGTGCCTGAGCTAGGAGGGGAAACTGCAGGAGGTGGGCAGGGAGGGAGTTCAGTGTGATGTGGATGGGGGTGTGGGTAGATGACAGGGAAGGGAGGAAGGGAGCAGGGCTGAGTTGTGGGTTAGCAGGACCATGGGGCAGAGGTGAATGAAAGTGGGGTAACAGGAAAGGAGGGGAAAGGAAACAGAGGGATGGAGGGGAGACAGAGGAGGAGAGAGAGGAGGAGGTGTAGGAGACTAGGGGGAAGGATACATGTGTGAACAGGGGGCAAGATACATGATTAGGTAGACACTGAGTGATATGGGGAGTAAAAGAAAACCTTGACATATAATACAACTTGGCTGCTCTGACAAATGCAGCCTTAACAGAATGTATATATTTCGTTATAAATGAAATAGCTGTGCTGTTTGCATTTGCAAATTATGTTGTATAGAAAATGTTTCATTAAGGCTACTATGCATTCCCTGACCCATATACGAAAAATATCACAAGCTCTTTTGCTAATAATATGGTGCATTTTAAAGATATATATCATCACAAAGATAAGCATTCTGTTTGCGTGGCTATATTATTTTTGGGAGCAGGCAGGTTGATAGGGATTCCCTTCCCCCCAACAAAGGCCCTGACATACATACACATAAGTATACACTCTGCCAGATCTTGTTTCACAAACAATTATAGGTCTGTAGACTCTGCGTATAAACAGCCGTCTCCGTCAGACTCTAGATGGGGAGACCCACACACGGATGTTTGTTATTTGGGTTCTTGGCTGCGGGGAAATTAACTTGGTAAAAACGTTCCAGCTCCCCCTGATTGCTGGGTTCGTTATCAAAACAAAATTTAACTCTTTATGTACTGCTTTGGGTTTCATCTACATTAAACATCTTGTTATTTGTTTTAGGCAGAGAAGTGTATACATCACATGTCTGAATCTATATACAGATGATTCCAATGCAACTGGTTTTGTTGTCGGTCTATGAGAGTTTCCTGTGATGGTGATAAGTGATTCTTTACAGTTCTTCCAGTATTGGATGAGTGATAGTTTTCAGAACACACTGTACAATAGCAAGCTACAATACATAACCTCCACGGCTGAAGGTCATTTTTACCTGCCAGGGTGAGTTCAAACTGTTTATGGAAGAGCAAATTGGGTATAATGTACATTTTTTTGGAGTGTTATTTAGTGTTAGATATTGTACACTCAGATGCATAGTTCAGTGCAAGTTCAATTTAGGAATGGATATTGCGTGTTTTTCGCAGTGTGCAAGATTCAGAGACAAGTGTACGCATCTGTGGGTGATGCTAAATCATACATAACTCACATCCCCACATGTAGTTGAAAGGGCATAGATACCTAGTAATAGGGCACTCACATGTGAGCCAACTTATGTGAGGGCACATCTATGTTGACAAAATTGTGCGCAAAGCAGAGTTTTCCGTATGGGAAGATATACTGGATCTCTTGCACTGTGGATGGGTATGGTGCAAGGGAGCACTGATAGCAGTGATGGTTCTGAAGCCAAGCAGAAGGTGATACCTTTGCATAGATCCACATAACTCAGCATGCAATAGAATTATTCTCTGTGCGATCAATATGGGTGTAATTAGTGCCGAATAGCGTTGAGTTCCACATTGACCCATCAGTGATTCACTACATTTCCTTACAATTCTAAATCCTCATCTATATATATAAATGTGAAAGCCCTCACTCATTCACTCACTCACTCACTCACTCACTTACTCATCAGTAATTCTCTTACTTCCCTATATGTTAGGAAGATGAAATTTAACATACTGTAGGTATTCTGCATGTGATAAATAGAAAAACTACTTAATTAGAATTTAAATAAACCTTCCCTAAGGGGATGAAAAGGGAGTTTACATAATGACGTCATTACCGATGCATGGCTTGCGTTGCGTGAACGATAATGCCCAAATGGACAATAAGATCAAAATTTGGATTGCACCTCCAGGGTGTAGAATTTAATAAATTACAAAAATGTGAAAGCCCTCACTCACTCACTCACTCACTCACTCACTCACTCACTGACAATTCTCTTACTTCCCGATATGTTAGGAAGATGAAATGTAACACAGGTATTCTGCAGATGAGAAATAGGAAAACTACGTAATTAGAATTTTAATAAACCTCCCCTAAGGGGATGAAAAGTGGGTTGACATATAATGATGTCATTACTGATGTGTGGCTTGCGTTGCGGGAATGATAACGCCCAAACAGACAATTGGATCAAAATTTGGATTGCACCTCCAGTGTGTAGAATTTAATAAACTCCAAAAATGTGAAAGCCCTCACTCACTCACTCACTCACTCACTCACTCACTCACTCACTCATTAGTAATTCTCTTACTTCCTGATATGTTAGGAAGATGAAATGTAACATAGGTATTCTGTAGGTGGGAAATAGGAAAACTACGTAATTAGAATTTTAATAAACATTCCCTAAGGGGACGAAAAGTGGGTTGACATAATAACGTCATTAACGATGCACGGCTTGCGTTGCATGAACGTTGACGCCCAAACGGACAATCGAATCAAAATTTGGATTGCACCTCCAGTGTGTAGAATTTAATAAACTACAAAAATAGTTCTGTCACTTTTTACCGTATCTGCTACAGGTGCTCCTCGGGTAACGCCAAGAAACATGGATTATTATTTACTTACATTAAGATGTCTCAAATATAGATCTACCAAATTTTTAACACTCATATATTTACAACCATGAAATTCAGAAACTCCAATGCGAAGAACGGGTAGAACAGCTAGTATTACAACAGTACAACTACTACAAGCGATAGCATAGTAGCGCACGCAGGGGGGTTTCTGAGTATCCAGAAACCCCCCCTGACAGACCAAGTTCTTTTTCCAGAGACGGAGACAACCTTGTCTCCGTCTCTGCACCAGCCGCGCACCCCATTGCCGCTATCCGGCCACTGCCGATTCAGTTGTCAGCGCTTCTGCGTCAGGTGACTTTCTAATCCATATCACCTGACGTGGAGCGCTGAAAGCTGAATCGGTAATGGCCGGGCATCTCACTGCACGCACACTATTACAGCCCTGCCTGACAGTGAGGAAGAGCTTCTGCACCGGCCAGCACGGCCAGCAGTCATGGAGGTGCTCCTGCTGCTGCAACAAACTACGTATGAAGTATGGGGGAAAGGGGGGGGGGGTTGTTGTTGTTGTATGCCCTTTGGTATTTTTTAACAACTGGTATGTGTTTGTGTGAGTGTGTGCAAGAAGTATGCTATATGTGTGTGTGTATATGCCCTCTATGTGTCTTTAAGCATGCTGTGTGTGTGCATTCTACATGTATGCTTTGTGTTTCTAAGAATGCTGTGTGTATGCTGGGTGCCACACATACTGTATACTCTCTCTCACTGTGTGTGTGTGTGTGTGTGTGTGTGTGTGTGTGTGTATATATATATATATATATATATACACACGTAGTTGGATGCTGGATGGTATGGCCCTTTTTTAAGACATATGTACATTTCGAGAGGAAGGGCAGCTGATATTCTTGGACTAACTTGTTAACATATACTGTTTGTGTATATGTATGTATATATACTATATATACATATATATATATATATATATACAGTGTATAGATAGATAGATGGATAGGATATTTATACGGAACCCCCCCCCCCTGAAAATTAGAGATGTGCACTTGAAATTTTTCGGGTTTTGTGTTTTGGTTTTGTGTTCGGTTCCGCGGCCGTGTTTTGGGTTCGACCGCGTTTTGGCAAAACCTCACCGAATTTTTTTTGTCGGATTCGGGTGTGTTTTGGATTCGGGTGTTTTTTTCAAAAAACACTAAAAAACAGCTTAAATCATAGAATTTGGGGGTCATTTTGATCCCAAAGTATTATTAACCTCAAAAACCATAATTTCCACTCATTTTCAGTCTATTCTGAATACCTTACACCTCACAATATTATTTTTAGTCCTAAAATTTGCACCGAGGTCGCTGGATGACTAAGCTAAGCGACCCTAGTGGCCGACACAAACACCTGGCCCATCTAGGAGTGGCACTGCAGTGTCACGCAGGATGGCCCTTCCAAAAAACACTCCCCAAACAGCACATGACGCAAAGAAAAAAAGAGGCGCAATGAGGTAGCTGTGTGCGTAAGATAAGCGACCCTAGTGGCCGACACAAACACCTGGCCCATCTAGGAGTGGCACTGCAGTGTCACGCAGGATGGCCCTTCCAAAAAACACTCCCCAAACAGCACATGACGCAAAGAAAAAAAGAGGCGCAATGAGGTAGCTGTGTGAGTAAGATAAGCGACCCTAGTGGCCAACACAAACACCTGGCCCATCTAGGAGTGGCACTGCAGTGTCACGCAGGATGGCCCTTCCAAAAAACACTCCCCAAACAGCACATGACGCAAAGAAGAAAAAAAGAGGCGCAATGAGGTAGCTGTGTGAGTAAGATAAGCGACCCTAGTGGCCGACACAAACACCTGGCCCATCTAGGAGTGGCACTGCAGTGTCACGCAGGATGGCCCTTCCAAAAAACACTCCCCAAACAGCACATGACGCAAAGAAGAAAAAAAGAGGCGCAATGAGGTAGCTGTGTGAGTAAGATAAGCGACCCTAGTGGCCGACACAAACACCTGGCCCATCTAGGAGTGGCACTGCAGTGTCACGCAGGATGGCCCTTCCAAAAAACACTCCCCAAACAGCACATGACGCAAAGAAAAAAAGAGGCGCAATGAGGTAGCTGTGTGAGTAAGCTAAGCGACCCTAGTGGCCGACACAAACACCTGGCCCATCTAGGAGTGTCACTGCAGTGTCACGCAGGATGGCCCTTCCAAAAAACACTCCCCAAACAGCACATGACGCAAAGAAAAAAAGAGGCGCAATGAGGTAGCTGTGTGAGTAAGATAAGCGACCCTAGTGGCCGACACAAACACCTGGCCCATCTAGGAGTGGCACTGCAGTGTCACGCAGGATGGCCCTTCCAAAAAACACTCCCCAAACAGCACATGACGCAAAGAAAAAAAGAGGCGCAATGAGGTAGCTGTGTGAGTAAGATAAGCGACACTAGTGGCCGACACAAACACCTGGCCCATCTAGGAGTGGCACTGCAGTGTCACGCAGGATGGCCCTTCCAAAAAACACTCCCCAAACAGCACATGACGCAAAGAAGAAAAAAAGAGGCGCAATGAGGTAGCTGTGTGAGTAAGATAAGCGACCCTAGTGGCCAACACAAACACCTGGCCCATCTAGGAGTGGCACTGCAGTGTCACGCAGGATGGCCCTTCCAAAAAACACTCCCCAAACAGCACATGACGCAAAGAAGAAAAAAAGAGGCGCAATGAGGTAGCTGTGTGAGTAAGATAAGCGACCCTAGTGGCCGACACAAACACCTGGCCCATCTAGGAGTGGCACTGCAGTGTCACGCAGGATGGCCCTTCCAAAAAACACTCCCCAAACAGCACATGACGCAAAGAAGAAAAAAAGAGGCGCAATGAGGTAGCTGTGTGAGTAAGATAAGCGACCCTAGTGGCCGACACAAACACCTGGCCCATCTAGGAGTGGCACTGCAGTGTCACGCAGGATGGCCCTTCCAAAAAACACTCCCCAAACAGCACATGACGCAAAGAAAAAAAGAGGCGCAATGAGGTAGCTGTGTGAGTAAGCTAAGCGACCCTAGTGGCCGACACAAACACCTGGCCCATCTAGGAGTGTCACTGCAGTGTCACGCAGGATGGCCCTTCCAAAAAACACTCCCCAAACAGCACATGACGCAAAGAAAAAAAGAGGCGCAATGAGGTAGCTGTGTGAGTAAGATAAGCGACCCTAGTGGCCGACACAAACACCTGGCCCATCTAGGAGTGGCACTGCAGTGTCACGCAGGATGGCCCTTCCAAAAAACACTCCCCAAACAGCACATGACGCAAAGAAAAAAAGAGGCGCAATGAGGTAGCTGTGTGAGTAAGATAAGCGACACTAGTGGCCGACACAAACACCTGGCCCATCTAGGAGTGGCACTGCAGTGTCACGCAGGATGGCCCTTCCAAAAAACACTCCCCAAACAGCACATGACGCAAAGAAGAAAAAAAGAGGCGCAATGAGGTAGCTGTGTGAGTAAGATAAGCGACCCTAGTGGCCGACACAAACACCTGGCCCATCTAGGAGTGGCACTGCAGTGTCACGCAGGATGGCCCTTCCAAAAAACACTCCCCAAACAGCACATGACGCAAATAAAAATGAAAGAAAAAAGAGGTGCAAGATGGAATTGTCCTTGGGCCCTCCCACCCACCCTTATGTTGTATAAACAGGACATGCACACTTTAACCAACCCATCATTTCAGTGACAGGGTCTGCCACACGACTGTGACTGAAATGACGGGTTGGTTTGGACCCCCACCGAAAAAGAAGCAATTAATCTCTCCTTGCACAAACTGGCTCTACAGAGGCAAGATGTCCACCTCATCATCATCCTCCGATATATCACGTGTACATCCCGCTCCTCACAGATTATCAATTCGTCCCCACTGGAATCCACCATCTCAGCTCCCTGTGTACTACTTTGTGGAGGCAATTGCTGCTGGTCAATGTCTCCACGGAGGAATTGATTATAATTCATTTTAATGAACATCATCTTCTCCACATTTTCTGGAAGTAACCTCGTACGCCGATTGCTGACAAGGTGAGCGGCGGCACTAAACACTCTTTCGGAGTACACACTTGTGGGAGGGCAACTTAGGTAGAATAAAGTCAGTTTGTGCAAGGGCCTCCAAATTGCCTCTTTTTCCTGCCAGTATAAGTACGGACTGTCTGACGTGCCTACTTGGATGCGGTCACTCATATAATCCTCCACCATTCTTTCAATGGGGAGAGAATCATATGCAGTGACAGTAGACGACATGTCCGTAATCGTTGTCAGGTCCTTCTGTCCGGACCAGATGTCAGCATCAGCAGTCGCTCCAGACTGCCCTGCATCACCGCCAGCGGGTGGGCTCGGAATTCTGAGCCTTTTCCTCGCACCCCCAGTTGCGGGAAAATGTGAAGGAGGAGATGTTGACAGGTCGCGTTCCGCTTGACTTGACAATTTTCTCACCAGCAGGTCTTTGAACCCCAGCAGACTTGTGTCTGCCGGAAAGAGAGATCCAAGGTAGGTTTTAAATCTAGGATCGAGCACGGTGGCCAAAATGTAGTGCTCTGATTTCAACAGATTGACCACCCGTGAATCCTTGTTAAGCGAATTAAGGGCTCCATCCACAAGTCCCACGTGCCTAGCGGAATCGCTCCCTTTTAGCTCCTCCTTCAATGCCTCCAGCTTCTTCTGCAAAAGCCTGATGAGGGGAATGACCTGACTCAGGCTGGCAGTGTCTGAACTGACTTCACGTGTGGCAAGTTCAAAAGGTTGCAGAACCTTGCACAACGTTGAAATCATTCTCCACTGCGCTTGAGACAGGTACATTCCACCTCCTATATCGTGCTCAATTGTATAGGCTTGAATGGCCTTTTGCTGCTCCTCCAACCTCTGAAGCATATATAGGGTTGAATTCCACCTCGTTACCACTTCTTGCTTCAGATGATGGCAGGGCAGGTTCAGGCGTTTTTGGTGGTGCTCCAGTCTTCTGTACGTGGTGCCTGTCCTCCGAAAGTGTCCCGCAATTCTTCTGGCCACCGACAGCATCTCTTGCACGCC
This sequence comes from Pseudophryne corroboree, assembly GCF_028390025.1. Taxonomy (NCBI): domain Eukaryota; kingdom Metazoa; phylum Chordata; class Amphibia; order Anura; family Myobatrachidae; genus Pseudophryne; species Pseudophryne corroboree. The sequence continues at coordinate 218,563,471 of NC_086451.1, read as the reverse complement.
CCTGTCGTTTTAAAAAAAATTCTGCACCACCAAATTCAAGGTATGTGCAAAACATGGGACGTGCTGGAATTTGCCCATATTTAATGCACACACAATATTGCTGGCGTTGTCCGATGCCACAAATCCACAGGAGAGTCCAATTGGGGTAAGCCATTCCGCGATGATCTTCCTCAGTTGCCGTAAGAGGTTTTCAGCTGTGTGCGTATTCTGGAAACCGGTGATACAAAGCGTAGCCTGCCTAGGAAAGAGTTGGCGTTTGCGAGATGCTGCTACTGGTGCCGCCGCTGCTGTTCTTGCGGCGGGAGTCCATACATCTACCCAGTGGGCTGTCACAGTCATATAGTCCTGACCCTGCCCTGCTCCACTTGTCCACATGTCCGTGGTTAAGTGGACATTGGGTACAACTGCATTTTTTAGGACACTGGTGAGTCTTTTTCTGACGTCCGTGTACATTCTCGGTATCGCCTGCCTAGAGAAGTGGAACCTACATGGTATTTGGTAACGGAGGCACACTACCTCAAGAAATTGTCTAGTTCCCTGTGAACTAACGGCGGATACCGGACGCACGTCTAACACCAACATAGTTGTCAAGGCCTCAGTTATCCGCTTTGCAACAGGATGACTGCTGTGATATTTCATCTTCCTCGCAAAGGACTGTTGGACAGTCAATTGCTTGGTGGAAGTAGTAAAAGTGGGCTTACGACTTCCCCTCTGGGATGACCATCGACTCCCAGCAGCAACAACAGCAGCACCAGCAGCAGTAGGCGTTACACGCAAGGATGCATCGGAGGAATCCCAGGCAGGAGAGGACTCGTCAGAATTGCCAGTGACATGGCCTGCAGGACTATTGGCATTCCTGGGGAAGGAGGAAATTGACACTGAGGGAGTTGGTGGGGTGGTTTGCGTGAGCTTGGTTACAAGAGGAAGGGATTTACTGGTCAGTGGACTGCTTCCGCTGTCGCCCAAAGTTTTTGAACTTGTCACTGACTTATTATGAATGCGCTGCAGGTGACGTATAAGGGAGGATGTTCCGAGGTGGTTAACGTCCTTACCCCTACTTATTACAGCTTGACAAAGGCAACACACGGCTTGACAAATGTTGTCCGCATTTCTGTTGAAATACTTCCACACCGAAGAGCTGATTTTTTTGGTATTTTCACCAGGCATGTCAACAGCCCTATTCCTCCCACGGACAACAGGTGTCTCCCCGGGTGCCTGACTTAAACAAACCACCTCACCATCAGAATCCTCCTTGTCAATTTCCTCCCCAGCGCCAGCAACACCCATATCCTCCTCATCCTGGTGTACTTCAACACTGACATCTTCAATCTGACTATCAGGAACTGGACTGCGGGTGCTCCTTCCAGCACTTGCAGGGGGCGTGCAAATGGTGGAAGGCGCATGCTCTTCACGTCCAGTGTTGGGAAGGTCAGGCATCGCAAACGACACAATTGGACTCTCCTTGTGGATTTGGGATTTCGAAGAACGCACAGTTCTTTGCGGTGCTTTTGCCAGCTTGAGTCTTTTCATTTTTCTAGCGAGAGGCTGAGTGCTTCCATCCTCATGTGAAGCTGAACCACTAGCCATGAACATAGGCCAGGGCCTCAGCCGTTCCTTGCCACTCCGTGTGGTAAATGGCATATTGGCAAGTTTACGCTTCTCCTCCGACAATTTTATTTTAGATTTTGGAGTCCTTTTTTTACTGATATTTGGTGTTTTGGATTTTACATGCTCTGTACTATGACATTGGGCATCGGCCTTGGCAGACGACGTTGCTGGCATTTCATCGTCTCGGCCATGACTAGTGGCAGCAGCTTCAGCACGAGGTGGAAGTGGATCTTGATCTTTCCCTAATTTTGGAACCTCAACATTTTTGTTCTCCATATTTTAATAGGCACAACTAAAAGGCACCTCAGGTAAACAATGGAGATGGATGGATACTAGTATACTTATGGATGGACCAGCGACTGCCGACACAGAGGTAGCTACAGCCGTGGACTACCGTACTGTGTCTGCTGCTAATATAGACTGGATGATAATGAGATGAAATTAATATATATATATATATATATATATATATAATATCACTAGTACTGCAGCCGGACAGGTATATATATTTATTATGTAATGACTGATGACAGACCTGCTGGACACTGTCAGCTCAGCAGCACCGCAGACTGCTACAGTAAGCTACTATAGTAGTATGTATCAAGAAGAAAGAAAAAAAAAACACGGGTAGGTGGTATACAATTATGGATGGACCAGCGACTGCCGACACAGAGGTAGCTACAGCCGTGGACTACCATACTGTGTCTGCTGCTAATATAGACTGGATGATAATGAGATGAAATTTATATATATATATATATATATATATATATATATATATATAATATCACTAGTACAGCAGCCAGACAGGTATATATATTTATTATGTAATGACTGATGACGGACCTGCTGGACACTGTCAGCTCAGCAGCACCGCAGACTGCTACAGTAAGCTACTATAGTAGTATGTATCAAGAAGAAAGAAAAAAAAAAACACGAGTAGGTGGTATACAATTATGGATGGACCAGCGACTGCCGACACAGAGGTAGCTACAGCCGTGGACTACCGTACTGTGTCTGCTGCTAATATAGACTGGATGATAATGAGATGAAATTAATATATATATATATAATATCACTAGTACTGCAGCCGGACAGGTATATATATTTATTATGTAATGACTGATGACGGACCTGCTGGACACTGTCAGCTCAGCAGCACCGCAGACTGCTACAGTAAGCTACTATAGTAGTATGTATCAAGAAGAAAGAAAAAAAAAAAAAACACGGGTAGGTGGTATACAATTATGGATGGACCAGCGACTGCCGACACAGAGGTAGCTACAGCCGTGGACTACCGTACTGTGTCTGCTGCTAATATAGACTGGATGATAATGAGATGAAATTAATATATATATATATATATATATATATATATAATATCACTAGTACTGCAGCCGGACAGGTATATATATTTATTATGTAATGACTGATGACGGACCTGCTGGACACTGTCAGCTCAGCAGCACCGCAGACTGCTACAGTAAGCTACTATAGTAGTATGTATAAAGAAGAAGAAAGAAAAGAAAAAAAAACGGGTAGGTGGTATACAATATTATATATATATTATATACAATTATATATATATATATATTAAACTGGTGGTGATTATTAAACTGGTGGTCAGGTCACTGGTCACACTATCAGCAACTTGCAAGTAGTACTCCTAAGCAGACAATCACAATATATATTATACTGGTGGTCAGTGTGGTCACAATGGCAGTGTGGCACTCTGGCAGCAAAAGTGTGCACTGTACGTTATATGTACTCCTGAGTCCTGCTCTCAGACTCTAACTGCTCCCCACTGTCAGTGTCTCCCCCACAAGTCAGATATACATTATACAGTCACACTATCTATCTATCTATCACTTCAGCAAGTAGTAGTACTCCTCCTAATGCTCCCCAAAATTACTACTGTGTCTCTCTCTACTCTAGTCTCACTCTCTTCTCTATAAACGGAGAGGACGCCAGCCACGTCCTCTCCCTATGAATCTCAATGCACGTGTGAAAATGGCGGCGACGCGCGGCTCCTTATATAGAATCCGAGTCTCGCGATAGAATCCGAGCCTCGCGAGAATCCGACAGCGGGATGATGACGTTCGGGCGCGCTTGGGTTAACCGAGCAAGGCGGGAAGATCCGAGTCGCTCGGACCCGTGTAAAAAAACATGAAGTTCGGGCGGGTTCGGATTCCGAGGAACCGAACCCGCTCATCTCTACTGAAAATCCTGCGTTTGCCCCTGATAGCATTATCTCGTATGATAATGTTAAGTACTGCCAGCTCTCCTATGGTATTGCATGGGAAACATGTCTGAATGATTTGAATCCTTGCTTGCAGTAACAATCTGTCTTTTTGGCATCAAACAATACACAGTACTTCTATTTTTTTTTAACTTTTATGTTTCATTAGAAAGCATCAAGTATGAAGTTGTTTAGGTTATTGTACGTGGATAAGAGGAAACAAAGTCAGTCCAACTGTTTGGGAATAAACACTGCAAATGTTTAGCTGGCAGAAGATACAGTAGAACTGTATCAGCCAGTATCAGATGTCCCATAAGTTTAAGTCTTATACTAAAGCTCTGGTATAAATTTAGATTTGTTGTTGTTACTTAAGTTTTAATGGTTTGCTAGATATTATACTCTAAATGAAATAGACATGAATAAAATGTAAGTACAGTGGTATATACAGTATAGCACCGAGTGCTCGGATCAGTTTTCAATTGACCACATACAAGTTTAGCCACATTTGGGCAGATAATAGTCATGTGCTGGTAATATTCCAACTGATTTGGATCATGTTGGGATCACACATATTACCAGTTGTGTCGTAAGTACAGATGATTACTTTGTACAATTTACTTAGCTAAAAGAACAGCTTTAAATAGTTCTCTATTGCCAGCTATAGGCCTGATTTAGAGGTGGATGCTGCTATGTCTGTACTAGCACCCTTTGCAGGATATGCGAGTGTGTTAATATGCAAATGTTAGTTTCAGCCTTCCCCTTGTGCTGTAAAGTGCCCGATTGTGTGAGCACTGAGACGCACATTTTCAACTCCCCTGTATGCACTAGCATTGATGGTAGTTCCAGGCCACTAATGACGTACTATCGTATTCCACATTTGAACCAGCCCTATGGCAGAGGCAGTGTCCTTATGTGAACATGGCCTCTGTAGATGCTTCTTTGCTCCTGAGAACACAGGCCACTTGCAGGGACATGCCCACAACACTCCTATAACACACCTAAGCCACGACTTTCTTTGGACTCCCTTAGGGACACCTACTGGACACCGCCCACGATAGCCCTGCTCTCCTGTATGCAATAGTTTCCAGGATTTTTTGCACATGTGCTACTCCACAAAACATCGGCATTGCACTTGGTTTGCCTCGACCTCTGAGTCAGACCCTAAGGGCGGTATTCAAATCTTTTCACCCCCTTCCACACCCGTTTTGTTTCTGCTGATGGGTGTGGTATAATCATTTCAGCTCGCTACCCCCACGGTAGCGAGGGCACCTAACCCATTACAGAGCTAAACCTGACTAGTATGAGCGCTATATGCGCAATAACTGGGATCACTTTAGATAGGAGATTGGGCATGAGATATCATTTGAATACCGCCGTATGTGTCTCTCAATTCCTCCAACTTAGAGATCAGTGGTATTGAGTCAAGATTTCAAACAAATCTAGATTCTTTTTTTTTTTTTTTTTTTGTAAAAAACAAATCTAGTTTCATGGCGGAACAGAATGGGGAGAAGTTCCAGCAAAATAATTTTTGAGATCCGCATTTATTTGGAATACAGGGAGAGATGTATGAACCAGTGAAAAGAGTGAAGCCAGTGGAGAAGTTGCCCTAGGGAATCAATCAGTATTGAAGTAACATTTATCAAGTGCTTTCTACTGGTTGTCATGGGCAACTTCTCCGATGGCCCCTGTCTACACTCTTTCACTGCTTCAGAAATCTCCCCCACAGTTCTGTGTTAGAAAAAATAGCATGTTGCTGCATTTTTAGATTATGTATAGGGCTAGTGTGATGATGCAGCTCATTTTGCTGTGTGATGTACAGTACTTGGGGAATTACATCTTTTTTCACCCAATATGCAAGGGGTGGTTAACATTTCAAGAAACAGATCTGAAGATTTCACCAGCTCTAGTTTGCCATTTTAAAAACTCAAAACTCCAATTAAGACCCTGCCTTCAAATTACTGTACTGTAAGTAAAAAACACTCCATTAAAGACTAAGCCATACATTGTTTCACACATTTCCATAAGCAATTACATAGCAACAACAATGTTTCTAGGTGGAAACAAACCATCTGATTGGGGATGTGGTTCTCCCCAAGAGGGTATCTCGTAGCTAATTTCTTTTTTAACCCTGCTTACAACATTTTACTGCCCTTTGTGATTTTTGAAGGCCCCCCTGATGAGGAGTACACTTAAGAAAACCTAAATAGTTATTAATTTACGCACATTTTCTTGTTCTTGTACAGAGCCTATACTGGTCCAAAATATGGCTAAGTTGTTCATGCTAAAAAAAAGATTATTCAGCCATGTTGTAAAGTTGATTTAGCTATGGGTAAGTAGAGCGGTATGTCCGCTACGAGTGGAATATGAACAGAATGCTAAAGCACCTACATGCTCAATGTGACTAGTATGCATCTATATGATTGCACCATACCATTCTTCCATCCGCGAGAGTAGTCATTATTATTATCAATGGCATTTACACCTACCCCATGCTAGGTGCAGAAGAGTAATGGAATCTGGTGTTCAGATTCCACACACATGAATAGCAAGTAACTCTAGCTACTCTTCCATGACACACGGTTTTCTTTTGTGCATTCGCATTCACATTGTAGCCATCCTCCAGATATCACCCAAATCCAACCATTCAGCAGACACAAAGAAATGGCTGAGATGTGCATGACTCTGAACCTATCCTAAATTTGCAAAGATGAGAATGCAGCCTTGATGTATGCACGGTTTGTGACAAATCACTAGATGTGGCAACATTTGGTCTCATGTGCAACTCAGAATGAGGCCCATAGGGCCTGAGCATACCAACCATCTAAATTCCCACTCATAGTCACACTTGCCCTTATTGATTCAGCTACGACCTCTTTCACTTTTACGGCAAACTCTCCCATGAGCAGGTACTTACCTACGCTTTCTTTTCATGTCTGCATTTATTTTGTCTTCTATGTACCGTGTCTACCTATTGACTTCCTTGTTTTATCTATGATCCCCACCTCACACCCCCCCCCCACCCCCACACACACACACACACCTCCCAGTGCTGCACTGCAGAGTTTTACAGACCAGTGGCAACGATAATAAGAATTGCATCAGATCTTGCAAGGTAATAACTGTAATCTAAAATATGTTACTGTAGACATTAGTGCTGGAATGGAGGAGGAAGTCTGGTACTCTCTGGGTGTCGGGGATTATAGAGGGGGGACCTTAACCAAACCAAACAGAAAACATAGTCACGCCCCTACAAATGTCCACACCTCCAAGCACCATGGCCAAGCAGAGCTCTTGATAGCTTGCCTCTAGGTAGAAAGAGAGAAGAGAAACATAGAAGATAGGTATGTGAAATTAAAGAGCGGTTTCTACCTTTGTAGAAGTAAAACTACCATGTGAAGAACTTGTATAGAAATTGTACAGGAGTGTTCAAATATACTATACTTCACAATGTCTAGCAAATAGGCAATACGTGTTTGGGAAAGCTCTTTGTCTGGTAGTTACAAATGGTAAACCAGCATATGTGCTTTTTTTCTCCAAATTTCATGCAGTATTTTTAATACCCCTTTTCCACTGCCACTAAAACCAAGGTTACTGCCATGATAACCCGAGGGCGGCTCAGTGGAAATGATTAACCCGGATCCAGTGGCCTGGAATTCCAGCCCGGGTACCTTGCAGGATTGTTGCAACGTGAGAGAGCCGGCCCTTGGAGATGATCTCATCTCTAAGTGTCAGCACTGCCCCTGTGAGCGGTTACATCACAAATCCGGCAATAAGCCGGGTCTTGCCACCTGTCTGAAAGGGGTCTCAGCCTGGTTACATTCGTGCTGAAGCCATGTACAAATTCCGAGATGCGACACAGATTTTTAATCTGAAAGGGGTACTACTTTGTTTGGACTGAATCCCCAGCCCTCCGTTATATGATAATTCCATCATTTAATAAGATTATATATCTAGAATAATGTTCAGAAATATAAATGGTAAACACTAAAAGCCAGTAATAGTAGTCACTATCAAGTGACATAACTTACAGCCAAAGCTATAGACTATGGGCCTGATGCTCCTATTTGCACAACGTGCAGGCGTTACCACATACACCTATCCTCAGATCACGCCAAATAGCCACGAAGCAATTTAGCCACCAGAAACTTTATCTCAAAATATATGCCTTTTTTGCATCACTAATGCGAAAAAAGTAGAATACAATGGTACACTGACTACTGCCACTGGCACTTCATGTGTGCTCCGCTCAATAATTTGGGCAAAAAGGCAGAATTCTGATATGAGCAACACAGGCCCTGCCTCGCGCCATGTATCGTTAAGCTTCATCTGCAACTTTATTCAAATTCCTTTGCCATGGTAGTAGAAATCTATTCTGCCTGGTACACTGTATGCAACTTTCTATGTGGCTATACTGAAATATGCAAAATTCAGGAAAATGTCCAAATCACTAGCCACGGCAGAGCTACTACAGTAAGTCATGCCATATGGCCTTACAACTCACTCCATAGTGTTCTAAGTAGGGATCCTTTCATTGTAACAGCCCTGTCATTATTGTGTGTTCATGGGGCTTCAAGTGTGTAATTGTAATTCTTCTATATTATGTTAAGCTCTTACTGACAGTTACTGGTCTTTATATAAAGTGCCAAGTCTGTCCCTCTCCAACTCTTCCTATTTATTAGAAACTTTTCTGCAGATGCCTGTGTCTGTACACACTGTTTTACATATCTAGCAAAATTAAGTTACATGAGCAATTTGTTCTAAAATTAGAAAACAATAAAACACAGAGACATCCAGAACTGTCCTGCTGTTAGCACACAACGCGCCTTCCAGTTTTCTTTTTCTGCTTACGATGAAGTCTGTAAAAAGCAATTTCTTCTCTCTTCTCAGTGGAACAGCAAAACTCAAACACCATTCACATAATAGTCAGAGGGTAATTGCATCAGTGGAGCTTGTTCTGGGAACTTGTTAATTAATGCTCAACTTTAATTAACTACAGACTCAACACTTGTATCACTTGCCATGGTGAAGGCCCTTGGCTCGTCAACTCTGAGGAAATTGTTGTGAGTGGGCAAAAAGGAGGCACAGCACAGCCGCCTACATTCTAATAACAGCTGACAGGCTTAATTACCAATATTCTATTAGTAATCCATTCATCTGCTGGCTACATCAGAAACATTATCTGCTTACAGAGTTGTTACTCACTGAGGATTTCAGGAGGTTACTAGTGCAAAATGAGTATCTCATGATAATGTCGATATTATCTTAAACCATAAAGCTATACCTCTAAATACACTTTAACCTTGGAGCGGCTACGGCCACTAGACTGAATATACACGCTACGCACTTTGTACGCTATTTGCGTACAGAGTCCCGTAAGTTATACGGTCTTAGCGTACAAACGCCGCGCTGGGGGTACAAAGTACACACAGCGCGCGCACACTCAATTGATAACCTTTAAACCTTATTAGTAATACAATGTAATGATATGGTTACACTTTAAACCTTTATGCAGCAAAGCACTGCAATGATGTTATACCTTAAACCTTAAGTAGCGCTGACGGTATAAAGTACCCGCAGTGCGTACACCTTATCAATACTTATAAACCTTATACGGTTTGATAATGCTGATTTAGATTACCTTATAACCTTCACTATATGGGTAAGAGACTCAGTACGCAATTGGCGTATGGAGTACCGTAAGGGTACGCGCTTAGCGTAGCATACGCTCGGCCGTGATCGAGACGCACATGCGGCACGCTCGCTCACAGCTTAATGCCTGGTGTCGAGCACGCTATAGGCGGGCGACTACCGTAATGCTACGCTTCCAGCGTAGCGGACGCTCGAGACCACGAGGAGATCACGAGCGGCGCAGACGCTCACAAGATGATAATCAGTAAACCTTGAATGTAACACACAGAAAGGATACTCTTATATTGTAAACCTTGTACTGAAACACTGTAGCGATATAACGCTGCTTAACCTTGTTAACACTAAAGCTGTTTGAGCGATCGAGACGCTCCTATTACCCTCTGCAATGTAATGAACACACGATACCGTGCTAAGGTTCCAACACCTTTACTAACAAGCTTTTAGTTATATCGAAAAGAGGTAAAACAGTTTACAAGTCATACACTACAAGCTAACATATAATTCTAACAGAATATCTAGACAGAAATATACAATAACGTTACAATCTTATACTAAACAGAGAGAGAGAGAATGTGGCCAATACAAACAAAGAGCGAGATCATTACAGAGAATTACTTACACACACTGGGAACGATCGCTGCGCCAGTCCTGGTACCAGCTCCGAGTTAGTCAATATGAAAACCGTTTGTGGAGTGAGAGAGACTGAGCTGTCTAGGCTGGCTGATCTTATATACACTGCATACAGTATACTACAAAGGGACCTATAATCTCATTGTTCATTGGACACAGGAATGTCTCCTCGCATTATAACAAAAGGTCATAGGTTAGTTTGAACAGGTGGGCTGTGACTATTTCAAACAGCTCAGGTGGGAGGGAATCTCCGGATTCCCGCCGCATGGATAATGAACAGCAAATATAGGATATGTCCAGAAACTACTAATGGCCATAACTATACGCAGGAGCATTTAATCTTTACCTAACCAACACCGGATTGTTGCTATTAAAATACTCTTCGGTTAGGTACCAGACACAACTGTTCTACCTTAATCAGACCCTTTGTACCACGTAAAGAGGGTTTCCCAAGTCCGTGAACAAGTCACATTAAACAAACTTACAGTTATCACTAAGGGGAACATTACCTATAAAACCTGCTATATGGATTTATTATCTAGCGATTGAGTCGCCCGCTAGATGCACACAAACTCTACCATAAATGCACATACCACGCGCTCGAGCGCATGGCCGAGGCGCCATCACGCGGCTGCGAGTATCCGCACGCACGGGAGAAAATGTGCACGTGCAGCAGGCACGCGCATGAGGTGAATATATGGCAACGTGTAGCATGATATTTTTCTGACTTTGACAGTCCACCCTTTGGCAGTCATCAATAACTGCCACTTCCTAAAACAGTTCAAAAAGAGAAAAATATATGTCATATGTCTATGTCACATTTCTATGATTGGGTAAGGGAGAAGAGGATAAGGTGGGAAAAAAAGTATGACCTAGTGAGATAGTAGTAGCATGTGTGTATAAATCCATGTTTGAGGGGTCATGTATCATCGTGCCGTACGTGTTTTAAATCAAGCTTCGAGGTATTGCGAAGTATACATTTGAATTCGTTCTTATCCCGTATTACGGGTCTGTGGATGGGCTGTCAAACTTTACCGAGCTCTTTTCGGCTTTTGATTGCAACAAAATGGGGGAGCACATTTTAGTTGATGATACATGAATGGGGGGATATGTGAGTGCTGATATCTGTGCCTATATTCCCTATCGACTATGTGTGTCATTACCTGAAGGTTGTAGAAATGAAGATAAGAAGCAATTATGGTAAATGCAGTCATAAACTATGTGAGTTTAATATACATTTGCTGATTGAGGTCTTGTCTGATGTCTTGTGTCGATGTACATGTTGACTGTAGTCTCCCGATGCTTTTGCTTTAATTGCTGAGCAAAAAGCTTTCTCAATGTCCATAGACTTACAATCTTTAAAATATTGGGCTATCGTAAAAGTTAAAGTCACTAGGGAAAATGGGGGTCTATGGCATTGTCCATCAAAGGTCTGTGTAAAAGTTTGTCAAATTCTTCTTCCAAGCGAGTCTTTGTACCTTGGAGAAAAACAAAGGAGAAACGGGTGAAAGAAACGGACCGTGGAATCACATTTTCATGACAACATTGTCTCTATCGTTGGGTCATAAATCAATTTAGTTGTTGTTAATACAGTGTCCTCGCTCCTTAGACTCATCACCCTGGTACTGTTTCTATGCTTCGCTAAAACCCGAACGCATCTAAATATCAGACCGACCAATATGATGACACCCAGAATACACAAAAGAAATTTCCCTACATCCATAATAGTACCTTGGGCCCATTCTCCTAAACCGGAGAACCAATTTCGTGGGTTCAACCATGACACCCAACTGGTCAGCTCATTACCCACAGTAGCGAGTGTGAGATTGTGTTTCCTTCGAAACTCCCATTTTAATTGTAAAATGTCATCCATCTTTTGGTCTATGACCTCGACCGGGTCTTCAGTGCTGTTTGTAATATACGTGCAACACTTTATTCCATATTGAGTAGCCAAGGTGACACAGTACCCGCCTGTCACTGCTGTGAGATAATTGAGAATCATCCTATGCTGAACCAGTTCTGTTTTGTAGGCTTGTAACTCTCTTCCAGTATACCTGAACGTGTCGTCATACATTTCAGTGATATTGTCTAATAAATTTGCAAGCGCAGATATATATCTATAGTTTAACACTCCTCTGGCGGTACGAGTGATATCTAACGCGATTAGGAATTGAATCCCGGTGGATTCATGGATCAGGTCAGAGGCCAGATGCTCTGTTCTTTCTGTCAGTTGCCTTTTAACGACGTGCTCGTAATGAGTGTGAGTGTAAGGAGCTTGGGCACCACGGTGAATATCTTTCATTTTAGTGTGGGATACAATCATTACCTCAGGCAGTACTTTTCCAATATAACATAACCCTTCTGAGTTTGGGGCAAGCCACTTATACGCCTTCCTCCCGCATATGAAATATGCATCATCGGGGAGAACATATGGGACGGAGTATGACATTACCATGTTACAAATTTTCCATGTGAACTCTCCTAACCCTAATTCTCCCATCTGTTTAGTGCACGTATCAGTTTGTACGATCTGTGCACAGTATCCTGGTGATACTTCTCCAACTCGCATGATCCTACTTCCTAAGGTGTACCTATACCGAAAGAATTTCCTATGGTCGGCTATCTGGCGTATAAGTTCTGTATCTACGGGTAATCTGTCGGCTCTATGTGAAAATGTCATGGTTTGATTACTCCATGACACTTCCCAATTTCCCGGCTTTCGGGGATTGGAAATGTTAAAGCATACTAAGGATCTATCCACATGATACTGGTGGAGCTTCAAACTAGGAGGACTAGAGATATTAAACCTCCTGTCCACCGACCTCCCACCACTTAGCTCAAGTACCTCTCCTACAGTTAAAGGGAATGGTACTAGTCCTGATTTGCTATGGCCTTGAGGTACTTGAGAGCATACCCAACAATCTGTCTGATTTAACACTTTACCCACTAAGGAGTGATAGTCACTCAATGGATGCCGGTCCATATGGATATTAAAACTGGACTGACATTTCTTTATGCACCCACCCTCAACTATATTGTCACAATGCCTACAGATGCAGTTCTCTTTAGCTAACAATCCTTCACAATGTCTATAAACAACATGGCTGCTAGATCGTTTTCCGGTACTCGCCTTTGCTTGGTGATTGTGTTGCTATTGGAAATTTATGCCTCCGTCTCAGTCATCAGAAACCCATTTTGGATCCTTTCTCGACCTCACTGGTACTCTCACCGAAACAGACTGCTCTGGTCAACATCATGGTCAACAGGAAAACATGGACTGCAGTCTCTTGGGGCGAGTCCATCTTACAGGAGGAGAAAGAGAAATTTGTAATGGGGGTACAAAATAATACTTTGAGGGGAAAGAAAAATGTTACGATGTCTTTAGTCCTTTAGTCTTATTGTTCTTCTTGCTCTGCTGTCATCTCAAAGGTGCTGTCTCTCAGTCTTCCAAACGAACACTCTGGTGATACAATATTCCTTCCAAATCTGCGATCTCCCTGTAAGGAGCAAAAATCTTGCATTACCATTTGTCTAACTGATGTGTGACATACCATCTTTAAAACATGAGAAAGAAGAGAAGAGAGAAAAGGAAAAAAAAAACAAATGAGAGAGAGAACAATTCATCACATTTTACATTAAACAACAAACAAACAAAAACATTGTCAGATCTTCTGTTCACCACCAGGCTGTCACACCTACATGTCCAATGGTATCTTTGCATAGTCTCTCCCACCAGTATTTCCATACTCCACCCTTTGTATCTGGCCGGGATACATCAATGCTGGTAGGTCATACTGGGGTTTGGTAGACTTCTGAAAAGGTCAGGTAGTCAGGTGATGTTGGAGCTGTTGTGGTGAACGTCAGAGATGGGGAAAAAGAAACATTTTACAGATACATTACAAATTTTTACCCGGTCATTCCTGTGTCTTCAAGGAATGACCTCCCAATTTATTAACTGTTACCTCAGGCTTTATCAAGGTTAATGATCAACTTTCCTAATCATAAATTATGTGTGGACCAAAATTTGACATGTGTGATACCTGATTATACTTCCGAGTGTCGTAACTCTGCTCGTGTTCTTGTCTAGGGGGTCTGACTTTATGTGGGCTGTTACAGTTGCTGGCATGATGCCCTTCTCTTTTACAAAGATAACAAGCCCTGGGCTTCCTCCAAGTGCCAGTGACTTGAGGTCTTGGTTGATTTGATGCCTCCTCAAACGCTTGGATGCTCATCACCATCAACCGCTTTCCCTGTACTTCCCTGATTCCTTGGATACAGGGCCGGAGCTTCCACTAGGCAGCTTTAGGCAGCTGCCTAGGGGCACCAGGATCTGAGGGGGCGGCCAGCTACAGCTACCTGGAAAAGGTAGTGTGGTCCTACCTTTCACAGCCGCCGCAATCCCCCCGACACTCGTATCTTACAGTAGCTGCGACTGCCAAGCTCCCGTATTGCAGCCACCAGCTCTGCCTCCACCCGGCACAGGCAGTAACTTTGACAGCTCCTGGAGTCCTGGCTGGGGTGACATGCGGTGCTGCTCTTCATTCCAGGCTTTTTCACAGACTACTCAGTCCCAACTCTGCATCGCAGCATGCAGGTAAGGTGGCTGCACAGTGCACTGCCTGCATTTGATAAGGAAAGTGGGGGAGAGCAGCAGTGGGGGGGGGGATGGGGGGGAGGGGTCTGGGGAGATGAGCAGCAGGCATGCACACAGATGGTGGGGGGAATAGAACAGCAGACATTTAACAGAGATGGGTGGAGGGTGTGAGCAGCAGGCACCCACACAGACTGGAAAGATGGGGAGAAGAGAGCAGCCATGCAACAGACTGGGGGTGGGGGAGACCAGCAACATGCCATTCATCTGAACGGCGGGTAGGGGGAAGGGGCGGTAGGCAGAAGTTTTGCCTAGGGTGCCGAGAAACCTTACACCGGCCCTGCTTGGATACCATGGTTATGTTGTTGTCTTGGGGGTTGATATACCTTCTGTAAATTTCTTGATCTACAATCTCTTGCATAATGACCTTCTTTCTGGCAATTCTAACACCTTATCACCTTGGACTTACCCACAGGGATCTGAGGCTCCTTACGTCTCTGTGTTTCCCTGTGCTTGCTGATGTTTTGCTCATGCCCAACAGCGGACTTTCTTAATGCAGCCACCGAGGTATTTCTCCAGTTTGGGTTGGTGGTCTGTACCCTTGTTCTCAACACTTCCTTTAAACCATCCATTAACACGAATACTGCTACTTCTCTGTGCGATGCACTTGTTTTGATGTTTTCTATACCTGTATACCTAGTCATGTCCTGCAATGCCCGGTGGAAATAATTAGAAGTACTTTCCCCTTCGTTTTGTCTTATGGAGAAGATTTTGTTCCACTCGACAATGGCTGGGAAATATACTTCTAACTGTTGGTTGATCTGCTTAATACATTCCTGATTGTGTTCCTCCGTACAAGGTACCTCCGTGTCTAATTTACAATCAGCAATAAATTTCGCAGGGTCAACACTGGAGGGCAAACATGCCCTCAGCACTGTCCGCCAATCTTTGTTGGTGGGTTCTGTGGAGTTTCCTAGTTATTTAATAAACCTTTGACATGCAACTAGATCTTTCCTAGGATCAGGAAATTCAGACATAATTGACCTTAATTCTGTCCGAGACCAGGGACGGCGCATTGCACTGTCCTTGACGGGAATGATTCCCTGAGCGTCAGTCTTCCCATTGGGGACTGTGATCACCCTGACAGGGTTAAATTCAATTACATCATCTTGTGTTGGTTCTACAATATGAGGTACATTTGTTTGTGCGTGATATATAACACCGTACGTACCTGTGGACACGACCTCACCTGACCCTCCGTTAGGGGGTTTGATTACTGTCTTTACCAATTTGGTCGCGTCCACCTGGATGTCTTGTAGGATGGCTGCTGGAAAAGGTGCCGACATCGTGCTGGGCTCACTTTCTTGCTGGTAATCCTGAGGGAAGTTTAACATGGGGTGCAACTTGCATGGGTTAATAGTTGTACATTTAACAGTATTACAATTATCATTGTTACATTTATTACACTTATCCTTATCATCTATAATACAGTTGCTAAGTGCATTTTTATCATTCACCAGTGTGCCATTCTCTGTAACCACCTTCTCTCTCGCTGCCACATTTTTCTTACCAAAGTGAGAGTCAGCTGTGTAAGCTAATTCTCCTTGTATTTCACCTTCCTGTTGCCATAACTGTAAATAATCATTATGTTTGATCTGTCTCTTTGCAGATTTAATGAGACATATCCTTCTCCTTAGATTTTTCAACACGTCTGGGCTAAAACTGCCTACCCGTGGGAACTTTTCCCCGTCATGCACAGTCATTCTTTCCCATTCATTGCACAATACCTTTGTGTATGATCCATTTCGGACTTCCCGGTCTGTATCACACGTTATCCTTGCCGACTCTATTGGTCGGTTTACTAAGTCAACCCGAGGTTGATCGCCCCCTACCTGAACAACTGGATGGCCCCCATCTTTGCAGGTGCTGCTTTCACTACCTCTGACCTTCAAATCAGGGTCTTTAGCGAACCCTTACAAAAACCAAGATGTCCTGGGTAGGCCGGCGGCGGAGTTTACCGAGTACTCCACTCACTCGCCCACGTCGACCAATACGCCCACACACTGCCTTAGCGCTGGCGTACTCAACCTAGGGCCCCTGCGACCAGAACCTCTATTTACTGGAACATGTGGGTGTGATCCGAAGAGCACTTAACCCTTTCCAGTAACTATTGGTTGTTGGATAGTTCCCGAGTGACCAGCGAACCTCCCTTAAAATAAAAAAATTACACAAATCACGTTAGAATGTACAAATAGCGTTTGTGACCCCTCTAGCGTACGCAAATGGTACTGGGTCAAGTTACTAACTAATGCACACAATTACGTGCGGTACAATCGTTCTGCACATAAGCAACTAATCTTATGTGCGGAACGACCAGTGGAATCGAAAATTGTGGCTGCGAATTCCTTCAGCCAGAGCTTAATGGCCTATATGGGTACTGCACCAACCTTTTCTGGTGTTGTGCTCCTTTTATCTATAGCGGACTTCTTAGTCTGCTGTACCTAGACCTCCTGGTCTGTGACCTCCTGGTCTGTGCTACAGCAGACCTCCTGGTCTGCTATACTCTAATGCTCTTTTTTTTTTTAAATGTTTTAAATGTTTAACAAGGGATGCCTCCCAAGCCACCATGCAGTCACTTACACGTATGTACCTCACGAGAACTCGATTTCCTGTGGTTCAACCCCAAAAAATTTAGGAACTTATATATATGTATACACACTCTTTCACCTCATATGCACTTTACTTTCGTTTCTGCGCAGAAATCCCTTTCATTCAGTAACACAGTCTAGTCCAGATGAGTTGCAAAATAGAGAAGGATCTATTAGCTTAAAATTTTGGACACTGAAATTGACTTGCGCTATTATCGCGTTGCCTCCTTTTCGCCTATTTAAAATAATACTATCGTGTGATTTGTATTATGTGGGCGTACCCAGACGCTCCGTTGCGTAATATACGCTCCATGCGTCGGCCCTTGCGTCGCGTACGCTAGTCCCGCCCTTTGTTAGAGACACATGTACGCAAGCCAGGTATCCACAGAAATACAATTAACACGTTTATATCAATGTAGATGATCTTTAACTGTAATCATCTACTGAACACCACACCGAACTTCCTTATATCTTAGGCAAGCCGTGCGCGTGTTTTACAAATTACTCCTTAACGTATTAATATTACTTTTAACTACCAATAGCAACAAATCTTTCTCAGCACGTTATCAATTGTGAAATGGCAAACAGGAAAGTGATGTGAAAATACACAAATGAAAAGAGATACAGTTGTGTGCGTGCATGCGTGTGTACGCAAAACAGAAATAAACAGTTTTAAAAAGACAATAGCGTATTGTTCTTACCTCCGGTTCCGGATTCCACCAGCACTCCTACAACGTAGCGAAACAGACGCTTATCTAGCCAGCACTACTGCCTTCCCGCCCTTGCTGGCAGATCACGTCTGCTTTCGTCAGTATGGATATGTGGAGGACGGACGAGCCGCCAATTGATAATGCTGATTTAGATTACCTTATAACCTTCACTATATGGGTAAGAGACTCAGTATGCAATTGGCGTATGGGGTACCGTAAGGGTACGCGCTTAGCGTAGCATACGCTCGGCCGTGATCGAGACGCACATGCGGCATGCTCGCTCACAGCTTAATGCCTGGTGTCGAGCACGCTATAGGCGGGCGACTACCGTAATGCTACGCTACCAGCGTAGCGGACGCTCGAGACCACGAGGAGATCACGAGCGGCGCAGACGCTCACAAGATGATAATCAGTAAACCTTGAATGTAACACACAGAAAGGATACTCTTATATTGTAAACCTTGTACTGAAACACTGTAGCGATATAACGCTGCTTAACCTTGTTAACACTAAAGCTGTTTGAGCGATCGAGACGCTTCTATTACCCTCTGCAATGTAATGAACACACGATACCGTGCTAAGGTTCCAACACCTTTACTAACAAGCTTTTAGTTATATCGAAAAGGGGTAAAACAGTTTACAAGTCATACACTACAAGCTAACATATAATTCTAACAGAATATCTAGACAGAAATATACAATAGCGTCACAATCTTATACTAAACAGAGAGAGAGAGAATGTGGCCAATACAAACAAAGAGCGAGATCATTACAGAGAATTACTTACCCACACTGGGAACGATCGCTGCGCCAGTCCTGGTACCAGCTCCGAGTTAGTCAATATGAAAACCGTTTGTGGAGTGAGAGATACTGAGCTGTCCAGGCTGGCTGATCTTATATACACTGCATACAGTATACTACAAAGGGACCTATAATCTCATTGTTCATTGGACACAGGAATGTCTCCTCGCATTATAACAAAAGGTCATAGGTTAGTTTGAACAGGTGGGCTGTGACTATTTCAAACAGCTCAGGTGGGAGGGAATCTCCGGATTCCCGCCGCATGGATAATGAACAGCAAATATAGGATATGTCCAGAAATTACTAATGGCCATAACTATACGCAGGAGCGTTTAATCTTTACCTAACCAACACCGGATTGTTGCTATTAAAATACTCTTCGGTTAGGTACCAGAAACAACTGTTCTACCTTAATCAGACCCTTTGTACCACGTAAAGAGGAATTCCCAAGTCCGTGAACAAGTCACATTAAACAAACTTACAGTTATCACTAAGGGGAACATTACCTATAAAACCTGCTATATGGATTTATTATCTAGCGATTGAGTCGCCCGCTAGACGCACACAAACTCTACCGTAAATGCACATACCACGCGCTCGAGCGCATGGCCGAGGCGCCATCACGCGGCTGCGAGTATCCGCACGCACGGGAGAAAATGGGCACGTGCAGCAGGCACGCGCATGAGGTGAATATATGGCAACGTGTAGCATGATATTTTTCTAACTTTGACAGGTTAAACACGCTTTAAACCCTAGCAGGGAAATGAGGACACAACACCGATATGTAGTGAACCACAGGGTTCTAAGGCCACAGTAGGTTATTTCAAAAGGTATAACAGTACAAATTATACACTACAGGCTAACAAGATAAATCTACAACAGAATAATGGCTACAGAAAATGTACATACGTGAGAATGTTCGCTTGCGCAACCTGGACCAGTCCTCCGCTCATCAGGTAGAGAGCGTTCAGAGTCTTCTGACCGGCCATGCAACAACGGGCTTTTTATACACAACTTACATACACAATACAATGGTTACTGTAATCTCATTGTCCATTGGACACAGAGGTGCATCTTTACATTACAGGAGAGGTCATAGGTTGATTTGAAAAGGTGGGCGATGTCTTTCTCAACTGCTCTTGGGGGTGGTATCCTCTGGATTCCCGCCGCATACATAATATACAGTAAATACAGTTTATATCTATATTCTACTTCTGCACATAACTATACGCTGGAACATGCGATCTTTCTCTAACCAACACCGGAATGTTACCCTTAAAATACCCTACAGCTGGATACTAGACATCACCTTCTAACCTTAGTCTGGCCCTTCCTATCATGCAAAGGCGAATCCCTTAGTCCTGGAACTATTTAAACTGCTGATACTTGCTGATGTGGTGCAAGGGAGCTATATCTAAAATGTACACTATTTGGGTTAAATATGTAATGTTCTAATAACCCTCTATGCGCTCACAAACTCCGCCGTAAATACCCATACCACGCGCAGGAACGCGGGAGCGATCATACGCAAATTGCGGATATGTGCACGCACCGCGGAACAAGTGCACGCGCATCGGGCATGTGTGTGGGGTTAGTACATGGTGTATGCATTACAATATTTTTCGACTTTGACAGTCCACCCTTTGGCAGTCAACAATAACTGCCACTATCTAAACATTAAACAGAAATATATACAATACATTATCCACAGATGATTGGATTATAGGAGGAAAGGTGTAGGTGGGAAATGTTTGACCTAGTGGGATAGTAAAATGTATGTATGAAATCCATGTCTGAAGGGCATGTATCATCGTGCCGTATATGTTCTAGATAAGCTTCGAGGTATTGCGAAGTATACATTAAATCCTTCTTATCCCGTATTAAGGGTCTGTAAGTGGGCCAACAAACACTACCGAGCTCTTTTCGGCTTCTTGTTCCAACAAATGGGGTGCACATTTAGTTGATGATACATGGAGGGGGAACATATGTGGATGCTAATATATGGATATCACCTGTCGACTATGTGTGTCACTACCTGAAGGTTGTAGAGATGAAGATAAGAAACATAACAAAAATACATTCACATAACATTTGCGTAATCATTCTTGGGTGTTGATTGAAGTCTTTTCCGGATGGGTGTATTTTTGCTGAGGGAAAACAAAGGAGAAACGGGTGAAAGAAACGGACCGTGGAATCACGTCTTATCACAACATTGTCTCTATTGATGGGTCATAAATTAAATCTGCTGCTGTACCAATGCCCCGCTCCTTAAACTCATCACTTTGGTACCGTGCTTGCGCCGCGTTAAAATTCAAACACACCTAAATATCAAGCCAATAATTGTGACAACTCCCAGGATACAAAGGAGAAACTTTCCCACACTCATGATAACATTTTGGGCCCACTCTCCTAAACCTGAGAACCAATTTCGTGGGTTCAACCATGAGACCCAGTCGGTCAGTTCATTACTCACAGCAGTAAGGGTAAGGTTGTGTCTCCTTTGGAACTCCCACTTCAACTGCAAGATATCGCCCATCTTTTGATCTATGACCTCGGTTGGGTTATCATTGCTGTTTGTAATATACGTGCAGCACTTCACACCATACTGAGTTGCCAAAGTGACACAGTACCCGCCTGTCACTGCTGTGATATAATTGAGGACCATCCTGTGCTGGATCAGTTCCGTTTTGTAAGCTTGCAACTCCCTTCCTGTATACCTGAAGGTGTCATCATACATCTCAGTGATATTATCTATCAGGTTCGCTAGCGCGTGGATATACCTATAATTAATAATTCCTCTGGCGGTACGGGTGATGTCTAACGCGAGTAGGAATTGAATCCCGGTGGATTCGTGGATTAAATCAAAGGCTGCGTGTTCTGTCCTATCTATGAGGTGTCTCTTAATGATGTGTTCATAGTGAGTATGAGTGTAAGGAGCTTGAGCACTGCGGTGAACGTCTTTCATCTTATCATGGGTTATGGTCATAACCTCTGGCAACACTCTTCCAATGTAACACAATCCCTCTGAGTTTGGTGCAAGCCACTTATACGCCTTCCTCCCGCATATGACATAGGCATCATCGGGGAGAACATATGGGACAGAATATGACATTACCATATTGCAAACTTTCCAAGTGAAAAACCGAATCCCTAGTTCTCTCATCTGTTCAGTACACGTATCAGGATGTATGATATGCGCACAGTACCCTGGTGATACTTCTCCAACCCACATGGTCTTACTTCCTAGAGTATACCTATACCGAAAATACCTTCCACCGTCGGCTATTTGGCATATAAGTTCAGGGTCTACGGGTATTCTATCAGCTCTGTGTGAAAATGCCATGGTTTGGTTATTCCATGTCACTTCCCAATTTCCCGGCTTTCGGGAATTGGAAATGTTGAAACATACTAAGGACCTATCCACATGATATTGGTGGAGCTTCAAACTAGGGGGCCCAGAAATATTAAATTTCTTGTCCACCGGTCTCCCACCCCGTAATTCAAGTACCTCATCTATTGCTAAAGGGTACGGTACTAGTCCTGACTTGCTTACTTGTGAGCACACCCAGCATTCTGTTTGGTTTAAAACCTTACCCACTAGTGAGTGATAATCACTCAATGGATAACGGTCCATGTTGATATTAAGACTGGACTGACATCTCTGGATGCACCCGTCCTCAACTATGTTTTCACAATTCCTACAAATACAATTTTCCTCAGCCAATAACCCTTCACAGTGCCTCCTAGTTTCCTGACTACCAGATTGTTTTCAGATACTCGCCTTTGCTCGATGGATGTGTTGCTCTTGGAATTCTACAAATCCGTCCTTGCCATCAGAACCCATTCCAGATCCTTTCTCGACCTCTCTGGTACTCTCACCGAAACAGACTGCTCTGGTCAACAACAGGGTCAACAGGAAAACCCGGAACGCAGTCTCTTGGGGTAAGTCCATCTTGTTAAGGGGATAGAAAAGGGAGCAAGAAGGGGGAGGAAAGGAGGGTAATGGGAGATGGATAAAATAATAAAAAGTAAAAAGAAAATTGGTGCGACAACCGCCTCTGGTCTTGTTGTTCTCCGTGCTAAGGTGCCGTGACAACAGTCCTGCCTCTCAACCTTCCCGGAACAGACACTCCAGTGATACAATGTTCTCTACACTCTGCTCTTTGTCACGGGTTCTCTCTGGGTCAGCGACCTTCTTACAGTGGGACGAGTGAACCCAAGTCTCTCTTTCGGCAACCTTTAATGCTGTCGTGCTGGTTAGTAAGACTTGGTACAGTCCTTCCCACCTGTCAATGAGGCAACCTGAGCGTAGAAAATTTCGAATCATTACATAATCCCCAGGTTCAATGTCATGACAATTACTGTTTGGTAGGTCAGGAATCACCAGCTTTAGATTTCTGTTTTGATTCCTCAGCTGCTGGCTCATCTTAACCAAATATTTTACAGTCACCTCATTATTGCATTTCAAATCATCCTGGGGGTCAATCATTACATGGGGTTGTCGACTAAAAAGAATCTCAAAGGGTGATAGGTTAAGGGGGGACCTGGGAGTGGTTCTGATGCTGTACAATACAAGTGGCAAAGCTTCTGGCCACAACAATCCAGTTTCAGCCATCACTTTGCTCAGCTTGTTCTTAATAGTGCTGTTTACTCTTTCCACCTTCGCACTCGCCTGTGGGCGATACGGAGTATGCAGCTTGCTATTAATCCCCATCAGTTTGCACATAACCTGAAAGACTTCACCTGTAAAATGGGTACCCCTATCGCTTTCAATTATCCTAGGGATACTATATCTACACACAAATTCCTGCACAATTTTCTTTGCAGTGAACGTAGCAGTATTTGTGGCAGTCGGGAACGCTTCTACCCAATTTGAAAACACATCAATACAGACTAACACATATTTTACATTTCTGCAGGGTGGTAACTGTATGAAATCAATCTGTATTACCTGAAAAGGGCCGTCTGTTGGCGGGAAATGGGATGGTTCTGTTGGTATTGACTTTCCAATATTCTTCCTCAAGCAGATAAGACATGTCATTGCTCTCTTACCCGCATGAGAAGAGAATCCTGGCGCACACCAGTAGGCTCTCACCAGCTTACACATACCCTCTTTGCCCAGATGAGTCAGACCGTGTGCCGCCTCAGCTAAGCTTGGAAGATATGCTCTGGGGGCTACTGGCTTACCTTGTCCATCTGTCCAGAGTCCTGAGGACTCCTGGCCATACCCTTTTGACCTCCAGACTGCCTTTTCCTGTGGAGAACACAAATTTTGCATTTCACTTAATTTTTGTGTATTGACGGTGTTGAATATCATCAGTGATGTGATATCTGTTTGTATGGGGGTGCTGGCTGCTGATTTAGCAGCTTCGTCTGCCCGGCTGTTACCAAGTGACACTGGGTCTTGACTGTAAGTGTGGGCTTTGCACTTGATAACAGCCACTCTGTCGGGTTCCTGTATCGCTGTTAGAAGCCTTTTTATGTGGGATGCATGCGCTACAGGTGTGCCAGCTGCCGTCATGAAATTTCTGAGGCGCCATAGGGCCCCGAAATCATGCACTACTCCAAAGGCATACCTAGAATCTGTATATATATTGGCTGACTTACCCTTAGCCAATTCACACGCTCTGGTTAGGGCGACCAGCTCAGCAACTTGTGCTGAGTGCGGTGGGCCCAGGGGCTCAGCTTCTATGATACCTCTGTCATCTACGACTGCGTATCCAGTACACAAGTCTCCCGAGTCCGTCTGTCTGTGGCAACTACCATCAGTGTAAAAAGTAAAATCTACGCCTTCCAGTGGGTTGTCAGTAATGTCGGGTCTTGCAGTGAAAGTTTGGTTCAGAAATTCCATACAATCATGTGTGCCAGTGTCTATACTAAATCCTCCTTCACCATCATTCTCATCCTCCACCCTTTGTGCCTGTCCAGGCACACCTGGCAGATAAGTTGCAGGATTTAGTGCGCTGCATCTTTTTATGGTGATGTTTACAGGGGCCATTAGTGCTAATTCCCACCTTGTAAACCGTGCTGATGAGACATGTCTGGTTTGGGCAGAGTTCAGTAAGGCTGACACTGCATGAGGTGTATGGATGGTCAGGTTGTATTCCAACACTACGTCTTCGCTTTTACTCACTAGCAAAGCTATCGCTGCAACACTTCGCAAGCATGTGGGGAGAGACCGCGCTACGGTGTCCAACTGTGCACTGTAGTAAGCTACCGGCCCGCTGGCATCACCATGTCTCTGGGTTAGGACACCTGCCGCACACCCAGCACTTTCCGTACCATACAATTCAAAGGGTTTCCCATAATCTGGCATGCCTAATGCAGGTGCCTGTGATAGGCATTGTTTAAGTCTCTCAAATGCCAGTTCAGACTCATCTGTGTGAGAGATCCGATCTGGTTTGTTCGAGGAGACCATTTCCTGCAAAGGTAAAGCCAGTATGGAGAACCCTGGGATCCAGTTTCGGCAGTACCCACACATTCCAAGGAAAGTGCGGATCTGCTGCTGGGTTTGTGGTAGAGTCATGTCGCGAATCGCCTGTATTCTATCAGCGGTGAGGTGTCTAAGTCCTTGTGTCAAGCAATGTCCCAAATATTTTACCTTGGTCTGGCACAACTGTAACTTATCCTTTGAAACCTTGTGTCCCGTATTAGAAAGGTGAAACAGAAGCTGTTTCGTGTCTTTCAAGGACGACTCGAGTGAATCTGAACACAGCAGTAAGTCATCTACATACTGTATTAATACTGATCCGCTCTCAGGTTGAAAGGATTGTAAACAGTCATGCAAAGCCTGGGAGAAAATACTTGGGCTGTCAATGAAGCCTTGGGGTAGGCGAGTCCAGGTGTACTGTACTCCCCTGTATGTTAATGCAAACAGGTATTGGCTGTCAGGGTGCAGAGGGACCGAAAAGAAAGCAGAACAGAGGTCAATGACAGTGAAAAATTTTGCAGTAGGGGGAATTTGCATGAGGATGACAGCTGGATTTGGCACTACGGGGAATTGGCTCTCAACTTTTTTGTTTATCCCCCGTAGATCCTGCACTAGTCTGTAACCCCTCCCCCCACTCTTTTTCACAGGGAAGATGGGACTATTGGCAGTGCTGGACGTCCTAACTAGGATGCCCTGTTGTAGCAAGCGCTCTATGACTGGGTATACTCCTAATTCCACCTCTGGCTTCAGATGATACTGTGGGATTTTTGGAGCTATCCTACCATCTTTTACTTGCACTACTACAGGAGCTACATTCGCCATCAATCCAGTGTCGTGTCCATCTTTGGTCCAGAGGGATTCCGGTATCTGGGAGATCATTTCCTCTACCTTGGATGGACACCTGTCTATAACAGCAGAGTGTGACATTAACCTTTGTGGGGTGTCTAACATATCCTGCACTTCCTGAACATGATTCTCAGGTATATCTAAGAAGACACCCTTAGGAGTACAATATATGACACACCTCATCTTACACAATAAATCTCTCCCAAGTAGATTAGTCGGAGCCGATGCAGCTAGCAAAAAGGAGTGCTTGGTCTGCAAAGGCCCTATCGTAATCTCCGCTGGTCTACTTAAAGGGTAGTGTTGCACTATTCCTGTTACCCCCATTGATGAAATTGTTTTACCCGTGGTTTTCATACCTACCGTTGAATTTAACACTGACCTGGCCGCCCCTGTATCTACAAGAAAAGGTAATGATCTACCAGCTACATCAACTGTGACCTCAGGTTCACTACCAAGGCTAGCAATCAACTTCACTGGCTGCAGACTACAGGTGTGGCCTAACCCCTATTGTATATTGTGGCCCTCCCGCAGCACGCTGGCAGCTACAATATGTGAGGGGGGCAGCTGAGAATTTTCAGAGGTCTGCCAGTCCCTCCTAGGTGGGTACCTCCTTGTTTCCCCTGCATGCTGCTCATAACTCCTCCTATGCAATCCCTGATCCCTATTACGTGTATCATAATGCGGTTCATGTTCTGGTCTAGGGGGTCGATATACCTTATGTGTGCCTTTATAATTACAGTTCCGTGCGTAATGTCCTTCCCTCTGGCAGTTATAACATTTTACTACATACGACTTACCATCAGGGGTCTGGGGTTTCGGCTGATGCGGCTTAGTTGTAAGGGCTTTTATACTTACTGTCATCAGCTTATCCCCCTGTGACTCCCTGTGCTTAATGATGTTCTGATCGTGCTCGATAGCGGACTCTCTTAATGCAGCCACCGAGATACCTCTCCAGTTAGGTTGAGTGGTTTGTACTCTTGTTCACAATGTTTCTTTTAAACCGTCCATTAATACTGACACAGCTACCTCTCTATGATGTACATTTTCCGTAATGTCCTCGACCCCAGTGTATCTAGCCATTTCCTGCAGTGCTCGATGGAAATATTCAGAAGCAGTTTCACCTTCTTTTTGCCTTATGGAAAAGATTTTATTCCATTTGACAACAGTAGGGAAATATACTCCTAATTGTAGATTGAACTGTCGTACATTTTCCTGAGTGTATTCATCAGTGAGAGGTACTTCTACGTCTAATTTACAATCAGCAATGAATTTCGCAGGGTCAATATTGGAGGGTAAACATGCCCGTAGCACTGTTCGCCAATCTTTGTTTGTGGGTTCGGTGGCGTTACCTAATTCTCTAATAAACCTCTGACATGCGGCTAGATCCTTTCTGGGATCGGGAAATTCAGACATAATTGTCCTCAATTCTGTCCGGGACCAAGGACAATGCATAGCAATGTTCCTGATGGGAGTGATTCCCTGAGCATCAGTCTTCCCATTGGGGACTGCGATCGCCCTGACAGGATTTAGTTCAATTACATCATTTTGTGTTGACTCTACAATCTGAGGTGCTATTGTCTCTGCATAATGTACGGTACCGTACTTACCTGTGGACATGACCTCACCTGTCCCTCCGCTAGGAGCCTTTGCTACTGCTCTTGGTGGTTGGGCCGTGCCCACTTGTGTGTCTTGTATGGTGGCTGCTAGAGAGAGTGCCAATATCGTGCTGGGCTCATCTTCTTGCTCGCAGTCCTGAGGGAAGTTAAAGATGGGATACAACTTGCACGGGTTAGCATTAATACATTTATCAAGTTCACTCTTATCATATATCAGTATGCCATTGTCTGTAGCCACTTTCTCCCCTGTAATATACGGTGGTGGTGGTGCGGTTGCCATCAGTTTCCTGCTAGGTTTGGAACCGGCTGCGTGAGCTAGTTCCCTCTGCATATCGCCCTCTTTTTGACATAAATGTAAACAGTTTGTGTGTCTGACCCTTTGTTTTCGGGATTTTAACAGACATATTCTAATCCTTAAATTCTGCAACACCTCTGGATCAAAACTGCCTACCTTAGGGAATGGTTCCCTATCTTCCGCAGTCATACGTTCCAGCTCATTGCAAAAAACTTCTGTGTGTGATCCATACTTCTCACACATTATGTACCTCGCTGACCCCTTGGGCCGTGGAACATCAACCTGAACCCTGGTTGAACGTCCCATACTTGAGCAACGGGCCCCCATATTTTGCAGGTACTGCCTTCTCAGCTAATTCCTACAAAAAAACAAAATACTCAATATAAGGCAACGGTGAAAGTTCAACGAGTGCTTTCACCCACTCACGTCCACGTTGGCCAATACTACCAAGCACTGTCGTCAGCACAGGTACGTACCCAACCTAGGGCCCCTGTGTAACCTCTATTCACTGGAAGTATATGGGAGTGACTTACCCTTCCCAGTAAATATTGGTTGTTGGAGATTTCCTGAGTGACCAGCGAAACTCCCTTAAAATAAAAAATTTTTTACACAAATCACGCTTGCGTATGCTACACCCAGCGCTTATGATCCCGCGATTTTACGCAAAGCTCGTAAAAAGGGTATCACATTGCGCTAAGTATTGCACCCACGAACGCGCGGTCCAATCGCACAGCGTATAGGTAACTGTTACTTATCCGCCGTACGACCAATGGAATCGATTGTTCAGGCTGCGAAACCTCAGCCGGAGCGTTTCTAAACGTGCCTATATGGGTTCTTCGCCAACCACCTGGGCTGCGGTATCTAAACAAAAACCTCACTGACCTTTGGTCTGCGGTACTCTAAACCTTCGCTGACCTTTGGTCTGCGATATCTACTACCTTGCTCCTTTGTACTTTAATCAATGTTAATGTGAGCAAGCCACTCTCACACCACCAAGTGTCCACTCACCTGGTGTGGTCTCCTACGGGATCCCGAATTCTCTGGGTCCACAAAACCTTTATTGTTTGCACACTCACGCTCGTTCACTCATATACACTTTGGTTTTTCTGTACAGAAAATTAACTTTCATTCAGATAAAACAGTCTTAGTGCCAGAGGTAATACAGTAAAAAAGTTTTTTTAAACTAAATATTGGAAACTGAGCAATTTGTGCTATTATCGCGTGGTTACCGTCTCGCGCCTAAACTAAAACAATGCTATTGTGTAATTTGTACTTAGCGGTCGTACCTTTACGCACGTGGCGTAAACACGCCACGTGCGTATGTCTTTACGTAGCGTACGCAGTCCCGTACTTTGTCCGAGACACGTGTACAAAGGCTGTATGTCCACAGTAGTACAAATCCCACACTTCTATAAATGTAAGCGATATTAACTATGATCGCTCACTTAACACCACACACAGTTTCTTCTGTATAAACCTTTTCAACTAGGCCAGGCTGCGTGTGCGTCTTACACTTACTTCCTTAAATATTAACTCTATATTTTAACTAAATAGCAACAAATTTTCTCAATACAGGTCAAAATGAATCTAGTAATCACTACTTATGGCAACAATGCGAGCAGGTATACAAAGTACAAGTGTACAGGTGTATGCGTGTGTTGTGTGCGCTTTTGGCGCCAAACAGAAATTCACAGATTTTAAAAATAGCTTTGTGTTCTTACCTTACGGATCCCACCAGCATCCCTACAAACCATGCAGAGCAGACGCCATCATATCAGCAATTGAGGTAGGGTTCATCAGTGTATTTTACGACCAAGAAAAGGTTTACGTAGGATACCTGGATACCTTTCCACCCTTTGCTGATAGATGCAGTCTGCTTTACCCTGCTAGGTTGTGGGTATGAGGAAAAACCGGACGATGCCCCCAATTGATAATGTCGATATTATCTTAAACCATAAAGCTATACCTCTAAATACACTTTAACCTTGGAGCCGCTACGGCCGCTAGACTGAATATACACGCTACGCACTTTGTACGCTATTTGCGTACAGAGTCCTGTAAGTTGTACGGTCTTAGCGTACAAACGCCGCGCTGGGGGTACAAAGTACACACAGCGCGCACACTCAATTAATAACCTTTAAACCTTATTAGTAATACAATGTAATGATATGGTTACACTTTAAACCTTTATACAGCAAAGCACTGCAATGATGTTATACCTTAAACCTTAAGTAGCGCTGACGGTATAAAGTACCCGCAGTGCGTACACCTTTTCAATACTTATAAACCTTATACAGTTAAATACGCTTTAAACTCTAGCAGGGAAATGAGGACACAACACCGATATGTAGTGAACCACAGGGTTCTAAGGCCACAGTGGGTTATTTCAAAAGGGATAACAGTACAAATTATACACTACAGGCTAACAAGATAAATCTACAACAGAATAATGGCTACAGAAAATGTACATACGTGAGAATGTTCGCTTGCGCAACCTGGACCAGTCCTCCGCTCATCAGGTAGAGAGCGTTTAGAGTCTTCTGACCGGCCAGGCAACAACAGGCTTTTTATACACAACTTACATACACAATACAATGGTTACTGTAATCTCATTGTCCATTGGACACAGAGGTGCATCTTTACATTACAGGAGAGGTCATAGGTTGATTTGAAAAGGTGGGCGATGTCTATCTCAACTGCTCTTGGGGGTGGTATCCTCTGGATTCCTGCCGCATACATAATATACAGTAAATACAGTTTATATCTATATTCTACTTCTGCACATAACTATACGCTGGAACATGCGATCTTTCTCTAACCAACACCGGAATGTTACCCTTAAAATACCCTACAGCTGGATACTAGACATCACCTTCTAACCTTAGTCTGACCCTTCCTATCATGCAAAGGTGAATCCCTTAGACCTGTAACTATTTAAACTGTTGATACTTGCTGATGTGGTGCAAGGGAGCTATATCTAAAATGTACACTATTTGGGTTAAATATGTAATGTTCAAATAACCCTCTATGCGCTCACAAACTCTGCCGTAAATACCCATACCACACGCAGGAACGCGGGAGCGATCATACGCAAATTGCGGATATGTGCACGTACGGCGGAACAAGTGCACACGAATTGGGCATGTGTGTGGGGTTTGTACATGGTGTATGCATTACAATATTTTTCAACTTTGACACTCATCTATGTCCACACACAGGGGATTATATGCATACCAGACAAATATGGAGTTACAGCACATTTAACTTTGAACACGTGAAGCTATTTTTCCACTATACACATACGTAGGATTTCACCTTAATGGTGAAATCCTATGTTGGCTTAAGAGAGGAGGTGGCCTGTGTGCAGTCTACAATGCGCCCCCCTACCTCTCGCCAGCAGATCCCCGGGAGTTTAATCCGCATGTGCAGGTTCCTGGGAGCATGGAACCCTTGCCATGTTCCCAGAGATTTCTCTACTGAGCATGTGCAGATCTTTGGAAAATGGTGGTGGTAAGGTAAGGTATGGGCGCAGGTTGTGCTGTGTGGGCTCCACTGGAAACGGGCCCGTGTGCACCACACATTCTGCAGCCATTAGATATACAGTATGCCTATGAACTCAATTAGAAATTTTCATTGGTATTCTGCACAAGGAGTTTGCGAGGCTTTCCCAAAATGTTTGTCTGAGCCTGAAATAAATATTTTGAACCAATTAAGGATCACCTAAGAGTATTATGGGCCTGATTCAGATTTGTACGCAAACCCGATGGTTTATGTACGGATACGACGGTTAGTGATATGCACATGTACATGTCTTGTGATAAAACTCTCACCCCCCCTTAGCTGTAGCATTATTGACATTAGTATTACCATTAATCGCCATGTGAGGTATTTCTTAAAATACCAAAGCCAGTTAGTGTTCAATTTTGTTTAGTACATAATCTGTGTTGATGTAATATTTCCATTTCCACGGTGTTCAATTTTATTGACCACTCTCTTCTCATACAAACACTACAATCCCTAGGCCTTAAGACACAGTCATTTTTTGGTTCCTATCCTACCTATCTAATTCGCTCTTTCAGAGTCCACTTCTCTGAATCTGTTAGGATATGGTGCACTCTGTACCTGTCTCCTTCTGTGTATCAGTCTATGGGTAGTGTTAGACATCTAGTGCCAGGAGTCACTTGGAGGAGGAGTTATATGAGGTATTGTAAGTTCCTGTTCCTCCACCTCAGGGAGAGTGAGGAGAGTGTGACACACAGAGAGACTGAGAGACAGAGTCCTGGTGTACAAGTGTGCAGAGCTGAGACTGGAAGCAGATCTCAGCTACAGAGACTCACAGTGTTCCAGTGCATGCATCATCTGCTCTACAGTGGGAGTCAGACTGCACGGCTGTGCAGTCCTCCATGCTTCACCACCACAGACATATCCTGATAAGTACTGCTACCAAATGCTGTTACCTTGTGTGATATATGGGCTCCTGATTACCGCTATCAGTGTTACATCTGAGTCACCTGTGTACACTAAATAAACCTGCATTACTGTTTAAGTCACAAAGTGTGTGGACTATCTGCACCAGATAGCCCAGAACACTCTGCCAACAGGTTGTGGGCCCAGTCCCACGCCCAGACCCGCGTGTACTTGAATATTAACCACCTGAGTGCTGTTGAATGCTACATGTAAGTTTGTCATGGAGATGCAGCTTAAGCGGGAAAAGTTGTGGAAGGTTACTATAGACCCGGGAGCAGGTCCAAACCCAGATGACGTAGACAGAGCCAATGGGACAATAGGTTTAGCTGTGGAGCAGCATGTCTATTCAATAGTCAGTGGGAAAGTGTCAGCTAAGGACATAAGGGCAGCCCTGCAAAATGCATATGAAGATGCATGCTGTATGGAACAAAACTGAATGCCTGCAAGGACATGAATGATTACATTGATAAGTTATTGTTGATAGCTCAGCAGTTGGCATCTGTGGAGGCACAGGTGGATGAGGAAGAAGTTGCAATTGCTATGTTACAGAATCTGATGCCAGAATTAGATTTTTTTGGTGGTTGCATTAGTTAAACAACACTAAACTGACAACAGAGACTGTAAGTGCCAAGTTGCTGGAGTTCCAAGAACGTATTCCGTCGAAACCATAGCTGAGAGTTCTGCCTTGATCACAAAGGGCACAAAGTCTAGATTGCACAAATTCAATTGTTTTGTATGTCACAAGATAGGACATAAACCTTCGGATTGCAAGATGAGAAATTCCAGTGGTGCGCAGAAGCAGCGTCACAAGCCAAACGAGTCAGCACTGAATGTAGCAGACAGTAACAGGAAGAATTGCTGGTACATGGACTCGGGGGGGTCACTAGACATTTCAGTTGCAATAAGCATTGGTTCAATTCTTCAACACCGTGTGTTCCCACTACAGTTACAGGGACTGGAAATAAGGCCCTTACTGCATTACAAGCTGGGACAATCACAGTACATTTAAGAATTGGAGGTGAGACAGTTGTCACAGATATCCAAGATGTGTTGTATATGCCTTATTTAGGAAGTAATCTCATTGCTATCAGCGTCTTAGAGAAAAAAGGCTACAAAGTCCAATTTCAGAAGGGCAAATGTATGGTGCATAATAAAAGAGGGACTGTTATTGCTTCAGCAACCCGGCGCAACCAACTATATGTCCTGGACACTGAGGAGTGTACTGCATTGATGGCTACTGATGAAAAACAGTCAATGGAGCTGTGGCACAAACGCTTGGGTCATCTGGGATATGACAATGTCCAGAAACTATTAGATGGAATGGTAACAGGGATCACCGTTGATAAAGGTAGCCCCAGGACAGGGCACCCCTTGCTGATCCAAGCTCAAGCATACACTCAATCGGTCAGCATCAGGTTCATTCATGGCTGCAGCCAGTGACCAGAAAACAAAGTAACCTTTGTAATAACTAGCCACGTGTGTATGATAAGAAATAACAGAGCAGGTTTTATTTCCTGGAAACAGCATATTATAAAGGAATACATATTTGCATACAGTGTCTTAATTTCCTTACACAAAGCTTAATCCTATTGGTTAATGATCACTTTAACTCTATTGGTTATCATACTTTCTAATCCTATTGGTTAATAAACTCCTATCTTTTACGTAACATGTTTACCAACGTCTACAATTCCTATATGTGCTCTTTAAGTAGAATATCTGGGGATTTTTGTAAAGCTCGTAACCTACATATGTCTGGTTATGTTTTCATACCTGCTATACCGCAAACTGATAAATACCCTTTGAAGCTTATATGTTTAGCTGCTGACATTATATTTCTGCTAGGAAATTACCGTAAAACATATCTTAGCTAAAGGTCATAACTTCACAATATGGGTTCAAACAAATTACAATGTCTGGTACTTTTTCCTGTATCAGCACTAAGCTAAAATAATTAGAAACAGATTATCAGATGTCAGTTAAAAATGGAGTCTTATGAACAAATATGGCTTCCATCTTTATCAACTTCCCCTCTTTGTTTCTAATTTTTACCTCTAATCTACCCTTCCTTTACCTGGTCATTGATTCTATAGGGACACCTACTTTCACGTCTAGTGTACCATAAGGGCATTCTGGACGTGGGCTAGTCCATTCAACATCCCTATACTGAGGCAGAACCAATGTTCCCTATTCTCTTATCCCTAACCACAAGATAAAGTTCATAAAGCAGAGGAGTCTTTTGAAGATGGAATCATTATAATGTTCATGGTCCTTGCTCAATAGTCCTCGAAAGTCTTTTTGACTCAATATTGTGACAACAAAGTTCATTAGATTACATCATCATAACAGTAGGGACAGCTGGAAGCTTCTGTGTATCATGTATGGCAGGTTTCACAGTAGTGTGATGTGGAGTTGTATATTGTAGCTCCTTCAATAAGTTCCATATAAATTGGTTGCGGTTTAGCAGTTTCAGCAGTGCCTTAGGTAGAAAAACATTTTAGTTTCAGTATCCACATAGCAAGCCTTAAAATATGCAATTAATAGCAAAACAAGTCCCTTAGCAATAATAGATAATATTCCTGAAAGCAGTTGGTTGTATAGTGTTTATAAAACCAAGAAAAGAAAGAATCTGGAATTACACTGGTATAATTAGGATTAGTAGCAAACTTATTTTTCAACTGTATTACTTTATTTATCTTTTCATCAATAATATCCTCTGGGTTAGTATCATTAGTCAAATAAGTGCAACGTTTAACTCCATACACAGTTTGCAATGTGACACAATAGCCTGCAGATACATTAAACAATTGGTGACAACTGTTTATATTGGTCCTGTTTTACGTTTAATGACCAGCATTTTCTATGCCTATTTGTCTTTACCTGAGTAATTGTTGACATCCTATGTGTAGACATTTCAGGTGGAGTAAGGATAGTTAGTTGTGTATATATGTTCCCTTTTGTTCTGTTATTTTTGGCATAGTTACTGATCATTGCACTATCACTTGACTCCTCATATAATTAAGGTTCAATCATTACTGTTTATATAAGAATAGCCATGCTAACAAGAAGAACTGAGTAACACATTATACATCCCCCAGACCCTTATATGGCCTGGGGCCTATTAAATTGTATCTATATATTTTGATTATGTATCGTGATTGGATAATACTTCCTTTGTCACTTTCTTGCAATGAGATGCGTCTATTCACGAGTCTCTTTCACTCAACGTGACTGTAGTGGCGGTAGTCAACAGAACTTAAAACTGTCCTTTGAATCTGGGTTCAAGAGACTTTATCTTTCTTAGTGACCACCCAATCACCTTGCTTTAGTTCATGTGAGTCTTGGGAACAGTTGGTATCTGGAATAGAATCAAAAACTTTGTCGTGCAATTTGGTTAGTTGCTGTTGTATATGCATTACATAATAAGCTAAGTCACCATGCTCATGCAGAAGCTGCTGGAGAAAATAACATACTGTCCTAGCAACAATACCAAAATAAGATTTCATATGGAATTAACCCATGCTTTGCCTGTTTCTATAACTAATTTTTATAGCTTTAGTTTTAAGGTAATAGATACGTTTTTCTACATGTTTACTACTCTGCTTATAGGGAGTGTAAAAGGCCTGAGTAACACCCAGATATGACAAAATTTTGCCTAATACTTCTCCTGTGAAATGGGTACCTCTGTTGCTTTCAATAACTTAAGGTACTCCATATCTACATATTACTTCTTGCATTAAATTCTTTTTAACTGTTCTAGCATTTGCTGCCCTGCAAGGCCAAGCCGTGACCCAATTTGAAAATAGTTCTTTGCACACTAGTACATTTTCATACCCAGAACATTTAGGTAACTGGATAAAGTCTATTTGTAATTATTGAAAGGGGTAGCAAGTTTGTGGGTACCTTTACTACCTTTCCTGGGTTATGTAAAGCATAAGTTACACACCCTGCAACATTAGCCTGTGCTGCATGTGTGAAACCTAGTGCCACCCAATGCTGGTTTAAAATCCTCACCATTGCATCTCTTGATTGGTGAGTTTTTTTATGCAATATTTGTGCTAAGACTGGGTAAAGTGAGCGTGGTAAACAGAGACGATTTCCCACCATCCAACTGTCACCGTGTATTCGCCCACCTAATTTTTTCCAATCTTTTTTCTCCTTGCGTAAGGCCTGTGCTTGTAATTTGCACAATAACTGTAAGTCTAATGACTCTGGTGTAACAGTTAACATCACCTGAATGTCTGGGAGAGGCTGGACTGCTGCAACTTTTGCTGCCTGGTCAGCTAAAGCATTCCCTCTGACCTCTGCAGTATCCTCTTTAGTGTGTGCCTTGACCTTTATGACTGCTAATTTCTTTGACAATTGAAAGGCAGCAAATAATGCCCTAATACGGTCTGCATGTTTTTTTGGTTTTCCTGAAGAGCCTACAAAATCTCTGCTCTTCCAGATAACTGCATAGTCATGGGCAATACCAAAGCAGTACCTTAAGTCTGTATAAATGTTAACTGTTTGACCTTCAGCATAAATACAGGCTGCAATCAGTGCCCTAAGTTCTGCCTCCTGAGCTGAACTACTTGGTGACAAAGGTTCCTGTATTAAGATGTCTGTTTCTGTGGTAACCGCAAATTCTGTATGCGGTTCCGAATCCACATAGTACCTGGAGCCATCCACAAATAAATGTAAATCTGCATTTAGTAGAAGATGTTCCTGTATGTCTGGTGTACTTGCGGCTTCAAGGTTCATTAACTCTATACAATCATGTTCTTGATCGTGTGTAGAAACTGAAAAACTTGATTGGTTTTCTGTGCCTGTCATTTCAGCATCACTCACATCATCCCACTTGTCACTAGTGTCAGGAGATTCTCCTCCCCCTTCACCTTTCCCCTCTTTTGAAACCAACGGCAATAAGGTAGCTGGGTTCATAGAAGTACAGCGATTGATGGTGACATTGGACGGTGTGAGCAATGCTACTTCATACAGTATTTGGTCAATTTAGCAGCAGATAAGTGTTTTGATTTTAACTGACAGAATGTGTATAGCTGCCCATGAGTCAGTTATAATAATACACCTTGTGCATTATGTCCTATTTGGGCATCATATAAAACTTGGAGTTTTTGTGATGCCCCTGCAATCCCTTTTTTGCAA
Organism: Pseudophryne corroboree; assembly: GCF_028390025.1. Lineage (NCBI taxonomy): Eukaryota > Metazoa > Chordata > Amphibia > Anura > Myobatrachidae > Pseudophryne > Pseudophryne corroboree. The sequence goes on along the minus strand of NC_086451.1, from coordinate 218,525,796 downwards.
TATGTAATTATACCTAAAAGGATATGAGTTGTTTACATGTTTGAGGAGGTTTAACTTCTGAAATGATTTTGCTCCTTTTTGTAGTGATATGCTTACTATGAGCAGAAATGCAGTGTCCTAGAAATTGTACTTTGTCTTGTGCATATTGTAACTTATTTCTATGTACCCTACATTTCTTTTCATATAGGAATAGCAATAAGGCTTGACATTTGGGTCCTATTTAAAAATACCTTACACTTGTTGTTCTTTTGATGGCATCATATAAGACGTAGTTTTCTGTGATGCCCTTGGAATGTATTTTGTACAATAGGTGATTAATTCTAGAAATGACTTAAACTGTTGTAAGGTGCGTCATAGAGATATTTTTAAAATAACACTCCCTCCTTTACTGTTATGTGCCGAGCATCAGCAGTGATGCAATGTTAATGTATGTTCACCTAACATCTTTCAGATGTATCATTTATGCATTGTTACATTTTACAGTTACAATCTTGATTTTATATCATGTAAATGTAATTGTATCATGAGGGCAGACTTTTATCTTAGGGGTATGGACTATAACTACAGTTCTGCCCACTTCTCATACCTAGTTTACCTCATCACTTGGCCCCACCCCTTGTAATAGTTACCCAAACACTTCCTGATTCTTTGGCATTTCATTACACACTGTAACTAGAACAGTAACGAGCTGTACATTAAAGAAAATATTTTCTTACATCTGTAACATGTTCCTAATTATTTACCTATGAACTGTTACTTTTTTTGACACAGATATTAATTTTACTGTGGAAATCTTTTTAATGCAAATACATGTTATATTTTTAGTTTTATGACAGCCCTTTGCTATTGGCTGGGGCAATATTCATTTGGCCACAACACATTTCATTATACTTATCCAAAACTTTATATTAAGATAATACTATTTCACACACACAAATAAAACACTGAGAGTGAGCCAGCACTCTCTCAACTCTGAACAGGGGTTGCCTGGAGTTTGATGATAAACCATTAGAACTTACATAATACATTACATCACACACTTTCATTGAAGTCTACAAGTCATTTGTAGCCACTGATTCAATACATATTTACCAATGTAATTTACAGACTATATATTTTGCTATTCTGTGGCACAAAATGACAGAAAAGTGCAAACACAGCGATTACAATTTATGAATAATCTCTTTACACAATTTGATAAGCATGCAGTTCCAGAGACAAAAACAGCCTGAAACTGAGACTTTGACAAAAGCAGCCTGAAACTGAGATTTTTGGACCCCGAATAAGCCCACATGGGAAGGCAAAGAGAAGTAAATAATAGATTACTTCACCAGCTGGTTTTATGTTTGCATTTCCATGCCACCTGAGTCCAATTGTCCATAACTAAGCAGGATCCAGAAAACGCATAACCCTTTTTGGATTCTATTCCTACGTTTAAATTATTTTTAATTTCCTTATATATCTAATGAACTTCATAAATTGTTGTTTAACATCAGGGAGTTCTGTAACTGTTGTTATGTTAACAGTTCTGAATTTTTTTTATATCATGCAGTGGTTCAGCGCAACTCTGAGCGCGCTGGATTAGGTCCGTCAGCAGCTACACCAGGTGTGACAGTATCTTATGTGCACACTGGATATAGTCTGCAGGGACCAAATCCTTATGTACTTTATACACTGGAGGTGCAGATGTCAAACTTGAGACCATACATATATTTTTTTTAGGAGACATTCCTGGTCTCTTGACATTACATGCTGTACAATTTTTAGTCTACCAATGTATTAGTCTGGGGCATGCACATCTTCAGGTATAATTAGTAGGTCTTTTATTTATTTTTTAACACTGGCAACCATTCACTGATTAACTTTTTAGATTTAACAGATTTCCTAACATTTGGTTCTTTACAGGGCTTTCATTTATAGGACCAAGGTGTTTGTCTAATTGGACATATTGTATCATTTGGTGGGTTACAATGTCTACGATTTGGACATGCCCAGTAAGTATACCCTTTGGTTTTCTTGGGACCTTTACGTCTAATTATTTCCTGTCCAGATATGTCTGCATCTTCAAAATCATCCATATTAATTAGAGCCATTTGTTCTTGAGTTTGTCCTAACTCTTCTAACTCTTTCTCATACTGAAGTAATTTACCTGTTTTAATCCACAAATCAAGATTCTGTTCCAATTTATTATCCTTCACATATCTCCCATTGGTTACTCCTATCTGTTTCAACTTTTCTGGGTCTAGAGTGCCATCAATGGCCAATCCCACCCGTCGAAACAACCGCCTCATACCCTTCAAGCATTGCTCACCATGTACACTTTTCATAATGTCCATGGCACTCCGGGGTGCTTCATCCGAAGGATAACTATTTATATTTACCATACTTATACCTTTTATAAGTATTAAAAAATCCGGGAAATATCAGTAACCTGGATCTAACGGATCCCCTGAGACATAACTGTGAGGAAAATTGCCTGGAACAGAGGTGATCTGTAACCAATCTTTACCTATGTCACTATCCTTTGGAATGAAATGACATCCCATCAATATGAACACATCATCTGGGTTTTCTCTATTTTCCCAAACCCCTTCTTCTCCAGTGTACACTATTGCTTTTAAAATAAATGGATGTCCCTCTCCTAACCTATGTATAATAGCTATGCAGACACAATCCTGACAGGACATTCAACTTGCATTCACTGTTCGCACCAGTCTGTGTTTACAGATCACAGAGGAGAAGAAAGAAAAAAAGAGTTTTAAATGACTTCCGTTCCTCTTTTTTTTCCCTTAACTCTGTACGCGTACGCTATAATTTTAAAAGTGACAGGAAGTCTTTCATGATACTAACAGTATATGCAAGTCAAATGCAATGATATTCTATCGTGACTGTAAATTAGACTCGCATATTATGTGTAGTACGATGCTCTGAGTTTGCCACTTCAGATACTATGTCTGTCCAATCCCTTCCAATGACTTTCTCTCTAGGAATGAAATGGCAACCTATTGGTAGAGATGAGCGCCGGAAATTTTTCGGGTTTTGTGTTTTGGTTTTGGGTTCGGTTCCGCGGCCGTGTTTTGGGTTCGACCGCGTTTTGGCAAAACCTCACCAAATTTTTTTTGTCGGATTCGGGTGTGTTTTGGATTCGGGTGTTTTTTTCAAAAAACACTAAAAAACAGCTTAAATCATAGAATTTGGGGGTCATTTTGATCCCAAAGTATTATTAACCTCAAAAACCATAATTTACACTCATTTTCAGTCTATTCTGAATACCTCACACCTCACAATATTATTTTTAGTCCTAAAATTTGCACCGAGGTCGCTGGATGACTAAGCTAAGCGACCCTAGTGGCCGACACAAACACCGGGCCCATCTAGGAGTGTCACTGCAGTGTCACGCAGGATGTCCCTTCCAAAAAACCCTCCCCAAACAGCACATGACGCAAAGAAAAAAAGAGGCGCAATGAGGTAGCTGTGTGAGTAAGATAAGCGACCCTAGTGGCCGACACAAACACCGGGCCCATCTAGGAGTGTCACTGCAGTGTCACGCAGGATGTCCCTTCCAAAAAACCCTCCCCAAACAGCACATGACGCAAAGAAAAAAAGAGGCGCAATGAGGTAGCTGTGTGAGTAAGATAAGCGACCCTAGTGGCCGACACAAACACCGGGCCCATCTAGGAGTGTCACTGCAGTGTCACGCAGAATGTCCCTTCCAAAAAACCCTCCCCAAACAGCACATGACGCAAAAAAAAAAAGAGGCGCAATGAGGTAGCTGTGTGAGTAAGATAAGTGACCCTAGTGGCCGACACAAACACCGGGCCCATCTAGGAGTGTCACTGCAGTGTCACGCAGGATGTCCCTTCCAAAAAACCCTCCCCAAACAGCACATGACGCAAAGAAAAAAAGAGGCGCAATGAGGTAGCTGTGTGAGTAAGATAAGCGACCCTAGTGGCCGACACAAACACCGGGCCCATCTAGGAGTGTCACTGCAGTGTCACGCAGGATGTCCCTTCCAAAAAACCCTCCCCAAACAGCACATGACGCAAAGAAAAAAAGAGGCGCAATGAGGTAGCTGTGTGAGTAAGATAAGCGACCCTAGTGGCCGACACAAACACCGGGCCCATCTAGGAGTGTCACTGCAGTGTCACGCAGGATGTCCCTTCCAAAAAACCCTCCCCAAACAGCACATGATGCAAAGAAAAAAAGAGGCGCAATGAGGTAGCTGTGTGAGTAAGATAAGCGACCCTAGAGGCCGACACAAACACCGGGCCCATCTAGGAGTGTCACTGCAGTGTCACGCAGGATGTCCCTTCCAAAAAACCCTCCCCAAATAGCACATGACGCAAAGAAAAAAAGAGGCGCAATGAGGTAGCTGTGTGAGTAAGATAAGCGACCCTAGTGGCCGACACAAACACCGGGCCCATCTAGGAGTGTCACTGCAGTGTCACGCAGGATGTCCCTTCCAAAAAACCCTCCCCAAACAGCACATGACGCAAAGAAAAAAAGAGGCGCAATGAGGTAGCTGTGTGAGTAAGATAAGCGACCCTAGTGGCCGACACAAACACCGGGCCCATCTAGGAGTGTCACTGCAGTGTCACGCAGGATGTCCCTTCCAAAAAACCCTCCCCAAACAGCACATGACGCAAAGAAAAAAAAAGGCGCAATGAGGTAGCTGTGTGAGTAAGATAAGCGACCCTAGTGGCCGACACAAACACCGGGCCCATCTAGGAGTGTCACTGCAGTGTCACGCAGGATGTCCCTTCCAAAAAACCCTCCCCAAACAGCACATGACGCAAAGAAAAAAAGAGGCGCAATGAGGTAGCTGTGTGAGTAAGATAAGCGACCCTAGTGGCCGACACAAACACCGGGCCCATCTAGGAGTGGCACTGCAGTGTCACGCAGGATGTCCCTTCCAAAAAACCCTCCCCAAACAGCACATGACGCAAAGAAAAAAAGAGGCGCAATGAGGTAGCTGTGTGAGTAAGATAAGCGACCCTAGTGGCCGACACAAACACCGGGCCCATCTAGGAGTGTCACTGCAGTGTCACGCAGGATGTCCCTTCCAAAAAACCCTCCCCAAACAGCACATGACGCAAAGAAAAAAAGAGGCGCAATGAGGTAGCTGTGTGAGTAAGATAAGCGACCCTAGTGGCCGACACAAACACCGGGCCCATCTAGGAGTGGCACTGCAGTGTCACGCAGGATGTCCCTTCCAAAAAACCCTCCCCAAACAGCACATGACGCAAAGAAAAATTAAAGAAAAAAGAGGTGCAAGATGGAATTGTCCTTGGGCCCTCCCACCCACCCTTATGTTGTATAAACAGGACATGCACACTTTAACCAACCCATCATTTCAGTGACAGGGTCTGCCACACGACTGTGACTGAAATGACGGGTTGGTTTGGACCCCCACCAAAAAAGAAGCAATTAATCTCTCCTTGCACAAACTGGCTCTACAGAGGCAAGATGTCCACCTCATCATCATCCTCCGATATATCACCGTGTACATCCCCCTCCTCACAGATTATCAATTCGTCCCCACTGGAATCCACCATCTCAGCTCCCTGTGTACTTTGTGGAGGCAATTGCTGCTGGTCAATGTCTCCACGGAGGAATTGTTTATAATTCATTTTAATGAACATCATCTTCTCCACATTTTCTGGATGTAACCTCGTACGCCGATTGCTGACTGTTAGGGTCTCCTGCCCTGTGCTGCCACGTCGTCATGGCAACCGGGAGACAAGTGCTAGTGGAGTAGCCTGAGCGCAGCTGATACTCCGGTTCGGGTCTTTTGCTGTGCAGTGGTTATAGGCTCTGTGCACAGCAGGGGATCCGGTGCTGGTTTTTGTGCTCACAGTCTGTGAGGTCTGAGTGGGGCGTGGACAGCACCTGCTTTATAAGGCCTCTTTTCAGGGTAAGCAGATGCTGCTGAATCTTTGTTGGTTAGTCAGTTCATGAAAGTTAGCCAGTACTGTGTAGCTTTGTATTTGTTTGTTGCTTACTGCAAATAGGCCTGGGGATTTGGTATTACACTCTGCCAATCCAGACCTAGCAGTAAGACTGGAGTCAGTCGTTTAGCTTGCTGGGGTTCTGTTACTACTCTGTGAACTTAGCAAGTTTGCGGCTGTATTCTAAGACTTGCCTGTCTAATCCTGTCTCACTGTGCTAGGTGTCAGGGGTCAGTTTAGTGGCAGTAAGCTAAAACCTGTGCACTGCAAGTGAGAAATAGGATTGTGGAGGCTCTCCTTGTGTCTATCATTCCATCTCTGACCAAGGAGTTTACTGCCACACCCGTTGGTAACCCTTTAGGGTTTTGCTGTTGCCCTTAGCAACAGCATTTCGGGTTCTCTACGTATTAAAACACATCTTGCTTTTTCCATCTGTGCAGTTCTAATACAAGGGAGATACCCAGTTCCTTAGCCTCTGGGCTTCTCTGTTCACTTTGTGTGTATTTTGTTACCCTATTACCTTCTGTGTACGTTATGTCATATTCCCCAGTTTGTCTGTGAGTCCATTTGTTTTGCATAACAGTTCAAACACCAGTACATTCCTGCAGACACTGGAGTGCATAACAGTTCTGACACCAGTACTTTCCTGCAGGCACTGGTGTGCATAACATATTCAGCAGCCTAATACTCCTGTTGAAATTTTGTGGGAATATGGAGCATACCCCTCAAAATACGTTGCAACAGGTGGTCCATCAGGTGCAGGTCCTGACTCGACAATTTAATGATTTGTCCATTAAAATGCACACCTCCCAGGCTGCTGGCGGAGCTCCCGCAGCAGCAGCACCTGCAGGGGTTAAGGAGCCGAAAGTAAATCTCCCGGATCGTTTTTCTGGAGATCGCTCGCAGTTCTTTTGTTTCAAGGAGAGCTGCAAGCTATACTTCCGGCTTAGGCCTCAGTCTTCTGGGTCGGAGATTCAGCGGGTTGGCATAGTGATTTCCTTGCTACAAGGAGACCCACAGGTCTGGGCATATGGGTTGCAGCCTGACTGTCCGTCGCTTAAAAGTGTTGATGCTTTTTTTACGGCACTGGGCATGTTGTATGATGACCCTGACAAGACGGCCTCAGCCGAGGCTCAGATTTCGATCCTTAAGCAAGGGCGAAGGCCAGTTGAGGTTTACTGTACGGAGTTTCGGAGGTTGGCCCATGATACCCAGTGGAATGACCCAGCCCTGAGACACCAGTACCGAAGAGGTCTTTCTAACCAGATAAAGGACCAACTGGTACAATATCCCTTGCCTGATAGCTTGGATCAGCTCATGCAGTTATCCATCCGGGTGGATAGACGGCTGAGAGAGCGTAGGCTTGAAAGGGAGACTGAGATTTCCTTCCTTCCCAAGGGAACCTCAGACTCTGAGGAATTTTCTGAGGAGCCTATGCAGATTGGGGCTACTCGCCTCTCCTCGCGTGAGAAGACGCGGAGGAGACAGCAGGGGTTGTGTTTGTACTGTGGGAATAAAGGTCATGTGGTAGTATCATGCCCAGAAAAGCCGGAAAACTTCAGGGCCTGAGGGTGATGGGAAATATCCTGTCAGGCCAGAAGTCAGAATTTCCCAAGAAGACTTTTATCATTCCGGTGACCTTGAAGATCCTCGGTCAAACTGTCAAGACTGAGGCCTTTGTGGACAGTGGGGCCGACGGGGATTTTATGGACCGCCAATTCGCCCTGAAACACTCTGTTCCCTTAGTACCCTTGGCATCGGAAATTGAGATTTGTGGGTTAAACGGGGAACCATTATCCCAAGGTAAAATTACCTCTTGCACTAGCCAGATTTCTTTGTTTATTGGAGCCACACACTCTGAAAAATTGTCCTTTTATGTGACTGTCTGTACTTTTGCCCCATTGGTGTTGGGGTTACCCTGGTTAAGGGCCCACAATCCTCAATTTGACTGGGTCTCTGGGGAGATTCTTAGTTGGGGTACTGATTGTTTCAGGAGTTGCTTGAGCCTTCCAGTCAGGCTCTCGCAGCTAAGTTTGCCAGGATTGCCAGGGTGTTATGCAGATTTTGCGGACGTGTTCTCCAAAAAAGTTGCAGAGGTACTACCTCCCCATCGCCCCTATGACTGTGCCATTGATTTGTTGCCAAATGCTAAGCTTCCCAAGAGCAGGTTGTACTCCCTGTCACGTCCTGAGACTCAGGCTATGGCAGAGTACATTCAGGAGAACTTGGCTAAGGGATTTATCAGACCTTCACAGTCTCCAGTTGGGTCGGGGTTCTTCTTCGTGGGTAAAAAGGACGGTTCGTTGCGACCCTGCATCGACTTCAGGGAATTGAACCGTATCACGATTAAAAACTCATACCCACTGCCTCTCATTTCGGTCTTGTTTGACCAGCTTCGTACTGCCACCATTTTTTCTAAGATTGACCTACGCGGTGCGTACAATCTAATCCGAATAAGAGAGGGGGATGAATGGAAGACTGCCTTTAATACCCACTCAGGGCATTATGAATATTTGGTGATGCCTTTTGGGCTCTGTAATGCCCCGGCAGTCTTCCAGGATTTCATGAATGATGTGCTCAGGGAATATTTGGATAGATTCTTAGTTGTATACTTAGATGACATCCTAATCTTCTCCCATTCCCTGGAGGAACATCAGAAGCATGTACGCTTAGTCCTCCAGAAACTCAGAGACCACCGGCTTGGGGCGAAGCTGGAGAAGTGCGAATTTGAAGTTCAGCAAATCGCATTTCTAGGATATATTATCTCCCCAGAAGGTTTCCAAATGGAGGGTTCCAAGGTACAGGCAGTCCTGGATTGGGTGCAGCCCACTAGTTTGAAGGCGCTTCAGCGTTTCCTGGGCTTTGCGAATTTTTATAGACGATTTATTGCTGGATTTTCGTCTATAGTGGCGCCCTTGGTGGCACTCACTAAGAAAGGGGCGGATGTTGCTCACTGGTCTTGTGAGGCTAAAGCGGCTTTTGCCCGTCTCAAAAGGGCATTTGTTTCGGCCAAGGTGCTGCGACACCCAGATCCAGAGCGTCCTTTTGTGGTGGAGGTGGATGCCTCTGAGATGGGTATTGGGGCAGTGCTTTCTCAGATGGGAGTGTCTGATAATCGCCTTTATCCCTGTGCTTACTTTTCCCGTAAGTTTTCGCCTGCCGAGATGAATTATGACGTGGGTAACCGGGAATTGTTGGCTATTAAGGATGCACTCGAGGAGTGGAGACACTGGCTTGAGGGGGCTAAGTTTGTGGTCTCAATTCTCACTGACCATAAGAATCTGGCATATTTAGAGTCAGCGAAGCGTCTCAATGCCAGGCAGGCACGATGGGCTTTGTTTTTTGCTCGCTTTAATTTTTTGATAACATATCGCCCTGGGTCAAAAAACATCAAGGCTGATGCGCTCTCGCGGAGTTTTGCTCCAATCCAGGAGACCACCGAGGAGCCGTTGCCCATTGTTTCCCCATCATGTATTAAAGTGGGCATTACCCAGGACCTCTTATCATTAGTCCTTAGAGCACAGGAGCAGGCTCCTCCAGACCTTCCGGTAGGTCTTTTGTTTGTGCCTCCTAGGTTAAGACAGCGAGTGTTCCTGGAATTCCATGCCAAGAAGTCGGCAGGTCACCCGGGTATTGCCAGAACTCGGGAGTTGCTATCTAGGGCGGTGTGGTGGCCCTCGGTGGCTAAGGATGTGGATCAGTGGGTTCGGGCATGTGACATCTGTGCCCGAAATAAGACTCCTAGAGGGGTTCCTGTTGGCCCATTACATCCACTCTCTATCCCATCTAAGCCATGGACCCACATTTCAATGGATTTTGTGGTGGACTTGCCCAAATCCTCGGGGATGACAGCCATCTGGGTTGTCGTTGACAGGTTTTCGAAGATGGCGCACTTCGTTCCACTGGTTGGGCTGCCATCAGCCAGACGCCTGTCTGAATTATTTATGCTGCATGTTGTGCGTCTCCACGGGTTGCCACTTGATGTGGTCTCTGACCGCGGATCCCAGTTTGTGGCCAAATTCTGGAGGGCATTTTGTTCCGATCTCCAGATTTCTGTCAGCTTGTCGTCAGGCTACCATCCGCAGTCTAATGGGCAGACTGAAAGGGTGAACCAGTCCTTGGAGCAGTTCCTCAGGTGTTATGTCTCCAAGTGTCAGACTGACTGGGTTGCTCATCTGTCCATGGCGGAGTTTGCCTATAACAACGCGGCTCACTCTGCTACAGGGATCTCTCCCTTCCTTTGTGTGTATGGGCATCATCCTAAGGCCAATTCTTTTGACCCCCTGGACTCCACGCCTGGTGGTTCCTCTGTGGTTTCGGTCCTTAGAGGTATTTGGCGGAAAGTGAAGAAAGCCCTTGTGTCTGTGTCATTAGTGACCAAAAGGGTTTTTGATAAGCGGAAAAGACCCTGCAGCTTCAAATTAGGAGACTTCGTCTGGTTGTCTACCAAGAATTTGAAGTTGAGACAGCCATCTCATAAGTTAGGGCCCCGGTTCATCGGCCCTTATAAGATCACCAGGGTTATCAATCCGGTGGCATTTCAGTTAGATCTGCCCCGTTCTTTGGGTATCAATAAAACATTTCATTGTTCCCTTTTAAAATGGGCGATTAGTAATCCTTCTTCCAGTGGAAGACCTTCCCCTCTTCTGATACGTGGCCAGAGGGAGTTTGTTGTTGAAAGGATTCTTGACTCCAAGATGGTTCGGGGTCGGCTGTCATTTTTGGTGCACTGGAAGGGGTATGGCCCGGAGGAGCGGTCGTGGGTGCGCAGTTGTGATCTTCATGCCCCCAGACTGATACGCTCTTTCTTCTCGCAGTTCCCCGATAAACCCGGTGGTAGGGGTTCTTTGACCCCTCGTCAGAGGGGGGGTACTGTTAGGGTCTCCTGCCCTGTGCTGCCACGTCGTCATGGCAACCGGGAGACAAGTGCTAGTGGAGTAGCCTGAGCGCAGCTGATACTCCGGTTCGGGTCTTTTGCTGTGCAGTGGTTATAGGCTCTGTGCACAGCAGGGGATCCGGTGCTGGTTTTTGTGCTCACAGTCTGTGAGGTCTGAGTGGGGCGTGGACAGCACCTGCTTTATAAGGCCTCTTTTCAGGGTAAGCAGATGCTGCTGAATCTTTGTTGGTTAGTCAGTTCATGAAAGTTAGCCAGTACTGTGTAGCTTTGTATTTGTTTGTTGCTTACTGCAAATAGGCCTGGGGATTTGGTATTACACTCTGCCAATCCAGACCTAGCAGTAAGACTGGAGTCAGTCGTTTAGCTTGCTGGGGTTCTGTTACTACTCTGTGAACTTAGCAAGTTTGCGGCTGTATTCTAAGACTTGCCTGTCTAATCCTGTCTCACTGTGCTAGGTGTCAGGGGTCAGTTTAGTGGCAGTAAGCTAAAACCTGTGCACTGCAAGTGAGAAATAGGATTGTGGAGACTCTCCTTGTGTCTATCATTCCATCTCTGACCAAGGAGTTTACTGCCACACCCGTTGGTAACCCTTTAGGGTTTTGCTGTTGCCCTTAGCAACAGCATTTCGGGTTCTCTACGTATTAAAACACAACATCTTGCTTTTTCCATCTGTGCAGTTCTAATACAAGGGAGATACCCAGTTCCTTAGCCTCTGGGCTTCTCTGTTCACTTTGTGTGTATTTTGTTACCCTATTACCTTCTGTGTACGTTATGTCATATTCCCCAGTTTGTCTGTGAGTCCATTTGTTTTGCATAACAGTTCAAACACCAGTACATTCCTGCAGACACTGGAGTGCATAACAGTTCTGACACCAGTACTTTCCTGCAGGCACTGGTGTGCATAACACTGACAAGGTGAGCGGCGGCACTAAACACTCTTTCGGAGTACACACTTGTGGGAGGGCAACTTAGGTAGAATAAAGCCAGTTTGTGCAAGGGCCTCCAAATTGCCTCTTTTTCCTGCCAGTATAAGTACGGACTGTGTGACGTGCCTACTTGGATGCGGTCACTCATATAATCCTCCACCATTCTTTCAATGGTGAGAGAATCATATGCAGTGACAATAGACGACATGTCCGTAATCGTTGTCAGGTCCTTCAGTCCGGACCAGATGTCAGCATCAGCAGTCGCTCCAGACTGCCCTGCATCACCGCCAGCGGGTGGGCTCGGAATTCGTAGCCTTTTCCTCGCACCCCCAGTTGCGGGAGAATGTGAAGGAGGAGATGTTGACAGGTCGCGTTCCGCTTGACTTGACAATTTTCTCACCAGCAGGTCTTTCAACCCCAGCAGACTTGTGTCTGCCGGAAAGAGAGATCCAAGGTAGGCTTTAAATCTAGGATCGAGCACGGTGGCCAAAATGTAGTGCTCTGATTTCAACAGATTGACCACCCGTGAATCCTTGTTAAGCGAATTAAGGGCTCCATCCACAAGTCCCACATGCCTAGCGGAATCGCTCCGTGTTAGCTCCTCCTTCAATGTCTCCAGCTTCTTCTGCAAAAGCCTGATGAGGGGAATGACCTGACTCAGGCTGGCAGTGTCTGAACTGACTTCACGTGTGGCAAGTTCAAAGGGCATCAGAACCTTGCACAACGTTGAAATCATTCTCCACTGCACTTGAGACAGGTGCATTCCACCTCCTATATCGTGCTCAATTGTATAGGCTTGAATGGCCTTTTGCTGCTCCTCCAACCTCTGAAGCATATAGAGGGTTGAATTCCACCTCGTTACCACTTCTTGCTTCAGATGATGGCAGGGCAGGTTCAGTAGTTTTTGGTGGTGCTCCAGTCTTCTGTACGTGGTGCCTGTACGCCGAAAGTGTCCCGCAATTCTTCTGGCCACCGACAGCATCTCTTGCACGCCCCTGTCGTTTTTTAAAAAATTCTGCACCACCAAATTCAAGGTATGTGCAAAACATGGGACGTGCTGGAATTTGCCCATATTTAATGCACACACAATATTGCTGGCGTTGTCCGATGCCACAAATCCACAGGAGAGTCCAATTGGGGTAAGCCATTCCGCGATGATCTTCCTCAGTTGCCGTAAGAGGTTTTCAGCTGTGTGCGTATTCTGGAAAGCGGTGATACAAAGCGTAGCCTGCCTAGGAAAGAGTTGGCGTTTGCGAGATGCTGCTACTGGTGCCGCCGCTGCTGTTCTTGCGGCGGGAGTCCATACATCTACCCAGTGGGCTGTCACAGTCATATAGTCCTGACCCTGCCCTGCTCCACTTGTCCACATGTCCGTGGTTAAGTGGATATTGGGTACAACTGCATTTTTTAGGACACTGGTGAGTCTTTTTCTGACGTCCGTGTACATTATCGGTATCGCCTGCCTAGAGAAGTGGAACCTAGATGGTATTTGGTAACGGGGGCACACTGCCTCAATAAATTGTCTAGTTCCCTGTGAACTAACGGCGGATACCGGACGCACGTCTAACACCAACATAGTTGTCAAGGCCTCAGTTATCCGCTTTGCAGCAGGATAACTGCTGTGATATTTCATCTTCCTCGCAAAGGACTGTTGGACAGTCAATTGCTTACTGGAAGTAGTACAAGTGGGCTTACGACTTCCCCTCTGGGATGACCATCGACTCCCAGCAGCAACAACAGCAGCGCCAGCAGCAGTAGGCGTTAGACGCAAGGATGCATCGGAGGAATCCCAGGCAGGAGAGGACTCGTCAGAATTGCCAGTGACATGGCCTGCAGGACTATTGGCATTCCTGGGGAAGGAGGAAATTGACACTGAGGGAGTTGGTGGGGTGGTTTGCGTGAGCTTGGTTACAAGAGGAAGGGATTTACTGGTCAGTGGACTGCTTCTGCTGTCGCCCAAAGTTTTTGAACTTGTCACTGACTTATTATGAATGCGCTGCAGGTGACGTATAAGGGAGGATGTTCCGAGGTGGTTAACGTCCTTACCCCTACTTATTACAGCTTGACAAAGGCAACACACGGCTTGACACCTGTTGTCCGCTTTTCTGTTGAAATACCTCCACACTGAAGAGCTGATTTTTTTGGTATTTTCACCAGGCATGTCAACAGCCATATTCCTCCCACGGACAACAGGTGTCTCCCCGGGTGCCTGACTTAAACAAACGACCTCACCATCAGAATCCTCCTGGTCAATTTCCTCCCCAGCGCCAGCAACACCCATATCCTCCTCATCCTGGTGTACTTCAACACTGACATCTTCAATCTGACTATCAGGAACTGGACTGCGGGTGCTCCTTCCAGCACTTGCAGGGGGCGTGCAAATGGTGGAAGGCGCATGCTCTTCACGTCCAGTGTTGGGAAGGTCAGGCATCGCAACCGACACAATTGGACTCTCCTTGTGGATTTGGGATTTCGAAGAACGCACAGTTCTTTGCGGTGCTTTTGCCAGCTTGAGTCTTTTCAGTTTTCTAGCGAGAGGCTGAGTGCTTCCATCCTCATGTGAAGCTGAACCACTAGCCATGAACATAGGCCAGGACTTTAGCCGTTCCTTGCCACTCCGTGTGGTAAATGGCATATTGGCAAGTTTACGCTTCTCCTCCGACAATTTTATTTTAGGTTTTGGAGTCCTTTTTTTACTGATATTTGGTGTTTTGGATTTGACATGCTCTGTACTATGACATTGGGCATCGGCCTTGGCAGACGACGTTGCTGGCATTTCATCGTCTCGGCCATGACTAGTGGCAGCAGCTTCAGCACGAGGTGGAAGTGGATCTTGATCTTTCCCTAATTTTGGAACCTCAACATTTTTGTTCTCCATATTTTAATAGGCACAACTAAAAGGCACCTCAGGTAAACAATGGAGATGGATGGATACTAGTATACTTATGGATGGACTGCCGAGTGCCGACACAGAGGTAGCTACAGCCGTGGACTACCGTACTGTACTGTGTCTGCTGCTAATATAGACTGGTTGATAATGAGATGTAGTATGTATAAAGAAGAAAGAAAAAAAAAACCACGGGTAGGTGGTATACAATTATGGATGGACTGCCGAGTGCCGACACAGAGGTAGCTACAGCCGTGGACTACCGTACTGTACTGTGTCTGCTGCTAATATAGACTGGATGATAATGAGATGTAGTATGTATAAAGAAGAAAGAAAAAAAAAACCACGGGTAGGTGGTATACAATTATGGATGGACTGCCGAGTGCCGACACAGAGGTAGCTACAGCCGTGGACTACCGTACTGTACTGTGTCTGCTGCTAATATAGACTGGTTGATAATGAGATGTAGTATGTATAAAGAAGAAAGAAAAGAAAAAACACGGGTAGGTGGTATACAATTATGGATGGACTGCCGAGTGCCGACACAGAGGTAGCTACAGCCGTGGACTACCGTACTGTACTGTGTCTGCTGCTAATATAGACTGGATGATAATGAGATGTAGTATGTATAAAGAAGAAAGAAAAAAAAAACCACGGGTAGGTGGTATACAATTATGGATGGACTGCCGAGTGCCGACACAGAGGTAGCTACAGCCGTGGACTACCGTACTGTACTGTGTCTGCTGCTAATATAGACTGGATGATAATGAGATGTAGTATGTATAAAGAAGAAAGAAAAAAAAAACCACGGGTAGGTGGTATACAATTATGGATGGACTGCCGAGTGCCGACACAGAGGTAGCTACAGCCGTGGACTACCGTACTGTACTGTGTCTGCTGCTAATATAGACTGGTTGATAATGAGATATAGTATGTATAAAGAAGAAAGAAAAAAAAAAACCATGGGTAGGTGGTATACAATTATGGATGGACTGCCGAGTGCCGACACAGAGGTAGCTACAGCCGTGGACTACCGTACTGTACTGTGTCTGCTGCTAATATAGACTGGATGATAATGAGATGTAGTATGTATAAAGAAGAAAGAAAAAAAAACCACGGGTAGGTGGTATACAATTATGGATGGACTGCCGAGTGCCGACACAGAGGTAGCTACAGCCGTGGACTACCGTACTGTACTGTGTCTGCTGCTAATATAGACTGGTTGATAATGAGATGTAGTATGTATAAAGAAGAAAGAAAAAAAAAACCACGGGTAGGTGGTATACAATTATGGATGGAGTGCCGAGTGCCGACACAGAGGTATCTACAGCCGTGGACTACCGTACTGTACTGTGTCTGCTGCTAATATAGACTGGATGATAATGAGATGTAGTATGTATAAAGAAGAAAGAAAAAAAAAACCACGGGTAGGTGGTATACAATTATGGATGGACTGCCGAGTGCCGACACAGAGGTAGCTACAGCCGTGGACTACCGTACTGTACTGTGTCTGCTGCTAATATAGACTGGATGATAATGAGATGTAGTATGTATGTATAAAGAAGAAAGAAAAAAAAAACCACGGGTAGGTGGTATACAATTATGGATGGACTGCCGAGTGCCGACACAGAGGTAGCTACAGCCGTGAACTACCGTACTGTGTCTGCTGCTAATATAGACTGGTTGATAATGAGATGTAGTATGTATAAAGAAGAAAGAAAAAAAAAACCACGGGTAGGTGGTATACAATTATGGATGGACTGCCGAGTGCCGACACAGAGGTAGCTACAGCCGTGGACTACCGTACTGTACTGTGTCTGCTGCTAATATAGACTGGATGATAATGAGATGTAGTATGTATAAAGAAGAAAGAAAAAAAAAACCACGGGTAGGTGGTATACAATTATGGATGGACTGCCGACACAGAGGTAGCTACAGCCGTGAACTACCGTACTGTGTCTGCTGCTAGTAGACTGGATGATAAATAATGATATAAAAAATATATATATATATATCACTACTGCAGCCGGAGAGGTATATATTATATAATGACGGACCTGCTGGAGTGGACACTGTCTGTCAGCAGAATGAGTTTTTAATTTTTATAGAATAAAAAAACACCACACAAGTCACACGACGAGTGTACTTTTTCAGGCAGACATTCAATCACAATATACTATACTGGTGGTCAGTGTGGTCAGGTCACTGGTCACAGTGGTCAGTGGTCAGTCACACTGGCAGTGGCACTCTGGCAGCAAAAGTGTGCACTGTTTAATATGTACTCCTGGCTCCTGCTATAACCTATAACTGCTCCCCAGTCTCCCCCACAATTAAGCTGTGTGAGCACAGTCAGATATTATACATAGATGATGCAGCACACTGGGCTGAGCACAGATATGGTATGTGAGTGTGACTGAGTCACTGTGTATCGTTTTTTTCAGGCAGAGAACAAGAACAGAACGGATTATTAAATAATAATAAATTATAAAACTGCACTGGTGGTCAGGTCACTGGTCATCAGTCACTAGTATAACTCCTCCTAAGCTCCAGTAAGTAAATGAAGTGTCTCACTCTCACTCTCCTATTGTCACGAACCGGTCTCTCACCTTTGCGGGTTCTGGGGTTCATCCGTTGCCAGTGCGGTTGCTCGCGGTGCTGTGCGCCCGTGTGGGGACACGGCGTGATCAATGGCACAGGTAATGCAGAGTCTGGGAACTGTGAGTGCGGGGACCAAATGGCCTAAGGCACTGCGGTGTGTCTGCTGTATAGGAGGTGGCCATGTTGGAGACCAAATAGCTAATACTGAGCACTTGTGAAAACACCTGTGGGCAGGTGTAAGCCAATCCCGTGCTTGTGCTGCCTTTAAGTAGGCTGGGATTATGTCACTCTGGGCCAGTGCTTTGTTGTATCAAAGCTGTGCTCTAGCTCTGAACTCTCTCCGTGCATTCCTGTGTGATTCCCGTGGTCCAGATATCGCCTCCGTTCCCAGAGGTCCGTTTTGCAGCCTTCACTGCCAAAGATCTACCGGCTCTCCATTGTGCTATCAGTCAATTGCACACCTATTGGAAATACTTGGATTCCCAGTGTCCTGCATGAGGTTACCTTGTCTGTCTGCCTATCATACAAAGTCTGGAGGATTCCAATTCCCTCAGCTGTTCGTTTGTTCAACTCTGCATTTAACCCATTCATCACCTCACCATCTACTACAGTTTCACAGTGATCTCCGGAACCCGCAAGTAACCCAATTCAGTACTTTTTCTATGTTGTCATTACAAGGATAATTCTTCACAGTCTCTCAGTTAACTCTTAAAACTCCATTGCAAATTCTTACAGTTAATTCTCCATGTCTGCATTAACCAGTTAAACACAATCTGCAGTTCAGCATCAAAGCCTGTTTATATTTGGACAATTCAACATTTATTCTTCAGCTTGTTTTTGCATATGTTTCCATGAACATTTCTTTTATTTATTTCTGAGTTTTCTCTTGCATATTATTTCTGTCATTCCTGCAATACTTCAGTATAATGATGATTAACAACTAGTAATTTAACTCCTTACTGAATTGTTACTTTAATAAATATATGAAACGGAACTTCCTTCGTCCTCCCTGTTTTCTTCATACCCCAGCACCTACACCTGTGGTTGGTTCCAGGTTAACGGATTCACAAAAACACCCGGACCTGACAGTAAGCACTGGCCACATGGATCCGTCAAGTGACCAATTCGCAGGAGGCGGTGCTACGTCAAATATCCTTTCCCGTCTGGAAAACCAGGAGTCTATACAGACACAAATAGTGCAGTTTATGCAAACTATGGCAGACCGTTTAGAGACTCTTCATACAGCAATTAAAACGTCTCAAGTCCAGATTCCAACTCCGGTTGTCCCAGTTACCACTACAGCTTCTCCTGTGATGCTGCCTACGTCCCGCTTGCAGTTACCCTCTCCGAGTAAGTTTGACGGAACTCCAAAACTTTGCAGGGGATTCCTGAATCAATGCGAGATCCAGTTCGAACTGATGTCCGCCAGTTTCCCATCAGCTCGTTCTAAGGTCGCATATATTATTGCCCTCCTCTCCGGTCAGGCTCTGGAGTGGGCATCACCATTATGGGAGAGAGGTGATCCTATCCTCTCTAATTACAAAGAGTTTGTATCTTCTTTCCGGAGAATCTTTGACGAACCCGGCAGGACCACCTCAGCATCTTTGGAGATTCTCCGTCTACGTCAAGGTTTACGTCCTGTCAATCAATATATTGTTCAGTTTCGCACGTTGTCTTCAGAGTTAAACTGGAATGAGGAGGCCCTGATCGCCGCGTTTTGGAATGGACTTTCTGAGAGAATCAAGGACGATTTAACTATCCGGGATGTGCCAACTAAACTGGATGAATTGATTTCTCTCTGTAACAAACTTGACCTACGCTACAGGGAGCGATGTTTAGAGAAATCCAGGGCAGAGCGATCCAGTCCACGTTATCATCCTAGGCCTCGACAAGATTCTTCATCACAGTCTCCGGTAACGACAGACGAACCTATGCAGATTGGGCGCTCTCGCCTCACAGAAGAGGAACGACTTCGTCGTCGACAGGGTAACCTCTGCATGTACTGTGGGTCCTCTGAACACTTAGTTAAATTCTGCAAACTCCGACCGGGAAACTCTCGCTCCTAGCTTATTCAAGAGAGGTTAAGCTAGGAGTTACTCTAGAATCACGTTCTGGGAAAGAGCCGACCTTGTCTATTCAATTAGAAGTTCCAAGTTCTACAGTGAAAGTTTCAGCTCTCCTAGATTCTGGGGCAGCCGAGAACTTCATCTCCTCAGCCTTTGTCATGCGGTCTAAAGTTCAAACCATGCCTCTGGAAGCAGCAGTTGCCGTTACAGCAGTGGATGGAAGTCGAATTCCAGATGGTATAATTACTCATCGAACCGTATGTCTCAAGATGAAAGTTGGTGTGCTCCATTCCGAATACCTCTCCTTCTACGTGATTCCCAAAGCCTCTCAAGATGTGATACTTGGTTTACCTTGGCTGCAGAAACATAACCCTCAACTTAATTGGCAAACCATGGAAGTCCTTTCATGGGGTAAATCTTGTACCAAGGACTGTTTAGCTTCAATTGTACCTCTCCGGTCAATCAGCCTTCCCGACCTACCTCCGGTGTATCAATCCTTTGCGGATGTTTTCAGTAAACAAGCAGCGGACTCTCTACCTCCTCATCGCGAATGGGACTGCCCAATTGTCCTGGTTCCGGGTAAAACACCTCCTAGGGGACGAATTTATCCGCTATCCATCCCAGAGACGCAAGCTATGTCTGATTATATACAAGAAAATCTAACCAAAGGATTTATCAGACCATCTTCTTCACCTGCAGGAGCCGGATTCTTTTTCGTTAAGAAGAAGGACGGTGGGTTACGACCATGCATAGATTACCGTGGACTCAATGAGATCACTGTGAAAAACAAGTATCCATTACCCTTAATTCCAGAATTATTTGACCGGGTAAAAGGAGCTACTGTGTTTACAAAACTGGATCTCCGAGGGGCCTACAATTTAATCCGCATCCGAGAAGGGGACGAGTGGAAGACTGCTTTTAATACCCGGGATGGGCATTACGAATACCTTGTAATGCCTTTCGGTCTTTGTAATGCACCTGCAGTTTTTCAAAGCTATGTGAATGAACTTTTTCGTGATCTTCTCTACAAGTGTCTAGTAGTGTACCTGGATGATATCCTAATATTCTCTAGGGATATAAAGTCTCACCGTCACCAAGTTAAAGAGGTACTGACACGTCTGAGGAAAAATCAACTTTATTGTAAGTTAGAGAAGTGCACTTTTGAAGTATCTTCCATACCGTTCCTTGGTTACATCATTTCTGGATCAGAGCTATGTATGGATCCCGGTAAGGTACAAGCTATCCGAGATTGGTCCACTCCTACAACTCTCAAGGGGATTCAGCGATTTCTCGGCTTTGCTAATTTCTATAGGAGATTCATTAAGAATTATTCTACGTTAGCTGCTCCCATCACAGCCCTAACTCGTAAGGGAGCAAATCCTACGAACTGGTCTTCAGAAGCAATCAAAGCCTTCTCTGATTTAAAGCAAGCCTTTGTGTCAGCCCCCATTCTTCGACAGCCTGATCTGAATCGTCCCTTTCTACTAGAGGTGGATGCATCTACAGAAGCAGTAGGAGCTGTGTTGTCACAAGTCTTTGAAGATAAAAAGGTCCATCCCTGCGGATATTTCTCCCGTAAGTTCCTCCCGGCAGAACGTAATTATGCAATCGGTAAGCAAGAGTTACTTGCCATCAAGTTGGCATTTGAGGAGTGGAGATACCTTCTAGAAGGAGCTCAACATCGCATTACAGTTTATACTGATCATAAGAATCTTCTGTATCTGCAGTCAGCTCAGTGTTTGAATCCACGACAAGCTCGATGGGCGCTTTTCTTCTCACGATTTGATTTCAAACTCACCTATCGTCCAGGGTCTCAGAACAAAAAGGCAGATGCCCTTTCCCGGTCCTTTGCATCTTCTGAATTAAATGATGCTACCACGAATCAAGCCATTGTGAATCCTAGGTCCTTTTTAATGACTCGAACCTCTCCAGTTCCTCCGCCTGGCAAGACCTTTGTCGCCACAAGTCTTCGAAAACGGCTGCTTACCTGGGCTCACTCCTCTTCCTTCATGGGTCATCCTGGGGTTCTAAAGACTCTCAAGTTTATTCAACAGTCTTATTGGTGGCCACGTCTCAAAGCCGATGTCCAAGAGTTTATAGCAGCATGTCCTAAATGTGCCCAACATAAGAGTCCAAGAAGTTCTCCACCAGGTTTGTTACATCCACTATCCATACCCAAACAACCATGGACTCATATCTCAATGGATTTCGTGACCGATCTACCTCCATCAAAAGGGCGAAATACCATTTGGGTGATAGTGGATCGATTTTCGAAAATGGCACATTTCATTCCATTAACTGGGTTACCATCAGCCCCTTTACTAGCCAGATTGTTCATCTCTGAAATCTTCAAGTTGCATGGCCTTCCTCGAGAAATTGTTTCTGATCGGGGAACACAGTTTGTGGCCAAGTTTTGGAGGTCGCTTTGTTCATCTTTAAATGTCAAGTTGAACTTTTCTTCTGCATATCATCCTCAGACAGATGGACAAACTGAGAGAGTCAACCAAGACCTTGAAACATTTCTCCGGCTATATATATCGTCCTCACAGGATGACTGGGTTGACTATCTACCATTGGCAGAATTTGCTCATAATAATCTCTTCCATTCATCTTCAGAATCTACGCCCTTTTATATTAACTTCGGCTTTCATCCTCGTGTGCCAGAGTTTCATCCATTGCCAGCCCTAGAGGTCCCAGCGGCAGATCAAGAGCTTCAACGTCTATCTAGCATCTGGAGTTGTGTACGTAAGTCCTTGGACAAAACTTCCGCTCGTTATAAATCTTTTGCAGATAAAAAACGTAAAGCTGTACCGAATTACAAAGTGGGAGACCAAGTTTGGATTTCTACGCGCAATCTCAAGTTCAAAGTTCCTTCTAAGAAATTTGCTCCCAGGTTTATTGGTCCATTTCCCATTGTAAAGGTACTCAACCCTGTGTCATACAAAGTCAAGCTGCCACCGTCTTTGAGAATTCCTAACGCCTTTCATACATCTTTACTGAAGCCTTTGATTCTCAATAAGTTCCGTACTACCCAGTCCAAATCTCCTAAAGTTCACTCTTTGCAGAATGAGGAATTTGAAGTTAAAGAGATTGTGGACTCACGTTCCCGATATGGACGTTTGCAGTTTCTGGTCGACTGGAAGGGTTACGGCCCGGAGGAGAGATCCTGGGTTTTCTCTGAAGATGTTCATGCTCCAAGACTGGTACAGAAATAATTCTCCAAAAATCCTGACAAGGTTCAAAGGTGTTCGGAGACCACCCGTAGAAGAGGGGGTACTGTCACGAACCGGTCTCTCACCTTTGCGGGTTCTGGGGTTCATCCGTTGCCAGTGCGGTTGCTCGCGGTGCAGTGCGCCCGTGTGGGGACACGGCGTGATCAATGGCACAGGTAATGCAGAGTCTGGGAACTGTGAGTGCGGGGACCAAATGGCCTAAGGCACTGCGGTGTGTCTGCTGTATAGGAGGTGGCCATGTTGGAGACCAAATAGCTAATACTGAGCACTTGTGAAAACACCTGTGGGCAGGTGTAAGCCAATCCCGTGCTTGTGCTGCCTTTAAGTAGGCTGGGATTATGTCACTCTGGGCCAGTGCTTTGTTGTATCAAAGCTGTGCTCTAGCTCTGAACTCTCTCCGTGCATTCCTGTGTGATTCCCGTGGTCCAGATATCGCCTCCGTTCCCAGAGGTCCGTTTTGCAGCCTTCACTGCCAAAGATCTACCGGCTCTCCATTGTGCTATCAGTCAATTGCACACCTATTGGAAATACTTGGATTCCCAGTGTCCTGCATGAGGTTACCTTGTCTGTCTGCCTATCATACAAAGTCTGGAGGATTCCAATTCCCTCAGCTGTTCGTTTGTTCAACTCTGCATTTAACCCATTCATCACCTCACCATCTACTACAGTTTCACAGTGATCTCCGGAACCCGCAAGTAACCCAATTCAGTACTTTTTCTATGTTGTCATTACAAGGATAATTCTTCACAGTCTCTCAGTTAACTCTTAAAACTCCATTGCAAATTCTTACAGTTAATTCTCCATGTCTGCATTAACCAGTTAAACACAATCTGCAGTTCAGCATCAAAGCCTGTTTATATTTGGACAATTCAACATTTATTCTTCAGCTTGTTTTTGCATATGTTTCCATGAACATTTCTTTTATTTATTTCTGAGTTTTCTCTTGCATATTATTTCTGTCATTCCTGCAATACTTCAGTATAATGATGATTAACAACTAGTCATTTAACTCCTTACTGAATTGTTACTTTAATAAATATATGAAACGGAACTTCCTTCGTCCTCCCTGTTTTCTTCATACCCCAGCACCTACACCTGTGGTTGGTTCCAGGTTAACGGATTCACAAAAACACCCGGACCTGACACCTATCTATTTTAATTTCTAAACGGAGAGGACGCCAGCCACGTCCTCTCCCTATCAATCTCAATGCACGTGTGAAAATGGCCGCGACGCGCGGCTCCTTATATAGAATCCGAGTCTCGCGATAGAATCCGAGCCTCGCGAGAATCCGACAGCGTGATGATGACGTTCGGGCGCGCTCGGGTTAACCGAGCAAGGCGGGAAGATCTGAGTCGCTCGGACCCGTGTAAAAAAACATGAAGTTCGGGCGGGTTCGGATTCAGGGAAACCGAACCCGCTCATCTCTACCTATTGGTACACAAATGTCAAGCCCCTCTTCCCATAGTTCAGAGAATAAGGGTGATTCTTCTGTACTGCAAATATAGTTTAGATAATATTTCTGATTGTGGTGTGCTTTTACTAAAATTACTACACACTTACAAAGGGGACATGTTTCTTTCATAACTCTGAATTATTTCTAAAGTCTTCCTACACTATCCTACACATATAGACTGCAGTAACACAAACTTAACCTACGTTCTAATTCTCAATATAAGACCAAACAAGACAGTGGTCGCAGCAACGTCCAGTTTAACAACCCGTCAGTTGGTTATATGCAGACACACTCTAAATACTCAGAATCCATTTACTCCCACATTCATTCATTCATTCATTCATTCTTACACCTTTATAACACATATAAGCAAGAGAATAGAAGGAAAATGAAAAAATCAACCTGATTACTACTGACCGTTGTGCACGATCCCCGATACCTGTCTGGCAACGGAACAGATGGATAGTTAAAGGAATGACAGTCTGGAGATAAAATATCTCTATGTACCATGCGCATGGTTTTTGTGAGTCTCAGTCCAGTAACCATCCACCCAGCCGTCCGCTGTTCAACAGGTGAAGAGGATCTCGCTGGAAACCTCCAAATTAATAAAGGTAGCCCCAGGACAGGGCACCCCTTGCTGATCCAAGCTCAAGCATACACTCAATCGGTCAGCATCAGGTTCATTCATGGCTGCAGCCAGTGACCAGAAAACAAAGTAACCTTTGTAATAACTAGCCACGTGTGTATGATAAGAAATAACAGAGCAGGTTTTATTTCCTGGAAACAGCATATTATAAAGGAATACATATTTGCATACAGTGTCGTAATTTCCTTACACAAAGCTTAATCCTATTGGTTAATGATCGCTTTAACTCTATTGGTTATCATACTTTCTAATCCTATTGGTTAATAAACTCCTATCTTTTATGTAACATGTTTACCAACATCTAAAATTCCTATATGTGCTCTTTAAGTAGAATATCTGGGGATTTTTGCTAAGCTCGTAACCTACATATGTCTGGTTATGTTTTCACACCTGCTATACCGCAAACTGATAAATACCCTTTGAAGCTTATATGTCTAGCTGCTGACATTATATTTCTGCTAGGAAATTACCGTAAAACATATCTTAGCTAAAGGTCATAACTTCACAATATGGGTTCAAACAAATTAAAATGTCTGGTACTTTTTCCTGTATCAGCACTAAGCTAAAATAATTAGAAACAGATTATCAGATGTCAATTAAAAATGGAGTCTTATGAACAAATATGGCTTCCATCTTTATCAACTTGAGCAATGATGAAAGACCCATATGTGAGAGTTGCATAAAAGGCAAGCAAGCTTGCAACCCATTTCCACAGTCAGTTAATAGAGCAGAGACACCATTAGCTCTAGTGCACACAGATGTGTGTGGTCCAATGAAGGAAGAATCAATCAGTGGCTACAGGTATTTCATGACTCTCATTGATGACGCCACAAGAATGACACGTGTACTTTCTTATAGAGAAGAGTGAAGTTGTCAACAAAATTGTGGAGTACAAAAACCTGGTGGAGAATCAGACAGATCTGAAACTAAAGATCCTGAGATCAGACAACAGTGGAGAGTATAATAACAAAGTATTTAGGGCCATACACACTAGACAATTTTTTTTAACCGATATGGACGATATAGACGATTTTGAACGATATATCGTTCAAGTTGTCTAGTGTGTATGGACCCCCCGATGGCCGATGCGCACACCCGTGCTCATTAAGGGCAGGTCATTGGTCGGCTGTGCATGCAGCTCAATGAGAGCAATGTCATCGCTCATCACGGCATGTGTGTACGGAGCCGCAATGAGCGATGTGCACAATGTGACATTGATCCTCTTCATGGACCGCCCCGGCTTTAGCTTACCAGCTTACCAGCCACTGATGCACTTCACGAAGCTGCGCACCGTACAGCCACAGCCTTTTCCTTCAGTGTACAGTCACCGCTGCCCCACCAATGTAGTCACCGCTGCCCCACCAATGCATAGCCCACATCCACTGTACCACTGTAAATTTCCAATTATTTCTAAATAAACACTTCAAATGCCAGCGTTAATATATGCTGCGGACGCATGGCGTATCTTATTACCATATACGATAAAAGTGCGCTGTACGTCGCAAACACTACATCCCTTAAGAGAAAACAAGAAGTCGCACACATTGTTGGCTGAGGTCCAATGCTTTGAGATGTATATATTTGATATTAAAAGGGTATGCATACAATATAACACATGTACAGTATATATATGGTTACAGAGTTACAATTACACAAGAAGCAGTTGTAGTTACATAAGGATCAATTACAGCCAGTATACTTCACACTATTTGCTCAATGCACAGTCCGCTCCATCTTTGAATCTGCACCAACAGCAACGAAAAACAACAGAACTTCCTGGGTGAGGGGAAATACCTATATACTGTGTATTGGGGGAAGTACATGTCTGGGACTGAGTCTTCCGTTATTGGTCCAGGGGAGGGATATCTCTCATTCATGATGTGTTATTGGTCAGTTTGAGAGCTTTTGTTCTAGGTTGCTGGCACATGTGTCTTCAGGAAATCCTTTGTATTTATACATTTGTTCATAACTAACCGTTGCAATGTGCTACAATCTACTCATAGCTATCAAATTAACACACTCATTCCTCTGATCATTTTGACACTAAGCATGATATGTTTATCTTGTTCCGTTCCAATAATACATATACATCTGATGTTAAACTCTATTATATAATTTAATACATAATCATGCTAAACATGTTTTGTCTATGTGTTGTATGAATATGTTGTATATGTCTTTATGGCTTCATTGAGCGAATGCGTATGCTACCGTATATGCGCAAAATTCACAAACAGAGACCCATCTGCTTGGAGTTTGTATGTGATGTGTATGTAATATTTTTGACTTTGACTGTCCACCCTTTGACAGTAGACAATAACTGTCATAACTGTCACACTAAACATAATTACAAAAAAAAAATTCAAACAATAATCGGTGACCTAGACACATGTATGTATTCATTTTGCAAATCAGACATTGACTATATTTGGGGAAGACAGGGAGGAGGACGGGACATCCTCTATATGCACTCGGCAGTCACGGGACCACTGGTTGGGTGTGGGATGACATTCAACCTATAGAGTATGCTGGGACAGTGCTATGGCCTATGATGTCTGATTTGAACGAAAGTTGCACACATACATGCACCTATGTCTTTGTACACTGATGTTTGGATTCGATAGAGGTTTTTCTGGGTAGAGGGAGAAAACACAAACAAATCGTGAAAGAGACATATAAAATTTTCATGGTATATATTCCTATCACTCCCTGAACATTGTTTCCATTTCTGGATCGTATGCTAGGTCTGTTTCATCATTGAACAAGGGTTATTATTTCAGGTAGTGTCCTTCCTAGATAACACAAACCTTCGGAGTTCAGGGAAAGCCACTCATAAACTTTTCTTCCACATATATTAATGAGCTCTTTATCTGCTATGTGTGAATACCCATTGTCTGATTGTTCCTGATTACCTCCCAATTTCCTGATTTCCTGAAATTGGTGAGATTTAAACATACCAGGGATTTATCTATGGTACTGGTGGATCTTAAGACTAGGGGGTCTAGTTATATTATATTCCTTGTCCACCGGTCCCCCCCCCTCCGTGTAATTCAAGTACCTCAGCTAACTCTTAAGAATATGGCACTAATCCTGCATTATTTGGTCTTAAAGGTACCTGTGAGCACATCCAACATTCCGTTTGGTTTAAGACCTTACCCACTAGTGAGTGGTAATCACTCAAGGGATGTCTGTCAAATGCTGCCTTATTGCTAGACTGACATCTCTGGATGCACTCATCTTCAATTATAGGGTCACAATAACTACAAAATACAGTATTCCTCAGACAATAGCCTATCACGTTACCTCCGAACTCCGTAACTACTAGACCTTTAATTTTCTCTGTGTTTAACAAAGTGATAGGCTGATCATGGGATCCTATAAAGACATCACTCCTTTCTCGAGAACCAGTTCCAGTCCCACACTCGACTCCTCATGAAACCTCACAAAAATAGTATGTCCTGAAAAAAAAAATGTTTGTCAACGGGAAAAAGAAAGTTAGAACAAAACAAATCTTGAAATCTTGAAAAGAAAGATAGAACAAAACAAATCTTGCTTATAGCAAATCCGTTTTCTACAACTTGTATTTCTGTAATCCTTTAGTACGCTCAGGTAGTGTTCAACAGTGCCGCCTCTCAGTCTTCACGGAAAAGACTCTCGGGTGACACTTCTGTGATCTCACTCCCTTTATGAGTTCCTTCCGGACTACCGACTTTCCTGCGATGGGAATTTGTGGACCCAAGTTTCTCGGTTACTTTCACTGGGATCGTGCTGTCAACAAAACTTGGTAAGGTCCTTCCCACCTGTCTATTAGGCAACCTGAGTGTAAGAACAATCACACAGTCTCTTGGTTCACAATCAAGACAGTTTGTAGTTGGCATACCAGGAATCAACAGTTTCAAGTTCTTTTGTTAAGTTCTCAAATGCTGGCTCATCTCGATAAGGTACTGTACTGTCACCTCATTGGTGTATTTCTGATCATGATGCGGATCGATCATGACATGAGGTTGTCTTCCAAAAACAAAACAAAAATTTCAAAGATGAGGTGATTCGTTAAGTGGGGATCTGTGAGTGGTTCCGATGCTATATAACACTAGTGGCAGTGTCTATTACCACAATAGTCCAGTTTCTAGCTATCACTTTGCTCCTAGGAATTAGAATTATTAGAATTATTAGGAATTATCTACACACAAATTTCTGCACAATTTTCTTTGCGGTAAACACAGCAGTATTTGTGGCGGCAGGAAATGCCTCTACCCAGTTTGAGAAAACATCAGTGCACACCAATACATATTTCAGATTCCTACAGGGTGTTAACTGTATGAAGTCGATTTGTATTACCTGAAAAGGTCCGTCTGCAGGAGGAGTATGGGATGGCTCTGTCAGTGCTACCTTACCAAATGTTCTTCCTCATGCAAGTAAGACAGGTCATTGCTTTCCTGCTTGCCTGAGAAGAGAACCCTGGTACATGCCAGTAAGCTCTTACCAATTTGCACATACCTATCTTACCCTAGGCGAGTCAGACCATGTTCCGCCTCAGCTAGGCCTGGGAGATACATCCCTGGGGGCCACTGGCTTACCTTGTCCATCTCTCCAGAGTCCTGAGGACTTCTGACCATACCCCTTCGCCTTCCAGACCTCCTTTTCCTGTAGGGAACACAAATTTGCATATCAATTTAATTGTGTGTTTGCAAATGTAGAGTACCATGAGCATAACTAAAAAAAAAAACCATCTCTAGAGGGAAAAAGAAAAAAACTATATCAGGTCTTTGTTCACCAACGGGCTGTCACTTATGTCTGGTCTCGTAGTAAAGGTCTGATTCAGATATTCCACACCATCATGCATATCAGTGTCTATACAAAATTTTCCTTCACCAGTATTCGCATCCTCACACCCTTTGTGCATTACAAGGCACACTGCAATAATATACTGGTGCCATCGTGACAGCTCCCTCGTGCTGATGAGACATACCGGGTTCAGGCAGAACTTTGAAGGACCAATACGGCATGTGGTGTATGAACTGTGAAATCATGTATCAGTACTACGTCCTAGGTATTTGACCCTTGTCCTATACAATTGCAGTTTATCCTTTGAGACCTTGTGTCCTGTCTGGAAGAGACGAAACAGAAACTGTTTCGTATCTGCCAGGGACGACTCAAATGAATCAGCGCACAACAACAAGTCATCAACCTATTGTATCAGCACCGACCAATTCTCAGGCTGAAAGGACTGTAAACAGTCATGTAGGGCTTGGGAGAAAATACTCAGGCTGTCACTTGAAACCTTGGGAGAATCGGGTCCATGTATTGTACCCCCTTTGTGAATGCAAAGATGAAGAGGAAACTGTGAAGAAAATAGAACAGAGGTTGGTGACAGTAAAGTTTGTAGAGGTGGAGAGGATTTTATTAAAATGACAACTGGATTGGGCACTACGGGGAATAGATTAACTACTTGGTCTACCCCCCTTAAAGCTTGTGCTTGCTGTGTCACTACTGGGACTACCTCAGCCATCAATCCAGTGTCCTGTCCTTCCTAAGTTCATAGGGAACCCGGTATCTGTGAGATAATTTCCTCTACCTGTGATGGACATGAATCTAGAACAGTGGAATGCAACATTAGTCTTTGAGGAGTATCTAACATACCTTGTACTTCCTGAGCGGGAGTACAATATATGTATTTCACATTTCAATTTACATAACAAAATCTCTGTCGATTAAGTTAGTCAGGGGCCACTGCTGCTAGGAAAAATAAAATAAAAGGGTTTAGCATCATAGAGGCCCAATCGTAACTTCAGCAGGTTTTGTCAAAGGGTAATGTTGCACTTCTCTCGTTCCTCCCATTTGCCGATTTAGTGTTTACCAGTGATCTTATCCTGATGGAGAATTTTCTAGTACTGCAAAAAAAAAAAAAAAAAACAAGCTTCTAGGTCATGCGAAGTATTCATTCAATCCTTCTCATCCCGTATTAAGGGTCTGTACATGGTCCAACAAACATTTCCGAGCTTATCTAGACAAGGGCATTCCTAGAAATGAATACTTCTTATGTGGTAATTAAAAAGAATTACCCTGTTGGTTACCCCATCTCTGTCCACTTTCCTACTAGGAAATACTAATGTGCGGACAGGATATGCTCCATTTATGACATTACTTTCTTGATTTTTATTTTATTTTTGGGTTTTACTATATATGTACTTGAATGACTCCATACTTACCAGTTCTACTGGTCTCATCCACTTACCCTGCAGGCTACAGCTCCTCTTTTACCGGTTGGATACCACTCCTCTGAGTGCATGAGAAATGACTGAAACCAGTCAGGTCACCTTCTCCTCCTAAATAAAACTTTGACATTCATTAGTACATATATAGGTTACATTCATATTTTTCATATTTTTATTATTTTCACTAGTTTGTATGCTGGCTGTAACTGCTTCCACATCCACATATGGCAGTGTACTTGCTTTCTCTTTTTACTTACTTATTGTTGCTACGAGTTCAAACAGTTATTATGTTTTCATTCTTGTCTTATATGACTTTGGTTAAACATACTACCTGCAATACCTCAGGATCAAAACCACCAATCACTGGAAATGATATTCCACCATTCATACATACTCAATCATTACAAAAAGCCTCTGTGTGTGGACCATATTTCCCAAACATAATATACCGAGCAGACCCTCTTGGCCTCTGCTCCTCAGCCTGAACCCTGGCTCCTGAAATGCCTCTCGGTTGCGCATTTGGCTCCCATCGTGGGCCTTTTAACATGACCACCAAATGAACAAGCGAGATGACGGTGAAAAGTCCCTTCGAGCGCTTTTCACCCGCTCCTTCACCGCTGGAATGTACCACGACTCACTCCTGTAGTGATTCCCCGCGTACCCAGTGTGTATCCCTACCAGACCCCTGCACTGGAAGTATGGAGCATTAACAGAATTAATACCCCACCTTTTTCAGTGGAGTTTGAAAGCCTGTTGGAATGTTTCCTGAGAGAGAGTCAGCGAAATTTCCTTTTCTTTACACAAATCACATCTGCGTATGCTATCACACTGCGATGATGATGCAATTTGCACAAAATAATGCAAATGGTATCATGTTGCGCCGCGTATCTCACACACAGACGTGCAGTCCAATCGCACAGCTTATAGATACTTGTTATCTATACGCCCTACGATCACGGGAGTCGAATTCCACTAGCTGCGCTCCACAGCCGGAGCGTAACATCAAATAACGCTCCACCGCATGTTTTCACTACGTGCATCAATCTCAATA
Organism: Pseudophryne corroboree; assembly: GCF_028390025.1. NCBI lineage: Eukaryota > Metazoa > Chordata > Amphibia > Anura > Myobatrachidae > Pseudophryne > Pseudophryne corroboree. The sequence goes on along the minus strand of NC_086451.1, from coordinate 218,493,875 downwards.
CGTAAGGTCGCAAGCCTTCACGCCACCAAGCCTCTGCTAACTCAGTGTCTTCTACGAGAACCCAAATTGGTCATGGAGTTCAATGCATTTATACTTTCTTTAAACAACCCACACTTTTAGATTTTCTGTACAGAAAAAAAGTCATTTACCAGTGATTGATAACATCCCCTTAAAGGTATTACACTTTAAACAAAGTATTATAGTAATGTGCTTTAAAATTGTATAGTTACCTGTTAAAATGTGTTTTATCCTACCTTAACAATCAATTTCTATTATGCGGCTAACTTCCGCTTGCGTAAAAATGCACTTATGTTTCCCACAAATATTTTGTGAATTTTCGTTAACAATAACACTTTAACAATCAATTTTAAAACACTTCAATATAATATGGCTATTGACTATGATTTAAATGCTATGATTCAGATTGGATAGCTATACACACACACACACACACACACACACACACACACACACACACACACATTATTTATTACACTTCTATGAAACCCCTCACACAGCACATGTATTCATACACACATAATGAATGAATGTAGTTTCTACAGAGCCTCTAATTTGCATATCAACAGATGTTCACATGCTTGCTGTTCTAGGGTGGTTGAACAGGTTCATTAACTTTTCAATTGAGGGTTAACAAATCCTGGGGAAAAAACAAAACCTCTTCATCTGTGTGTAATTCTTACAATAAGAAAAGTATTTATCTCACTATTACTCTCTCTAAGCCCAATTGAAACGCTATTTATAATTGACTATGGCATGGGTTAGTTAAATTCATTGGTAGCTTTTAAATGGTGATGAATTTGTACATATATTTGTTTATATTGTGACAAAGGAAACAGATTGTTTAACGAACTGAAAGTCAGCTGCAAGCTAGGTGGATAGAGAGTGACCTTACGTACATAAAATGGCCACTGCTCCTCCCCCTTTCCAAGCCATGTGCATGGACAAAATGGTGGTCACAGCATGCGGCAAGAATACCATGCGGCTAGCTCTTTTGTCACAAAAAAAATCCCAATTTATACAAGCACCGGAAGTTGCCCTAATAGACAATTCCAACTGCATGGTAACAACGCTTCCACATGCTTTTTCAGCACGAACAAAGCTTTGCTACTTCAGGCCTAGCAGTATGCGAATAGGCCTCAGCATGCTAACACAGCTATATCATACCTATGCACCAACTTTTAAATGCTCTTTAAATTTACTTAACAGATAAACAATCCAATCTGAATCAAACACAATATGACTTATTGAACTTTGTTTAGCAACAATAAAAATACGCTGTAGCATTTCAAATATTGTGCATTTTTGTCACACTTATACAACAAAGAAAGATATTGTCCCTTGATTCCTATCAGTGCCTTACTTATAACACAAAAAAGGCATGCGGTTCAGCAGCATCTAGATGCGTCCATCCTTAGCTGTTAGACCACAGCAGCGTCTGTACTGCGCATCATTAAGTTCGTGATATCCTGGCTGCGAGCCTCCAACTGTAAATTTCCAATTATTTCTAAATAAACATTTCAAATGCCAGCGTTAATATATGCTGTGGACGCATGGCGCATCTTATTACCATATACGATAAAAGTGCGCTGTATGTCGCAAACACTACATCCCTTAAGAGAAAACAAGCAGTCACACATATTGTCGGTTGAGGTCCAATGCTCAGAGATGTATATATTTGATATTAAAAGGGTATGCATACAATATAACACATGTACAGTATATATATGGTTACAGAGTTACAATTACACAAGAAGCAGCTGTAGTTACATAAGGATCAATTACAGCCAGCATACTTCACCCTATTTGCTCAATGCACAGTCCGCTCCATCTTTGAATCTGCACCAACAGCAACGAAAAACAACAGAACTTCCTGGGTGAGGGGAAATACCTATATACTGTGTATTGGGGGAAGTACATGTCTGGGACTGAGTCTTCTGTTATTGGTCCAGGGGAGGGAGATCTCTCATTCATGATGTGTTATTGGTCAGTTTGAGGGCTTTTGTTCTAGGTTGTTGGCACATGTGTCTTCAGGAAATCCTTTGCATTTATACATTTGGTCATAACTAATCGTTGCAATGTGCTACAATCTACTCATAGCAATCAAATTAACACACTCATTCCCCTGATCATTTTGACACTAAGCATGATATGTTTATCTTGTTCCGTTCCAATAATACATATATATCTGATGTTAAACTCTATTATATAATTTAATACATAATGATGCTGAACATGTTTTGTCTATGTGTTGTATGAATATGTTGTATATGTCTTTGTGGCTTCACTGAGCGAATGCGTATGCTACCGTATATGCGCAAAACGCACGAACAGAGACCCATCTGTTTGGAGTTTGTATGTGATGTGTATGTAATATTTTTGACTTCGACACCACCAATGACTCTCACCCACTGCCCTACCAATGTACAAGCCACATTTAAATGAAAATCTTCCACTGTGCCACCAATGATTTATATATATATATATATATATATATATATATACATATATATATATAGTGACCAGAGGGCAGCACTCATCCATCTTTTCAAACAGGCACAGGATCCTATATTTACTTCAATGTTTATGAATTTTTACTGCAATTCTTTTGACGCCAATGATATATACAGACAGAGAGTGCCGGCTTTCCACACATTTTATATATATATATATATATATATATATACTGTATATATACGTATGTGTGTATATATATATATATATATATATATATATATATATACCTATACCTATATATATATATATATATATATACATATATATTTTTATATAAATATATATATATATACATATATATATAGCAAAGAAGGAATCAGCGGCACTCAGCAGTCTGAGTTTCAACGTGAAGGTTCTTTAATGCAGTCCTACGTCGTTTCGGGGACTAAGCCCCGTCTTCAGGGACAAATCATACACAAGTACAACCAAATATTAAACCTATTTATACCCTCCCAAACAAGTACTCATTGCAAGGATTAAACTCACCTGTCCAGTGCCCCCGCCAGCGTTGCGTCCGTCCGCGCTGTGCACGGGTCGCAGGGCACTGACGTCAGCAGACAGCGCCGGGCAGGGAGCCGATCCCGGAAGTCAAACCCCTGTTGCTAGGCAACCCCTGTTACAAAACACAAACGATATAAAACCATAATAAACAGTGCCCAAACCTAAAATAAATAACCAACAAGAGGAGACATACAAGAATGACATATATTAACTTAATTAAACCTACAGGCTCTGGTAGCAATCATCAGTGCAGTATCTACAATAGTACTAAGATAAATCAATGCTATAATATTATACTGCAAAAATTACGCGAGTGGCCGCTTAAATAGTAGTATCAAAATACCAACAATAAATATTGTGCCAAGCAGTCTGGCAACTATACGCAATAGGTATATAGTCTATAACCACATTAATGAATGTATTCATTAAAAACATTGAAGACCCAAGGTCTCATTCAAACCCCGTGGTGACAGGGTATTAAGGACATAAATCCACCTGCTTTCACATTGCAGGAGGATTTTGTTCCGATCCCCGCCCCGATGAGACAGAGGGACATGATCTATAATAATAGCATGCATGCTGGCTACCGTATGCCTGGCCAGCATGCAATGTCGGGCCACCGGTTGCTCGCTGGCCTCCTTCTCGATAGCCTGTTTGATGGCACTACGATGTAGTGCCATAGGTTCGCAATACTGCCTCTGGGTCTTGCCAATATAGGCAAGTCCACAGGGACATTTTAACATATAGATCACGTGAGTGGTGGTACACGTTACTCGATACCGGATTTTAAAATTCTTCCCTGTCTGTGGATGACTAAACGTGGAACCAGTCATGAGAGTATTGCATGTAAAGCAACCTAAACATCGGTAACAACCAACCTTGGGCCGCAGAAAGTGTGATTGCACTGATTTAGTTGAAGGAAAAATATCTAATTTAACTACTCTATCTGCAATGCTTTTCCCCTTGGTATAACTAGGGAGTAATTTAGTTCCTACCAAAGCTGGTAACGTATGATCCGTATTAACCATCGGCCAAAGTTTTTTTGCCTGGCTTACCAAGGTTGTGGTGGCTGTCGTATACCTGTTGACCCACGGGATTCTTGGAATCTCCTGGGCCAAATCTGTTACTCAAACAGTAGTATTGTTCAGTAAAGATTCTCTCGTGTGGCACAAGGCTTTAGATTTACTGGCCAAGAGTTCTGCCCGTGGGTAACCAAGCTCTTCGAATTTGGTTACCATCTGATCCATCGCCTCAATTGTCTGTTGTGGATTGGAGATAATTCTCCTCGCCCGCAGTAATTGAGAATATGGTAAGCCCTTACGTGTAGAGAGAGGATGAAAACTCTCATGATATAATAACGAGTTCCTATCAGTAGGTTTAACGTATAAGTTGGTCTGTATAACACCGCCCTCTAGAGTGATGGCCACATCCAAAAAAATAAGAATTTACTTACCGATAATTCTATTTCTCGTAGTCCGTAGTGGATGCTGGGGACTCCGTCAGGACCATGGGGAATAGCGGGCTCCGCAGGAGACAGGGCACATCTAAAAAGCTTTTTAGGTCACATGGTGTGTACTGGCTCCTCCCCCTATGACCCTCCTCCAAGCCTCAGTTAGGTACTGTGCCCGGACAAGCGTACACAATAAGGAAGGATCTTGAATCCCGGGTAAGACTCATACCAGCCACACCAATCACACCGTACAACTTGTGATCTGAACCCAGTTAACAGTATGATAACAAAACGAAGTAGCCTCTGAAAAGATGGCTCACAACAATAGTAATAACCCGATTTTTGTAACAATAACTATGTACAAGCATTGCAGACAATCCGCACTTGGGATGGGCGCCCAGCATCCACTACGGACTACGAGAAATAGAATTATCGGTAAGTAAATTCTTATTTTCTCTAACGTCCTAGTGGATGCTGGGGACTCCGTCAGGACCATGGGGATTATACCAAAGCTCCCAAACGGGCGGGAGAGTGCGGATGACTCTGCAGCACCGAATGAGAGAACTCCAGGTCCTCTTTAGCCAGAGTATCAAATTTGTAAAATTTTACAAACGTGTTCTCCCCTGACCACGTAGCTGCTCGGCAAAGTTATAATGCCGAGACTCCTCGGGCAGCCGCCCAGGATGAAGCCACCTTCCTTGTGGAATGGGCATCTACATATTTCGGCTGTGACAGGCCTGCCACAGAATGTGCAAGCTGAATTGTACTACAAATCTAGCGTGCAATAGACTGCTTAGAAGCAGGAGCACCCAGCTTGTTGGGTGCATACAATATAAACAGCAAGTCAGACTTTCTGACTCCAGCCGTCCTAACTATATATATATATATATATATATATCTTTAGGGCCCTGACAACGTCTAGTAACTTGGAGTCCTCCAAGTTCCCAGTAGCCGCAGGCACCACCATAGGTTGTTTCAGGTGAAAACGCTGACACCCCTTTAGGAAGACACTGGAGACGAGTCCCAGTTCTGCCCTGTTCAAATGGAAAATTTTAATATGGGCTTTTGTAAAACAAAACCGCCCATTCTGACAATCGCCTGGCCGAGGCCAGGGCTAACAACATGGTCACTTTCCATGTGAGATATTGGTCAACAGCATGGTCACTTTCCATGTGAGATATTTCAAATCCACAGATTTGAGCGGTTCAAACCAATATGATTTTAAGGAATCCCAACACTATGTTGAGATCTCACGGTGCCCCTAGAGGCACAAAAGAACTGTATATGCAATACACCCTTTACAATCTGTACTTCAGGAACTGAAGTCAATTTTTTTTTTTTTTTTAAATTTTTTTTTCTGGAAGAAAATCTACAGGGCCGAAATTTAAATCTTAATGAAACCCAATTTGAGGCTCAAAACACTCCTGTTTTCAGGAAGTGCAGAATCGACCTAGTTGAATTTCCTTCGTGGAGCCTTTCTGGCCTTACCCACGCAACATATTTTCACCACATGTGGTGATGACGTTGTGCGGTCACCTCCTTCCTGGCTTTGACCAAGGTAGGTATGACCTCTTATGGAATGCCTTTTTCCCTTCAGGATCCGGTATTCAACCGCCATGCCGTCAAACGCAGCCGCGGTAATTCTTGGAAAAGACATGGTACTTGCTGAAGCAAGTCCCTTCTTAGCTCCCCAGGCCCTTAGTCCTCTGTGAGCATCTCTTGAAGCTCCGGGTACCAAGTCCCTCTTGGCCCATCCGGAGCCACTAGTATAGTTCATACTCCTCTATGTCTTATAATTCTCAATACCTTGGTTATGAGAAACAGAGGAGGGAACACATACACTGACTGGTACACCCACGGTGTTACCAGAACATCCACAGCTATCGCCTGAAGATCTCAGGACCTGGCGGAATACCTGTCCCGTTTTTCGGGCGGGACGCCATCATGTCCACCTTTGGTCTTTGCCAACGGTCCACAATCATGCTGAAAAACTTCCCTATGAAGTTTCCACTCTCCCGGGTGGAGGTCATGCCTGCTGAGGAAGTCTGCTTCCCAGTCGTCCACTCCCGGAAAGAACACTGCTGACAGTGCTATCACATGATTTTCCGCCTAGCGAAAAATCCTTGCAGTTTTGTCACTGCCCTCTTGCTTCTTGTGCCGCCCTTTCTGTTTACGTGGGCGACTGCCGTGATGTTATCCCACTGGATCAATACCGGCTGACCTTGAAGCAGAGGTCTTGCTAAGTTTAGAGCCTTATAAATTTGCTCTAAGTCTATTTATGCAGAGAGAATTCTCCAGACTTAATCACACTTCCCTGGAAATTTTTTCCCTGTGTGACTGTTCTCCAGCCTCTCAGGCTGGCCTCCGTGGTCACCGGCATCCAATCCTGAATGCCAAATCTGCGGCCCTCTAGAAGATGAGCACTCTGTAATCACCACAGGAGAGACACCCTTGTCCTTGGATATAGGGTTATCCGCTGATGCATCTGAGGATGCGATCCGGACCATTTGTCCAGCAGATCCCACCGACGAGTTCTTGCGGGAAATCTGCCGAATGGAATTGCTTCGTAATAAGCCACCATTTTTACCAGGACTCTTGTGCAATGATGCACTGACACTTTTCCTGGTTTTAGGAGGATCCCGATTAGCTCGGATAACTCCCTGGCTTTCTCCACTGGGAGAAACACGTTTTTCTGGACTGTGTCCAGAATCATCCCTATGAACAGTAGACGTGTCATCGGAAAAAGCTGTGATTTTGGAATATTTAGAATCCACTCGTGCTGTCGTAGAACTACTTAAGATAGTGCTACTCCGACCTCCAACTGTTCTCTGGGCCTTGCCCTTATCAGGAAAGCGTCCATGTTTCCTTTTAAGAAAAATCATCATTCCGGCCATTACCTTGGTAAAGACCCGGGGCGCCGTGGACAACCCAAACGGCAGCGTCTGAACTGATAGTGACAGTTCTGTACCAGGAACCTGAAGTACCCTTGGTGAGAAGGGCAAATTTGGACCTGTAGGTAAGCGTCCCTGATATCCAGTGACACCATATCGTCCCCTTCTTCCTGGTTTGCTATCACTGCTCTGAGTGACTCCATCTTGATTTGAACGCTTGTATGTAAGTGTTCAAATATTTCAGATCTCACCGAGCCGTCTGGCTTCGGTACCACAATATAGTGTGGAATACTACCCCCTTCCATGTTGTAAGAGGGGTACTTTGATTATCACCTGCTGGGAATACAGCCTGTGAATTGTGTGAGGGGAAGATGTCTCGAATTTCCAATGTACACCTGGGATACTACATGTAGGATCCCGGAGCTCCCTTGCGAGTGAGCCCCCTGCGTACTGAAACTCTTGAGATGACCCCCTACCGCACCTGAGTCCGCTTGTACGGCCCCAGCGTTATGCTGCGGACTTGGCAGAAGCTGTTGCCATGGCCACCAGGTCCGATGGACCGCCCCTTTATACGGCAATACTTCCACATGCCGTCTGGAATCTGCCTCACCTGACCACTGTCGTGTCTTCGTCTGGCAGATATGTACATCACATTTACTCTTGATGCCAGAATGTAAATATCCCTCTGCGCATCACGCATATATAGAAATGCATCCTTAAAATGCTCTATAGTCAATAAAATCTTGTCCCTGTCAAGGGTATCAAAATTTTCAGTCAGGAAATCCGACCAAGCCCCCTCAGCGCTGCACCTCCAGGCTGAGGCGATTGCTGGTCGTAGTATAACACCAGTATGTGTGTATATACTGTCATGATATTTTTCAGCTTCCTATCAGCTGGCTTCTTGAGGGCGGCCGTATCTAGAGACGGTAACGCCCTGTTTTTATAAGCGTGTGAGCGCCTTATCCACCCTAAGGTGTGTTTCCCAACTCGCCCTTACTTCTGGCGGGAAAGGGTATACCGCCCATAACTTTCTATCGGAGGAACCCCACGTATCATCACACACTTCATTTAATTTATCTGATTCAGGCAAAACTACAAGTAGTTTATTCACCCCCTACAAAATACCCTTATTTGTGGTACTTGTAGTATCAGAAATATGTAACAGCTCCTTCATTGCCCTTAACATGTAACTCGTGGCCTAAAGGAAAATTACGTATGTTTCTTCACCGTCGACACTGGGGTCAGTGTCCATGTCTGTGTCTGTCGACCGACTGAGGTAAATGGGCGTTTTTACAAGCCCCTGACGGTGTCTGAGACGCCTGGACCGGTACTAATTTGTCCGCCGGCCATCTCATGTCGTCAACCGTCTTGCAGCGTGTTGACATTATCACGTAATTCCATAAGTAGACCATCCATTCCGGTGTCGACTCCCTAGAGAGTGACATCAACATTACAGGCAATTTGCTCCGCCTCCTCACCAACATTTTCCTCATACATGTCGACACACACGTACCGACATACAGCACACACACAGGGAATGCTCTGATAGAGGACAGGACCCACTAGCCCTTTGGGGAGACAGAGGGAGAGTTTGCCAGCACACACCAAAAGCGCTATAATGTATATAACAACCCTAGAAGGTGTTGTTTCTATATATGCGCTCTTAATATATAATTATATCGCCAATTTATGCCCCCCTTCTCTTTTAACCCTGTTTCTGTAGTGCAGTGCAGGGGAGAGTGGGAGCCTTCCTCACCAGCGGAGCTGATCAGGAAAATGGCGCCGTGTGCTGAGGAGAATAAGCTCCGCCCCCTTTTCGGCGGGCTTTTCCTCCCGGTTTTTTAATAACTGGCCTGGGTTAAAATACATACATATAGCCTTAATGGCTATATGTGATGTATTTATTTGCCAAATAGGTATTTATATTGCTGCCCAGGGCGCCCCCAGCAGCGCCCTGCACCCTCCGTGACCGTGTCAGTGAGCCGTGTGACAACAATGGCGCACAGCTGCAGTGCTGTGCGCTACCTCTCTGAAGACTGTGAAGTCTTCTGCCGCCTGTTTCCGGACCTCCGTTCCGCCGTCTTTCTTCAGCGTCTGTAAGGGGGATCGGCGGCGCGGCTCCGGGACGAACCCCAGGCTGACCTGTGTTCCGACTCCCTCTGGAGCTCAGTGTCCAGTAGCCTAAAACTTCAATCCTCCTGCACGCAGGTGAGTTGCAAGTCTCTCCCCTAAGTCCCTCGTTGCAGTGATCCTGTCGCCAGCAGGAATCACTGATTAGAAACCTAAAAAAAAACTTTACTAAACAGCTCCTTAAGAGAGCCATCCAGTTTGCACCCTTCTCGGACGGGCACAAAAACCTAACTGAGGCTTGGAGGAGGGTCATAGGGGGAGGAGCCAGTACACACCATGTGACCTAAAAAGCTTTTTAGATGTGCCCTGTCTCCTGCGGAGCCCGCTATTCCCCATGGTCCTGACGGAGTCCCCAGCATCCACTAGGACGTTAGAGAAATTAACTTCATGGTCTGAAATCTGATAAGTAAATTTCATGGCGCCATCCGAGGCATTGTGTTCATCCAAAAGCCTCGATAGCGTCTGTGCTGGCCCACGACAAAAGATCAACAGGTCATCTATGTACCTCTTATAGAAGTACATAGATGACCCAACTAAAGAACTAAACAATTTGGTTTCTATGGCATACATATAGGCGTTAGCGTACGACGGGGCCACTGGGGACCCCATTGCACAGCCCGCCAGCTGCAGATATTTGCGACCATTGAACGAAAAATAATTGCGGGTCAAAACTAATGTTAATAGCTACAGAAACACTTCAATTGCTGGACCCAGATATAAAGGATTATTACTAATTAGGGCCCGTACCGCCTCCACACCTGCATCATGTGGGATGCAGGTGTAGAGGCTAGTAACATCTGCACTACACAAAGACAATTGGTCAGAGGGAATAACCAACTGTTGTAAATGTACCTGCAATGTGGTGGTATCTTTCAAATACGAGGGTACTGCTTGGATACATGGGTTCAGGTATGCATCCAAGAAAATAGAGACAGGATGATATAATGAATTTCTAGCCGACACAATGGGTCGGCCCGGGCGGTTGGATAAAGACTTATGTACTTTTGGCACCGTGTAAAATAAAGGCACAGTAGGAAAATCCACTGTCATAGCCTGTACCTGCTCATTAGACAATATACCAACTGTTAAGGAATGTGACAAAAGCAAATCAAGTTCCCTCTTATATTGTGCAGTGGGATCAAAGGTTAATAATTTATAAGTAGCCATATCCGAAAGCTGTCGATTACTCTCCGCCACATAATCCGATAAATCCTGTATAATGACAGCTCCTCCCTTGTTGGCCTCCCTTATTGTAAGGTCCGTCCTAAGGGACAAATCTTTCAAGGCAGTCAACTCTTGAGCAGTGAGATTAGGATAACAAGTAATGGTGGAAGCCTGTTCATATAAATGTTCCATCATCCTTGAAAAAGTCCGAATAGAAGGATTATTGGTATTTGGGTCAAATTTAGATCTAGGTGCCACTCTTATTAATTTATCTGGAATATTGATCACCCGTTTAGGATCCATTTTATTTCCAAAGTGTTCTTTGAGACGCAATGTCCTGTTAAATTTATAATTTTCCACTTGTACAGAAAAAGCATCCGGATTTGTAGTTGGCACAAATGACAACCCGCTTGTTAAAACCTTGAGCTCAGCAGGTATAAGAGGGGTTGATGATAGATTAATCACTAAATCAGTCAATGGCATGGGGGTCATCGCATGTTGTATCCTCTTGTTCTGCCCCGACCGCCTCGTCCTCGTCGGGGGACGGGGCGATTGCCGGATCGGGTAGCAACCCCTAAAGGGTAGGTCGCTGCGGTGGATGTGGAGGGAGTGCTGGTTTGTTCACTTTCACTCACTGATATACTAGAACCAGTATGATCAAACAACTGTTTACGTTGTCGGTATCTCCTATGTTGTGATGGACGCTCATAGGTTGGGTTGGTATTGCTAAGCCATGCATAAACTCTCCTCTGTTGGTAATCTTGTTGAACTTTATGAAGTTTTTCTTTCTTGTACTTTATCAAATTACTCCTATACTGCTCCATCTGGACCTGGATTTTATTAAGCCAGTTAGTAGTATTGTACGCTGTCAACGTTGTTTTGTGAGCACTTTCAAAAGCTGTTAATTGCTCCTTAATCAGTGTCAGTTCGCGGGTAGACTCCTCTACTACCAATAGCATCAGGTCCATGGAGCGTTTGTTTAATATTGCCACCCAGCGCCTACAAAAGGGAATACTGTATCGCCCAATAGTAGGGGTGTTCCGAATCCTGAACCCCCTAGGTATTTGATTATTACGATAATAGTCTGATAAAGTAATCTCATAAGTAAATCACATTCACGTTGTTTTAATCTCTGCCATTGACGGTATAGCTCCTCTACCGTAGAGGTTGGTGGGTCATCATCCAACTTTTGTTTCATTAAAATAGCTTGAGCCTCTGCATCTGAGTAACTGTAACGTTCTTTTGCATCAAGTTGCGCCAGTTCCCAGGCTGCTTCGACATCCGAGTCTGCCACTGACATATTGCACAATTCTTGCTAAATACTGCTGGTGACTGAGCTACAGCAGCCTGTTGGAATAACACCCGTAGTGTTTAAAAACAATCATAACACTCTAAGGCAATGAATCTCTGTCCCGAGAATATATGAATGAAATAAGTAGATAGAGTCCCTTTGATGCCTTAACCAGAGTAACCCTTGTACTTCACTACTAGCATAGTGGCGCACAGGGTATCCAATACAAGTAACGGTTTAGGTTCGGCACTCAATATGGGTATGCTGGAATACTTGCTGCGGTGCCCTCTGTGATCTATGGCTAGATCCAATGTAGCAAAGAAGGAATCAGCGGCACTCAGCAGTCTGAATTTCAACGTGAAGGTTCTTTAATGCAGTCCTACGTCATTTCGGGGACTAAGCCCCGTCTTCAGTGACAAATCATACACAAGTACAACCAAACATTAAACCTATTTATATATATATATATATATATATATATATATATACTGTATATATACGTATGTGTATATATATACATATATATATATATATATATAGAGAGAGAGAGAGAGAGAGAGAGATACATATATATTTTTATACAAATTTATATATATATATATATATATATATATATATATAATTTGTGAACCCATTATAAATTAATTTTTTATTAAGTTGGTGGCACAGTGGAAATTGGTGGGGCAGTGGGTGATGAAAAAACTTCATTGGTTCCCCCTTCTACAGCCCTGCCCACACACCCAGAAATGCCTCCCCAATGTTAAAATATGTAAAAAAAAGGTGCCAATTCCAAAGATATCTTTCATCTTTCAAATTGTTTGAAAAATTGCTTAGTGTGTACACTCAATTTCATTTGTCAGGGCTCTGGGAAGTTCAAGGGAATTTGCTCATCTTCCACATTGTTCATCTTTCACATTGGTCATGTCTTCTAGTGCGTAGGGCCCTTTAGTCGCATTTTTTAGAAAATATGGCATAAAGCATCAGCTAACAATTGCCTACACACCAGACCAGAATGCCGTGAGTGAGCGGGCAAAACCGCACAATTGTTGAGAGAGCACAGACTATGTTAAGTGATGCTGGCCTGGAAAATAAGTTTTGGGCAGGAGCAGTATCTACTGCAGTATACCTAAAGAATCGTGCACCTACAGTGGCCGTCAAAGGTAAAATGCCACTGGAGGCGTGGTCCAGGAAAAAGCCTAGTATCAGTCACCTATGTGTCTTCGGGAGCAAAGTTTTTGCACATACAGTATACCAAATGAGAAAAGGAGAAAGCTAGATCCAAAATCCATAGAATGTATAATGCTTGGATACTGTGATAAAAACAAAGGATACAGATTTTGGGATGTTACAAGTAAACGTCTTCTTAAATCCAGAGAAGTGATATTCTATGAGACAGCACCATTAACTGGAGCAGTGGAGCAACAACAAAATGTATTATTGGATGCAGGGACGTGCAGTCAGGGGAGGCAGGGGAGGCAGTGCCTCCCCTGTCATAAATGATTAAAATAATAGAAAGAATATACTTATGACACATATGATGTGTCATAAGTATGTGCTTAGACTTTATATTATTTTAATCATCTTTTTATATAAAAAAAAACGGTTTTACTTATGAATCGGAGGCACCGCTTTCGGTGCCTCCCGCTAGCTATATGAGAGGGCCGGAAGCGGGGGGCGGGGCCAGGCATTGGGCAGTAAAAGCCCATTACAAAAAGCCCTGCAAGCGTCACCTCTAGGAGTGCCGCTTTGACAAGGGGCGTGCTTTCAGATATGAGAGCACTCCCCTGTCACTAAATGATTGGGCAGTGGCAGCAGGGGTGGATTGTACTGTCAGAATAACAATCCACCCCCCTTCCCGGGCTGACTGCCGCAAACAATGTCAACCCCTCTCCCGAGCTTACACCAAGGGATGCCGATTGTGACCCCCCCCCCCCGAAGTTTACCGGAGACGGAGGACTTCAAGGCAGCAGAGCAGGCTCCGTCTGTAATGTGCAGCTGCAGCACAGCATCATTATACGTATGTGGAGGCTGGGCTGACTGAACTGTAGGGGGAGCTGCAGAGTCACTTCACCCGGCCAGCTCCTCTCAGGCAGTTCCCATGGGCCTTTGAGAGTTCAGAGGTCGGGTGAGGAAGTGTTTCTGCAGCAGGTCCGTGTCTGGCATGCTGGAGGGGGGATGGCTGATCGGGTAAGTAGTCCCTGTCTTTTCTCCTCATGCCTGTTTCTCTCTCCATGTGTCTAGCTGTTTCTCTCCCTCTCTCTGTGTCCCTCTCTCTGAGTCCCTTCCCAAACCAGTCTCCCTCCCCATATCACTCTCCTCATGTCTGTGTGTCTCTCTCTCTCTGCATGTCTGTCTCTCCCTGTCTCTGTCTCTCCTGGTGTCTGTCTCTCCATGCCTCTCTCCCTCCATATGTCAGTCTCTATCTCTCTCCCCTACCAAAAATGATGAAAGAGCACACAATAGAATAACTGGATTAAGCCTTCAGGGGTCCTGGGGCACTGAAAACAGGGGGGCCCCCTTCCCTGATGTCAGGATTTAATAACCTTCTCTCACCCCCACCTCATAAAATATGTTTAATGATTCCCCTTCAGAGTCCCGCTCCTCAGTGCCTTCTTGGAGGATGTCTCCACCCCCAGTTGTCTTTTGTGCAGCGCGTCTACTCGACACTAACGCTGCAGACGGAGGGGAGACGATCAAGCCTGTGGGCACAGACTCAGGGGCAGGGCAGTTACAAGACATACCCAGTGCGAACAGTAACCCCCCCTTAAATAACTGAAAAATGTAGTACACCAACAATGAGGTGTGGTCCAACTGCAAAGAACGTAGCCACACACATCCACATTCACATATGCACACACACGCAAATGCACACAGCTACATTCACATATGCACACACACGCAAATGCACACAGCCACTTTCACATATGCACACACACGCAAATGCACACAGCCACTTTCACAAATGCACACAGCTACATTCACATATGCACACACGCAAATGCACACAGCCACTTTCACATATGCACATACACGCAAATGCACACAGCCACTTTCACATATGCACACACACGCAAATGCACACAGCCACATTCACATATGCACACAGCCACATTGGCACATTGCAGCTAGTGTCCCAAACACTAAACGAAGCACTTGTTAGTGTCTGAGCTGGGTGTGTGCAGTACAGCCTGTGCCCAGCACTCTCCCCCATCAGTCCACTCTAATCTAACCTGCTGTTGCTCCTCAGAGTCCCTCACCTAACACCACGAGCTGGAGCTGATGCTGCGATGGGAGTTTGGGACAGAGACAGATCGCAGGGCAGTGAGGAGGCGGGCACACTTCTGTCAATCCTCGCCTCCTCCTCCACTCTAATGAATCCTGTGTACTGGGACAGGGGCTTAGACACCGGCCACGGCACGCAGCCTTGTAAGGGACTGTATTGCTGGCAGCGGGCATCCCGGGCGTTTCCACGTGTCACCCGCCCTCCAGTAGAAACATCAAGGGTGTAGCCGTAGGGGATTATTCTATTTCTCTCCAGGCTCCGACACGGGCACAGCTCTCCCAGCAGCTGCCGCTGCTGCTGGGAGTGCTGTTGCTGGCGGTGGAACCTGTAGACAGTAGAACTGTCAGTGGACAGCAGCTTAGACCTGGAGGGCCCGGGGTACTTACCCCCTGGGTCCCCTCTTAATCCGGCACTGGAATAACCTATAATAATATAAAAGTTGGCATGGTTAATATATTAAAACACTTTCATTTGGCAAATATCTCATGTATATCACAGAAATAGTAAAGTGACAATCAGCTTGCAATCTGAGCTAAAATCACATATGTTTAAAAAGTACATGAAGTAATATGTTACAGTTTATGCCCCTGTTCCAATAATACAGAATACATTTCAGTATATCTGTTCCTAGTATAGTCCCTGGGGGGGTGATAGGCAGTCTATTGATGAGCACAAAATCAGCAGCATTGAATAGTTACCGCAGCTGATGGTAGGGTCACAATCCTACACCAGGCACAAGTAGTCATTCAAATGCATTGGGTATGGTTGACTGGCGGCCGGGATCCTGGCAGTCAGCATACCGACGTCGGGATCCCGGCCGCCAGAATGCGACCTTGTCCATTGTGACCCTACCATCAGCTGCGGTAACTATTCACTGCTGTTGATTTTGTGCTCATCAATAGACTGCCTATCACCCCCCAGGGACTATACTAGGAACAGGTATACTGACATGTATTCTGTATTATTGGAACAGGGGCATAAATTGTTACATATTACTTCATTTACTTTTTAAACATATCTGATTTTAATGCTAATTGCAAGCTGATTGTCACTTTACTATTTCTGTGATATACATTGGATATTTGCCATATGAAAGTGTTTTAATATATTAACCATGCCATCTCTTTTATATTATTATATTATTCTGTTGAGCGCTGTTTCATCATGTATTTTGTTTCAGGGCGTAACTAACCTCTACGTATTAACAGCTGCTGTGGAAATGCTGCCCTTGTAGCACCTGGAATAGGGGCACAGGTTCTCATACTCTACTCAGGACCCCACACGGTTCATGTTTTGCAGGTCACCTGTAGATTTTTAAAATGGTGACAGTTGGTGATACACAGTGCAGCTGCTGGGTGACATGGAAAACGTGAACCGTGTGGGGTCCTGATGACAGTTTGAGAACCACTGGGTTAACATACCATTTTCCTCAGTCTCTCTCTCCCTCCCTGTGTCTGTCTCTCCCTGTCTCGGTCTCTTTCTCCACATGTCTGTCTGTCTCTCTCTCCTTGTGTCTGTATCTCTCTCCATGTCTCCTCCTACCTCCCAATGTGTGTGTGTGCGTGTCTCTCTCTCTCTTCCTGTATCTCTACCTCCCCATGTCTGTCTCTCTTGGTCACTGTGTCTGTCTCTCCATATCTCCTCCCTCCCCATGTCACTCCTCTTTCTTCCTCTCTCTGTTCGTCTCTCTCTCTCTCTCTCTCTCTCTCTCCGTATGTCTGTCTGTCTCTCTCCCTGTGTCTGTCTCCACGTCTCTGTATATCTCTCCCTGTGTGTCTCTTTCTCCATGTCTGCTCCCTCCCCATGTGTGTGTGTTTCACTCTCTCTCCCTCCCCATGTCTGTCTCTTTCTCCATGTCTTATCCCTCCTTCTATTCGGCAACTAATGAATAGCGTCGGGAATTAGCTCCCGACGCTATTCAATTCAGTAACTAATTACCTGCAATTGTCGGGAATTCTTCTCTCATCCCCGGGGGATGAGAAGAGAAACCCGACAAAAGTGCTGCCTCGCGGCCGGCGCGAGGCTGATTCTGTCGGGAATCAGCCTCGCGCCGGGGAGTTAAGTCGGAGAATGCCCGTTCTCACGACAATTCAACCTGTTTTGTCGGCGAGAACGGGCCATCGCCGACGTAACTAGTTGCTGAATTGAATAGCGTCGGGAGCTAATTCCCGGCGCTATTCATTAGTTGCCGAATAGAATCGACCCCCTTGTGTCTGTCTCTCTTTCCCTGTGTCTGTGTCTCTCCATGTGTGTCTCTATCCCACCTCATGTCTGTCTCTCTCTCCCCATGTCCGTTTCTCTTTCCATGTTTGTGTCTGTTTGTCCCTGTCTCTTTCTCCCACCCAAGTTACTCTCTTTCCAGAACTGTCTCTCAGCATGTAAGTCTCTCTTTCAACATGTCTGTGTCTCACTCCCTCTTTCTTCCCCCCCCCCCCCCCATGTCCCCCTCACTCCCAATGTCTCCTTGGTTCTGTGTTTATATATCACACACACACGGGTTGGAGGTTTCTATATATGTGCACTCTCTTCTATTTCTATCTCTCCCTCTCTCTCATATCTGGAACCCCCCCTCCCCCCTAAAAATCCTGCATTTGCCCCTGGACTGTCACAAAGAGAACTGGGACAGACAGCTCCAGTGATGAGGAGGGCACAGCTGCGGGCAGCCAGAAAACAAAGAGCCTTATGTACACCTGGTGCGGAGGTGCAGCCCTGCCCCACCCCCAACCCGATCGCAGGCCACGCCCATGTTCCCCTGGACTACGCGGAGAACACCAGAGGAGCGGAACCCATAACTTCTACTGAGACCGTCCTGTGTGAGCTTGCATGGAAGGAGCAACGGTGGCTGGGACCCGGGAGCTGCATTAGAGGAGGTGAGATCCCATACTGCCCACTTTTTCCCACCACTACTCCCATCCTGCCCCCCCCTTCTATTACTCCCTGCCTGTCCCCCTATTCTGCACTACTGTTACTCCAATCCTGCCCCCTGCTCTCCACCACTATTACTCCCAGTCTGCCAGCCTGCTCCTCCTCTCTCTCTCTCTCTCTCTGTCATCTCCCTCTATTCCTCTCACTCTCCTCTTTCCCATATACCCCTATTTCTCCTCTCTCTTTGCCATCTCCTCTATTCCTCCTCTCCCATCTCCCTCTATTCCTTCTCTATCTTCCTTCTGCCCCCTATTCCGTCTCTCTTCCTTCTCACCCTATTCCTCTCTCTCTGCCATCTTCCCCTGTGCCTACTCCCTTGTCTATCCCTCCTGTCTTCATATTTCTCTTCTCTCTCCCATCTCCCCATATTCCACCTCTCTGTCTCTCATAAATTTATAAAAATTGACAATGTATTAGCCACCTGCTCATCACAAGTTTGATGAGCAGGAAGGCTGCAGGCACTGGCGGCATCAGACTGAGATGCAGATTAGCGGCTGGGGGTCAGGCAGTTGATGGCGGCGATTTTGTAGGCAATTGGCAGGGTCGGCAACCATTAGTGGCGGCAGTAGTGGGCATTGGCACGGCGGCAGATGATGACCTCGTCGGGACTCCACAGAGATTATGGCTGCAGTGCCTCACCAGCCACTGACCTCACCGCACGCCACTGATTGGATGTACAGGCAGCAGAAAGCGTGTCTGAATCTGAGAGTGTCAAAGCAGATAACAAGTCAGAGAACAGAAGTTCCACGAGGAGCAACAAAGGTATTCCAGCCAAGGAATACAGTGAGGAGTATGCAAACATAGCTTACTGTGAACCTCAAAACATACAGGAAGCAAAGTCAAGCACTGATTGGACAGAGTGGAACTCAGCAATTGATCAACCAGACTTTGATTCCGCATTCCTAAATGGAGAATTGATTGAGAAAATTTATATGGAATCACTTGAACATTATGATATGAACATATTCCAAACTGGGAAAGTTTGTCTCTTAAAGAAGTCACTATACGGCCTCAAGCAAAGTGGTCGTTGCTGGCATTTAAAGTTTGGTGCAGCGTTAATAGAAATGAACTTTGTTAGGTCAGAGACTGATCACTGCCTATATCACAAAACCATCAAAGAAAAGTTGTTCATCATAGCTGTCTATGCGGATTATTTACTTTTGGCAGGTCAAGAAGATCACATCACTGATGTCAAGCACCAGCTTAAACAAAGATTCAAGTTTATAGATCTAGGCCCTGCAAATCATCTATTAGGTATGAAAATTGTACAAACCTGCAAGAGGGAACTGTCACAATTGACTAACAAAAATACAATAAATTGAGGCAATAATTTCCAAGTACGGAATGGCAGATGCAAAACCAGTAAGTACTCCCATTGATAAAAGTACAAAGATGGTCCGTCAATGTGGAATATGTTGCAAGTGAAGAAAATATTGCCGACATAATGACAAAAGGACTGTCATTACACTTGCTACTTGCATTCCTGATGGAATGTGGACTAGAATATGGTTAATGTTGATTTATTCTTACTATTTTTGCTTCACGTTATGTTTTCGGTTACAGGAGTGACTCTATTGATTTGTTTGATAAAATGTCATGTTCTTTAAACTTGTGACCGGAGACAGTCTTAAGCGAGGGGGAGTGTTAGGGTATGGTGCACTCTGTACCTGTCTCCTTCTGTATATGAGTCTATGGGTGCATCCCCTAGTGTTAGACCTCTAGTGCTAGGAGTCACTTGGAGGCGGAGTTATATGATGTAAGTTCCTGTTCCTCCATCTCAGGGAGAGTGAGGAGAGTGTGACATACAGTGAGACTGAGAGACAGAGTCCTGGTGTACAAGTGTGCAGAGCTGAGACTGGAAGCAGATCTCAGCTACAGAGACTCACAGTGTTCCAGTGCATGTATCATCTTCTCTACAGTGGGAGCCATGCTTCACAACCACGGACATCTCCTGATAAGTACTGCTACCCAGTGTTGTTACCTTGTGTGATATATGGTCTCCTGATTACCGCTATCAGTTTACATCTGACTCACCTGTGTACACCAAATAAACCTGCATTACCGTTTAAGTCACAAAGTGTGTGGACTGACGTCACTGCACCAGATAGCCCAGAACACACTGTCAACTCTGCCAACAGAATCCACCTCCTCTTTGCTATCTCTATCAGTTAGAGTACCGCAGAGCTCAGTCTTAGGTCCTCTGCTTTTCTCATCTCTTGGTAAACTAATCAGCTCTTTTAGATTTCAGTATCATCTGTATGCAGATGATACTCAGATCTACCTATCCTCCCCAGATTTGTCTCTATCTGTATTGGTCCGTGTCACTGAACGCCAGTAATCTAGCCATTTCAAACCCAGTTCTCCCCCGTATTTCCAGTCAGCTTCCCAGTGTTCCTCCAGCCAGCCCCCTTTTGTCTCATCAGCCCCCTTCTGTCTCGCCAACCAGCCCCCATCTGTCTCCCCAGACAACCCCCTTATGTCTCATCAGCCCCCTTTTGTTTCACCAGCCAGCCCCCTTTGGTCTCATCAGCCCGCATCCTACTCACCAGCCAGCCCCCTTCTGCCTTACCCCTCCTGTTTCACCAGCCAGCCCCCCCTTTCTGTCTCTTTAGCCCACTCCTATCTTGGACGCACTGTCAATGTCACATGCAGTTGAGCTACCATTTTTTCTGTGTATGCGTCTAAGTCACGCTGTCAGGGAGGTGGCTAAGCAGAAGCACGGAGATGGTCCTTCTATCGGATGTGCTACGGAAGTGTTATGGGCCTGTCGCTATTAGTGGTTGCATACACAGATGCAAAATTGTTCACATTTCTCTAATTCATCTTTCAAGGAGATGGGTGTCCAGTATCAATATTTGATATTTTGACAACGCATCCTGTAGTATTGCCACTGAGTCTAGCCATACTGAGGGGGAGATGTATACAGCAGTCTAAAAGTGTAAAAGTGGACCAGTGGAGAAGTTGCTCATAGCAACCAATAAGATTCTATCATTTTATAGACAGTGCTTGATAAATGCTATCTCAAAGCTGACTGTATGGTATGGACAACTTCTCCACTTTTCCCCTCTTTACACTTCTTGATACATTTCCCCCTGAGTGAGTGAGAAGACTCTGGAGGCTGCAATTAAATTGAGGAATTTAAAACACCTCTTTTGCAATCAGAATATAGTTTGTGTGCTTATTCACCGACTTATCAGCATATAATCATATAATGTGTTATTCATTTGTAAATAGGTATAGTTCACATGTCTGTGTCTGTGTCTACTCACCAAGTGATTGACTCCGCTGATGGGTGATAGGGTCACATTACTATTGACTTGTTTACTCTTCTTGGTGGTTACTCCACCCGAACTGTAGTCTTTCTTCCAGGGACAAGCTGCTAATTGGGATCAGCTTTGGGAAAACCCTACAGTTCTATAGCTTTTAATGTAGGTGTGGTACATGTTCCCTCACCTCCCCCAATAATCTACCACACAATACAGCAGAGTAATAGGGCGGCAGTGCGCCCTGTGCCAGTCCCGTCCCCTGAATTACCACAGACCTGCAAATAAGCAGTAGACTTTGGCACAAACCCAGTCTACTGCACTGCCAGAGAGGTGTGTGGCAAGTGGTCAGTATCCGATTTCACACGAAGCCTACACATGGGCCCACTCCTCTCTTATTTTTTTTATCTGTATTTTTTGTCAATTATTTTTTATTGAATATTTTCAATATCACAAAGCACAAGCGAAAAATATGAAGCACAGAAGGTGTACAAAAATACAAATAGTATAAACTCATAAATATGCACACCATATAATCACAATACGAAAAAAAAGCATACAACAGTAGTTATACAATAAAAAAGGGGGGGGGGGAGAAAGACAAAGAAGAGCAGAGAAAAAAAAAAGAAAAGAAAAGAAAAAGGAGTACCACAGCACAATCTACCGAGCAGTTAGTAACCGCCGAAATGAAACTGATTAGCCCCCTGCAATCGTAGTGTCATCTATTGTAGAGAACTGTAATGATCAGATTCTTTGTAAGCTAACCATGGATACCAAATAGTGGTGAAGTCATGATTCCTGGAAGCTAGGGAATAAACAAGGTCATCCACGGCCATATAATGATCCATGCGAGCACACCACTTAGACATGGTGGGAATAAAGGTGGACTTCCAATGCACTGGAATGACCGGCTTCAAAGCACTGAGAATATGGCGCAAAATTGTCTTTTTATACTGGGATTTGGGTCTACATAGTAGATTTAGCAACCAAAAGCTAGGGTTTAAGGGTAGCTATTCCTGAAGTATAATGCTCGCCACTTCCACCACTTTTTGCCAAAAAGGCAGAAGCAAAGGACAGTCCCACCATATATGGAGGGGAGTACCTACAGCTTCCATACATCTCCAAAAAGAGTTGGGAACTCCAGGATACATTTTAGCCAGCAGTTTAGGGCAGCGATACCAGCGGGAGAGCACCTTATAATGAGTTTCTGTCAGCAAGATATTTAAAGAATAGAAAAACGTGTTGCTAAATATTTCTGGCCAATCCCCCTCACCAATCAAACAATCTAGGTAAGATTCCCAGTCTTTAATGAATTTCGGTTCGGAAGGAAAGCTGCAAGTGGCATGGAAGCATAATTCCAGCAGGAAATGTTAAAGTTGTAAGTATCTCCAAACGTCCTTATCTGGGCGGTCCCGTTTTGCTTAATTGCAGATAAGCTTAAAAAACCAGATGGGTCTAAAAGCTGTTCAATTCAATGGATACCATGGTGACAACACAGCCGAAACGATGAGGGAGGATTCCCAGGACGGAACGCAGGATTACCAAACAACAGCGTAAGTGGTGAGGGAGAGGGCGAAACAAGGGGTTGGGAATGCAAACGTTGCCAACAGGCAATCATAGGCCCAATTAGAGGATGGGGAGTGGAAGGAAATGCGGATAGCCACAGGAGATCTTGGTGAAGAGAAGGGAGAGATGCAAGTTCAATGTCCACCCATTGTTTCCTATCAGATCGGCGTCCCCACTCAAAGACTCTAGTAAGAGGCACCACATGATAATAGGAAAGAAAGTGTGGAAGTTGGAAGCCACCTTGCTGTTTCCTTTTTTACAGTATGTCATGGTTAAACCTAGGTCTGCAGCCCACCCAAATATAATCTGTAATCTTTTGGTGGAGAGCTGCAAACCAGGCACGAGGAATGATAATAGGAAGGGTCTGGAGGAGGTAAAGAACTCTAGGGAGGACATTCATTTTGATAACACCATTTCGTCCCAGCCATGAAATTCTCTTAGCTCCCCACACAGAGAGATCTGATTGAATTTTGGCCAGGAGGGGAGAAAAATTCGAGGAAATAGTTTAAGAGAGGTTCTTAGTCAGAATGACTCCAAGGTATTTGACCTGAGTAGGGTGCCAGGAGAAGAGAGATATGGATTGGAATGCCTGCAAGTTTGTCTGATCCACCAAAAGATTCAGAGCCACAGACTTAGATAGGTTGATTTTGAAATTAGAAAGGGCTCTATAGCGCCTGAACTCCACAAGAAGATTAGGAATAGAAATTAAAGGGTTGGATATTACGGCTAATAGGTCATCCACAAAGGGAAAAGTTTGTATTCCCTATCCCCCACATTCATCCCCATTATATTAGTATTTCTCTTACGTCCTAGTGGATACTGGGGAACTGTACTTTAGTACCATGGGGTATAGATCGGGTCCACTGGAGCCTGGCACTTTAAAACCTTTAGTGTGTGTATGTGTGTGCTGGCTCCTCCCCTCTATGCCCCTCCCACCAGACTCTGTTTAGAAAAATGTGCCCAAGGAGCCGGGTGCAATTCTCTGAGTTCCAGAGAGTTTCCTTTATTTTTTATTTTAGTTATTTATTTTCAGGTAGTACAGGTTGGCAACAAGTCTACCTGCTTTGTGGGACTTAGAGGGGGGACTGAACCAACCTCCTGAGGGTTAATGGTTCGTAATCCCAGCTGACAGGACTCTGAGCTCCTGAGGTGCTGTTTCACACACCATACTGTGTGTGCCCATGCCAGCAGCTAGCTGCCACACTTTAACAGACGCTGTGTTGACGAGTGTTAACACTGGGGTCCCGGTTAGCAGGTCCCCGGTGCGGATGGGCGGCATGTCACGCAGCGGTCACAGGCCACAAGCTGTGGTGCCCTCCGCAGACTACACTGGCTCAGCAGGGCTCTATGCTCCACAGGGTGCTCACTGTCAGTGGGCATTGTGTGTACAGTGTATATTACTTCAACCAGTATAAACAAGTTAGTGGGACTGTGCGGCATTACAGGGGCGGGGCTTCCCGGAGAGCGGGACCAGAGGCGGGAAGGCACCACTTCCTGCTTCTGCGAATCACAGGCTCCATGCATGCTGCTCCTCCATGGACCCACGCTGTTACAGACTCTGTACTGGTACCAGGGGATCATAGCAGGGGGGGGAGCACATCAGCGGTAGCGCCGCTGCACATAAGTAAGGTGGTACACATACTTTTACACCCTGCCCTGCTGCATTTTGTGTGCTGGTCTCTGTTTCTCTGTGTCACTCCAGGGGCTGTCTAGGGTCTGTGTGGAGGGGTTTTCAGTGGATTTGCTCTGCATTATCATTGTGTGCAATATGTCTGTTGACATGGTTATGTGTACTGCTTGTAACTCTACACCTTCTTCTGCGGGGTCTCTCATGTGTGAACAGTGCTCCGTATCTCCACAGGGACACAGTTCACAGGCACCTGACTGACTAGGTACTTTTAAGAGCATGATTCACAATGTGAATTCAGAACTAGCTGCAGCTAAGAAGGAGAGACAGGTGTTAAAACAGTCTATTGATTGTATGGCTAAAGCAGCAGATACCAGAAACGCTTCTCAGCCCCCTCTGTTGGTTTCACATACACGCTCACAGCCACAGGTGCTCCAATCTGATTCTGATCAGCCTGATGTAGATGATGATGATATGGATGAGGACAGCTCTCTGTCCCCCGGGGTGGAGATCCTCATTTATGCTGAAAGAGAGGTTCTTCACATACCCGATCAGGAAGCAGAACCAGATGAGGAGTTGTACTTTAATGTTAGACCTCAGCCACGTTTCCTGTGTCTAAGGAACTGAACTCCCTGGTCAGGGAGGCATGGGTGAACCCTGACAAGAAATTCAAAACTCCTCAGAGGTTTTTATTTACATTTCCCCTCCCAGCTGATGACAGGAAGGTATGGGAAAAAACCCCATCAGTCAATACATCTGTGTCCAGACTGTCTAAGAAATTGGTGCAAGGGGCTATATTCCTGATAGACCCTACTCACCGTAAAATTGAGACCACTCTCAAGGCAACATATACGGCAGCGGGCATAGCACAGCGCCCCACAATTGTTTGTGGTTGGATTTCTAGGGCAGTAGTCAAGTGGTCTGATAATATTATTAATGAATTAGACACTCTGCCCCAGGATGAGGTCATTACTCTGCTGCAACACATACAGGATGCTGCAAATTTTATGAGTGAAGCTATAAAGGAATTGTGTAAGATAAATGGCCGCACTACTGCTATGGCAGTATCGGCACGCAGAGCTCTGTGGTTATGTCAATGGTCAGTGGACGCTGATTCCAAGAAGGGTGTAGAAAATCTTCCCTGTACAGGTGATGCCTTGTTTTGATACGAGTTAAATAAATGGATCTCTCAGGCAACGGCTGGTATGTCTACCTATCTGCCATCGGCTGCACCACCTGCTCGACGTTCTTATCCAGGACCCTCCTTGCAGTCCTTTCGTGTGGCAAGGTTCAGAGGCAGGGGCCGAGGTGTCTCCACTCTCCACTACTCCCAGAGGATCTTGTGGTAAGTCCCGTAAACCTACAACTGCTGCATCCCTGGACCAGACCAACAGATCCTCTGACAATAAGCCTTCCACGAGACGGTTGGCCCCAATGGCAGGGCGACTTTCAGGTATGTGCTCGCCTTCAACACTTCGCCCACGTGTGGGTGACGTCCTGCCGGGATCCTTGGGTGAGGTACCTCATTTTGCAGGGATACCGGCTGGAATTTCAAGCACTTCCTCCTCACAGATTTTTCAAGTCAGGCTTACCAGTTTTACCTGCAGCAAAAGTTACCTTGCAAGAGGATATTCAAAAACTTTTTCAGACGGGAGTGGTGGTTCCAGTGGCTCCTCCGTTACGCAACAGGGGTTTTTACTCCAGTCTTTTTGTCATTCCAAAACCAGATGGTTTGGTGTGACCCATCTTGAACCTGAAGTCTCTAAACCCGTATCTTCAGGTGTTCAAATTCAAGATGGAATCCCTGAGGGCAGTGGTGTCCGGTCTGGAGGAGGGGGAATTCCTGGTATCTCTAGATGTCAAGGATGCTTACCTACACATTCCCATATGTCTGCTTCATCAGGCTTACCTCAGGTTCGCCGTATTGGACGACCATTTCCAGTTTCAGGCCTTACCCTTTGGCCTATCCACAGCTCCGAGGTTCTTCACCAAGTTCATGGCGGAGATGATGCTGCAACTGCGCATGATCGGAGTCGATATAGTCCCCTACTTGGACGATCTCCTGATAAAGGCTATGCCCAGGGAGCGCCTACTGCACAGCATCGATCTGATGACTCGCCTACTTACGGATCATGGGTGGATCCTAAATTTTCAGAAATCTCTCCTGGAACCGACCCAACAACTTCAGTTCCTGGGAATGATACTGGATACAGTGTCTCAAAAGGTGTTTCTTCCGATGGAGAAGGCCTTGGCTATCCAAGCTATGGTCCACTCAGTGCTCCGTCCTCGCAAGGTATCCATACATCTTTGCATAAGCTTGCTGGGCAGGATGGTAGCTGCTTATGAGACAGTCCAATACAGCAGGTTTCATGCCCGGCCATTTCAGCTGGATCTGCTGGACAAATGGTCAGGGTCTCACCTTCACATGATTCAGGAAGTGACCTTATCTCCGAAAGTCCGGATTTCTCTATTATGGTGGCTACAAGTTCCTCACCTGGTAGAAGGTAGGAATTTCAATATCCACTTGTGGATTCTATTGACAACGGATGCCAGCCTCTGGGGCTGGGGGGCTGTGACCCAGGGGGCCCAGTTCCAGGGGACATGGTCAAATCAGGAATCTGGTCTGCCGATAAACATCCTGGAACTCAGGGCTATTTACAATGCCCTTCTGCAAGCTTCCCATCTCCTGAGAGATCAGGCAATCCAGGTTCAATTGGAAAATGCCACGGCGGTGGCGTAGATAAATCCACATGGGGGGAACAAGAAGCAGAACGTTGATGCGAGAAGTGCAAAAAATACTCTTCTGGGAGGAGGCCAACGCAAAGGCCATCTCAGCCATATTCATTCCAGGAGTGGACAACTGGGAAGCAGACTTCCTCAGCAGACACAACCTCCATCCGGGAGAATGGAGCCTACATTCCCAGGTGTTAATTCACCGGTGGGGCTGTCCACAGATAGATCTGATGGCTTCTCATCTAAACAAGAAGCTATGCCGTTACTGTTCCAGAACAAGGGATCCGCAGGCTGTAGCAGTGGACGCGCTGACGACACCATGGACGTACCAGTTTGTGTACCTGTTCCCTCCTCTACCGCTAATCCCAAGGGTTCTAAAAAGACTAATAAGGGAAAGCATTAAAGGAATTCTAATTGCCCTGGATTGGCCTCGATGGGCGTGGTACTCGGACCTCCTAACCATGGCTCTGCCGCTTCAAAAGGATCTACTTCAGCAAGGTCCGTTCGTCTATCCAGACTTACCGCAGCTACGTTTGACGGTTTGGAAGTTGAGAGGGAGATTCTAGCCAGAAAGGTTTTCCCTCCAGGGTTATTTACACTATGGTCCAGGCCAGGAAGATGGTTATGTCAAAACATTATCATTGTATCTGGAATAAGTATTTTTCGTGGTGTGAAAGTAGAAAGGTTTCTCCCGTGGAATTTAGAATTGGTCACTTTTGATAATGTCGATATTATCTTAAAACATAAAGCTATACCTTTAAACACACTTTTACCATGGAGCTGCTGCGGCCGCTAAACTTAGTACACACGCTACGTACTTTATACACTGTATCACTGTCTGGACTTTGCGTACAAACGCCGCGCTGGGGGTACAAAGTACATGCAACGCGTACACACCCAATTAATACACTTTTAAACCTTATACAGTTAGTCAATATAATACACTTTAAACCTTATACAGTTAGTCAATGTAATACACTTTAAACCCTAGCAGGGAAAAGAGGACACAACACCGATTTGTAGTTAATCACTGGGTTCCGACACCACAGAGTAATATTTCTGAAAGGGGGTTAACAATACAAATTATGCACTACAATACAACAGAGTAAATGGCTACAGTCAATGTACATACGTGAGAATATTCGCGTGCGCTTCCCGGTCCGGTCCTCCGCTATCAGGTTGATAGCGTTGAGAGTCTTGTGTGCCCGGCCAGGCTGCAACAGGCTTTTTATACAATACTTTCAAAAGCAATACAATGGATACTGTAATCCCTTTGTCCACTGGACACAGGGATGCATCTTTACAGTACAGGAGAGGTCATAGGTTGATTTGAAAAGGTGGGCGATGTCTTTCTCAACTGTTCTTGTGGGTGGTCTCCTCTGGATTCCCGCTGCATACATAATATACAGTAAATACAGTTTATATCTATATTCTGCTTCTGCACATAACTATCCGCAGGAACATAAGATCTTCCGCAGACCAACACCGGAATGTTTCCCTTAAAATACCCTACAGCTAGATACCAAACACCACCTTATAACCTTAGTATGTCCCCTCCTATCCTGTACAGATGAATCCCCTTGTCCTGGAATCATTTAAACTGTTGATACTTTCTGATGTGGTGCAGGTGGACTATGTGTACAATGTGCACTATTTGGATTAAATATGTAATGTTTTGATAGCCCTCCATGCGTCCACAAACTTTGCCGTAAATACCCATACCACGCGCATGATCGCGGGAGCGACCATACACAAATTGCGGATATGTGCACGCACGGCGGAGCAAGTGCACGCGCAGTGGGCATGTGTGTGTATTTTGTACGTGATGTGTGCTCTGTAATATTTTTCGATTTTGACAGTCCACCCTTTGGCAGTCAACAATAACTGCCACTATCTAATCACTAAACAGAAAAATATCAATACAATATCTACAGACAATTGGATGGTAGGAGGAGAGTTGTAGGCGGGAAATGTATGACCTAGTGGGATAGTAAAAAGCATGTATGTATGAATCCATGTCTGAGGGGCATGTATCATCGTGCCATATATGTTCTAGATAAGCTTCGAGGTGTTGCGAAGTATACATTAAATCCTTCTTATCCCGTATTAAGGGTCTGTAAGTGGGCCAACAAACACTACCGAGCTCTTTTCGGCTTCTTGTTCCAACAAATGGGGTGCACATTTAGTTGATGATACATGGAGGGGGAACATATGTGAGTGCTAGTATATGTGGATATCACCTGTCGACTATGTGTGTCATTAACTGAAGGTTGTAGAGATGAAGATAAGACAAAAATACATTCATATAACATTTTCATAAACATTCTTGGGTATGGTCGATGTCTTTTCCAGATGGGTGTATCTGGGCAGAGGGGGAGACAAAGGAAAAACGGGTGAAAAAAACAGGCCATGGAATTCATTTGCAATCCTTATCATAACACTGTCTCTGTGGATGGGTCGTAAATTAAATCTGCTGCTGTAACAGCGCCCCCGCTCCTTAGACTCATCAATTTTGTGCCGTACTAGCGCCGCGTTAGAATTCGAACACACCTAAATATCAAGCCAATAATTATGACGACTCCCAGGATACAAAGGAGAAACTTCCCTACACTCATAATAACATTTTGAGCCCACTCTCCTAATCCTGAGAACCAATTTCGTGGGTTCAACCATGAGACCCAGCCGGTCAGCTCATTACCCACAGCGGTCAGGGTAAGGTTGTGCCTCCTCCGGAACTCCCACTTCCACTGCAATATATCATCCATCTTTTGATCGATAATCTCTGTGGGGTCGTCAGTGCTGTTTGTAATATATGTGCAGCACTTCACACCATATTGAGTTGCCAAAGTGACACAGTACCCACCCGTAACGGCTGTGATATAATTGAGGACCATCCTGTGCTGGATCAGTTCTGTCTTGTAAGCTTGTAACTCTCTTCCCGTATACCTGAAGGTGTCGTCATACATCTCAGTGATATTATCTATCAAGTTCGCTAGCGCATGGATATACCTATAATTTATAATTCCTCTGGCAGTACGGGTGATGTCTAATGCGAGAAGGAATTGAATCCCTGTGGATTCGTGGATCAAATCAGAAGCTACGTGCTCTGTCCTCTCTATGAGGTGTCTCTTGACGATGTGTTCATAGTGAGTATGAGTATAAGGAGCCTGAGCACTGCGGTGAACATCTTTCATCTTATCATGGGTTATGGTCATGACCTCTGGCAACACTCTTCCAACATAACACAATCCCTCTGAGTTCGGGGCAAGCCACTTATACGCCTTCCTCCCACATGTGAAATAGGCATCATCGGGGAGAACATAGGGGACATAATATGACATTACCATATTACAAACTTTCCAAGTGAAAAACCCCATCCTTAGTTCTCCCATCTGCTCAGTACAAGTATCAGGCTGGATGATATGAGCACAGTACCCTGGTGATACTTCTCCAACCCACATGGTCTGGCTTCCTCGAGTATACCTATACTGGAAATACCTTCCACTGTTGGCTATTTGGCGTACAAGTTGAGAGTCTATGGGTATCCTATCAGCTCTGTGCGAAAAGGCCATTGTCTGGTTATTCCATGTCACCTCCCAATTTCCCGGTTTTCGGTAATTGGAGATATTGAAACATAATAAGGATCTATCTACATGATACTGGTGGAGCTTCAAACTAGGGGGCCTAGAAATATTGAATTTCTTGTCCACCGGTCTCCCACCCCGTAATTCGAGTACCTCATCTATTGCTAAAGGGTACGGTACTAATCCTGACTTGCTCTGACCTTGAGGTACTTGTGAGCACACCCAGCATTCTGTCTGGTTTAAGACCTTACCCACTAGTGAGTGGTAATCCCTCAATGGATGACGGTCCATGTTGATATTAAGGCTGGACTGACATCTCTGGATCCACCCATCCTCGACTATGTTCTCACAATTCTTACAAATGCAATTTTCCTCAGCCAATAACCCTTCACAGTGCCTCCGAGCTCCCTGACTACCAGATCGCTCTCTGATACTCGCCTTTGCTTGAGTGATGTGTTGCTCTTGAGATTCTACAAATCCATCCTCGCCATCAGAACCCATTCCAGATCCTTTCTCGACCTCTCTGGGACCCTCACCGAAACAGACTGTCCTGGTCAACAACGGGATTAACAGGAAAACCCGGAATGCAGTCTCTTGGGGTAAGTCCATCTTGTTAAGGGAAGAGAAGGGAAACAAGAAGGGGGAGAAAGAGAAGGAGAGAAAGAGGGTAGTGGGAGATGGAGAAAATAATAAAAAAGAAAAACTGGTGCGACAACCGCCTCTGGTCTTGTTGTTCTCCGCGCTCAGGTGCCGTCTCAACAGTCCTGCCTCTCAGCTTTCCCGGAACAGACACTTCAGTGATACGATGTTCTCTACACTCTGCTCTTTGTCACGAGTTCTCTCTGGGTCAGCGAGCTTCTTACAGTGGGACGAGTGGACCCAAGTCTCTCTTTCGGCAACCTTTAATGCTGTCATGCTGTTTAGCAAGACTTGGTACGGTCCTTCCCACCTGTCAATGAGGCAACCTGAGCGTAGAAAATTTAGAATCATTACATAATCCCCAGGTTCAATGTCATGACAATTACTGTTCGGTAAGTCAGGAATCACCAGCTTTAGATTTCTGTTTTCATTCCTCAGCTTCTGGCTCATCTTAACCAAATATTTTACAGTCACTTCGTTATTGCATTTCAAATCATCCTGGGGGTCTACCATTACATGGGGTTGTCTGCCAAAAAGAATCTCAAAGGGTGATAGGTTAAGGAGGGACCTGGGAGTGGTTCTGATGCTGTACAATACTAGTGGCAAAGCTTCTGGCCACAACAATCCAGTCTCAGCCATCACTTTGCTCAGCTTGTTCTTAATAGTGCTGTTCACTCTCTCCACCTTCGCACTCGCCTGTGGTCGGTACGGAGTATGCAGCTTGCTATTAATTCCCATCAGTTTGCACATAACCTGAAAGACTTCACCTGTAAAATGGGTACCCCTATCGCTTTCAATTATTCTAGGGATACCATATCTACACACAAATTCCTGCACAATTTTCTTTGCAGTGAATGTAGCAGTATTTGTGGCAGCAGGGAACGCTTCTACCCAATTGGAAAACACATCAATACAGACTAACACATATTTTTAATTCCTACAGGGTGGAAACTGTATGAAATCAATTTGTATTACCTAAAAAGGGCCGTCTGTCGGAGGGATATGGGATGGTTCTGTTGGTATTGACTTTCCAATATTCTTCCTCAAGCCAGTAAGACATGTCATTGCTCTCTTACCCGCATGAGAAGAGAATCCTGGCGCACACCAGTAGGCTCTCACCAGCTTACACATACCCTCTTTACCCAGATGAGTCAGACCATGTGCCGCCTCAGCTAAGCTTGGAAGATATGCTCTGGGGGCCACTGGCTTACCCTGTCAACCTGTCCAAAGTCCTGAGGACTCCTGGCCATACCCCTTTGACCTCCAGACCGCCTTTTCCTGTGGAGAACACAAATTTTGCATTTCAATTAATTTTTGTGTGTTGATTGTGTTGAATGTCATCAGTGATGTGATATTTGTTTGTATGGGGGTGCTGGCTGCTGATTTAGCAGCTTCGTCTGCCCGGCTGTTACCAAGTGAGATTGGATCTTGGTTGTAAGTGTGTGCTTTGCACTTGATAACAGCCACTTTGTCTGGTTCTTGTATCGCTGTTAGAAGCCTTATTATGTGGGATGCATGCGCTACAGGTGTGCCAGCTGCCGTCATGAAATTTCTGAGGCGCCATAGGGCCCCGAAATCATGCACTACTCCAAAGGCATACCTAGAATTTGTATATATATTGGCTGACTTACCCTTGGCCAATTCACACGCTCTGGTTAGGGCAACCAGCTCAGCAACTTGTGCTGAGTGCGGTGGGCCCAGGGGCTCGGCTTCTATGATACTTCTGTCGTCTACAACTGCGTATCCAGTACACAGGTCTCCCGAGTCCGTCTGTCTGTGGCAACTACCGTCAGTGTAAAAAGTAAAATCTACGCCTTCCAGTGGGTTGTCACTAATGTCAGGTCTTGCAGTGAAAGTCTGGTTCAGGTATTCCATACAATCATGCGTATCAGTGTCTGCACTAAATCCTCCTTCACCATCATTCTCATCCTCCCCCCTTTGTGCCTGTCCAGGCACACTTGGCAGATAAGTTGCAGGATTTAGTGCACTGCATCTCTTTATGGTGATGTTTACAGGAGCCATTAGTGCTAATTCCCACTTTGTAAACCGTGCCGATGAGACATGTCTGGTTTGGGCGGAGTTCAGTAAGGCTGATACTGCATGAGGTGTATGGATTGTCAGGTTGTGTCCTAACACTACGTCTTCGCTTTTACTTACTAGCAAAGCTATTGCTGCAACACTACGCAAGCATGTGGGGAGAGACCGCGCTACGGTGTCCAACTGTGCACTGTAGTAAGCTACCGGCCTGCTGGCACCACCATGTCTCTGGGTTAGGACACCTGCCGCACACCCAGCACTTTCCGTACCATACAATTCAAAGGGTTTCCCATAATCTGGCATGCCTAATGCAGGTGCCTGTGAGAGGCACTGTTTGAGTCTCTCAAATGCCAGTTCGGACTCATCTGTGTGCGAGATCCGATCTGGTTTGTTCGAAGAGACCATCTCTTGCAAAGGTAAAGCTAGTATGGAGAACCCTGGGATCCAGTTTCGGCAGTACCCACACATTCCAAGAAAGGTGCGGATCTGTTGCTGGGTTTGTGGCAGAGTCATGTCGCGAATCGTCTGTATTCTATCAGTGGTGAGGTGTCTAAGTCCTTGCGTCAAGCAATGTCCCAAATATTTTACCCTAGTCTGGCACAGCTGCAACTTATCCTTTGAAACCTTGTGTCCCGTATTAGAAAGGTGAAACATAAGCTGTTTCGTGTCTTTCAAGGATGATTCGAGTGAATCAGAACACAGCAATAAGTCATCTACATACTGTATTAATACTGATCCGCTCTCAGGTTGAAAGGATTGTAGACAGTCATGCAAAGCCTGGGAGAAAATACTTGGGCTGTCAATGAAACCTTGGGGTAGGCGAGTCCAGGTGTACTGTACTCCCCTGTATGTGAATGCAAACAGGTATTGGCTGTCAGGGTGCAGAGGGACAGAAAAGAAAGCAGAACAGAGGTCAATGACAGTGAAAAATTTTGCAGTAGGGGAATTTGCATGAGGATGACAGCTGGATTTGGTACTACGGCGAATTGGCTCTCAACTATCTTGTTTATCCCCCTTAGATCCTGCACTAGCCTGTAACCCCTCCCCCCACTCTTTTTCACAGGGAAGATGGGACTATTGGCAGTGCTGGACGTCCTGACTAGGATGCCCTGTTGTAGCAAGCGCTCTATGACTGGGTACACTCCTAATTCCACCTCTGGCTTCAGAGGATACTGGGGGATTTTTGGAGCTATCCTACCATCTTTTATTTGCACTACTACTGGAGCTACATTCGCCATCAATCCAGTGTCTTGTCCATCTTTGATCCAGAGGGAACTCGGTATTCGTGAGATAATTTCCTCTACCTATGATGGACACCTGTCTATAACAGCAGAGTGTGACATTAGCCTTTGTGGGGTGTCTAACATATCCTGCACTTCCTGAACGTGATTCTCGGGTATATCCAAGAAGACACCCTCAGGAGTACAATATATGACACACCTCATCTTACACAATAAATCTCTCCCAAGTAGATTAGTCGGAGCCGATGCAGCCAGCAAAAAGGAATGCTTGGTTTGCAAAGGCCCTATTGTAATCTCCGCAGGTCTACTCAAAGGGTAGTGTTGCACTATTCCTGTTACTCCCATTGCCGAAATTGTTTTACCCGTGGTTTTCATACCTACCGTCGAATTGAACACTGACCTGGCCGCCCCTGTATCTACAAGAAAAGGTAAGGATCTACCAGCTACATCAACTGTGACCTCAGGTTCACTACCAAGGCTAGCAATCAACTTCACTGTCTGCAGACTACAGGTGTGGCCCAACCCCTATTGTATATTGTGACCCTCCCGCAGCGCACTGGCAGCTACAATATGTGAGGGGGGTAACTGAGAATTTTCGAAGGTCAGCCAGTCCCTCCTAGGTGGGTACCTCCTTGTTTCCCCTGCATGTGGCTCATAACTTCTCCTATGCGGTCCCTGATCCCACTTATGTGTATTATAGTGTGGTTCATATCCTGGTCTAGGGGGTCAGTATACCTTATGTGTGTCTTTATACCTACAATTCCGTGCAAAATGTCCTTCCTTCTGACAGTTATAGCATACTACTACACGTGACTTACCATCAGGGGTCTGGGGTTTTGGCTGATGCGGTTTTGTTGTAAGAGCATTTATACTTACTGTCATCAGCTTGTCCCCCTGAGACTCCCTGTGCTTAATGACGTTCCGGTCGTGCTCGATAGCGGACTCTCTTAATGCAGCCACCGAGATACCTCTCCAGTTAGGCAGAGAGGTTTGTACCCTTGTTCTTAATGCCTCTTTTAACCCGTCCATTAATACTGACACAGCTACCTCCCTGTGATGTACATTGTCCTTAATGTCCTCGATCCCAGTGTATCTAGCCATTTCCTGCAGTGCTCGATAGAAATATTCAGATGCCATTTCACCTTCTTTTTGTCTTATGGAAAATATTTTATTCCATTTGACAACAGTAGGGAAATATACTCCTAATTGCAGATTGATTTGTCGTACAATCTCCTGAGTGTACTCATCAGTGAGAGGTACTTCTGCGTCTAATCTACAATCAGTAATGAATTTCGCGGGGTCAATATTGGAAGGTAAACATACTCGTAGCACTGTTCGCCAATCTTTGTTTGTGGGTTCGGTGGCGTTACCTAACTCTTTAATGAACCTCTGGCATGCGACTAGATCTTTTCTGGGATCGAGAAATTCTGACATAATTGACCTAAATTCTGTCCGGGACCAGGGACAATGCATAGCAATGTTCCTGATGGGAGTGACTCCCTGAGCGTCAGTCCTCCCATTGGGAACTGCTATCACGCTGACAGGATTTAATTCAATTACGTCATTCTGAGTTGACTCCACAATATGAGGTGCTACTGTCTCTGCATAATGTATGGTACCGTACTTACCTGTGGACACGACCTCACTTATCCCTCCACTAGGGGGCCTTACTACTGCTCTTGCTGGTTGGGTCGTGCCCACCTGAGTATTCTGTATGGTGGCTGCTAGAGAGAGTGCCGATATCGTGCTGGGCTCATCTTCTTGCTCGCAGTTCTGAGGAAAATTTAAAATGGGATACAACTGGCAAGGGTTAGCGTTAGTACATTTATCAACTATACTCTTATCGGATACCAATATGCCATTGTCTGTAGCCACTTTCTCCCCCACAATATATGGTGGTGGTGGTGCGGTTGCCATAATTTTCCTGCTAGGTTTGGAACCTGCTGCGTGAGCTAATTCTCTTTGCATATCACCCTCTTGCTGCCATAAGTTTAAACAATCTGTGTGTCTGACCCTTTGTTTTCGGGATATTATCAGACATATCCTAATCCTTAAATTCTGCAATACCTCTGGTTCAAAACTGCCTACCTTAGGGAATGGTTCCCTATCTCCCGCAGTCATACGTTCCCATTCATTGCATAAAACTTCTGTGTGTGGTCCATGCTTCTCACACATTATGAACCTCGCTGACCCTCTAGGCCGCGGCATGTCAACCTGAACCCTGGTTGAACGTCCCTTACTTGAGCAACTGGCCCCCATATTTTGCAGGTATT
Organism: Pseudophryne corroboree; assembly: GCF_028390025.1. NCBI lineage: Eukaryota > Metazoa > Chordata > Amphibia > Anura > Myobatrachidae > Pseudophryne > Pseudophryne corroboree. The sequence goes on along the minus strand of NC_086451.1, from coordinate 218,456,742 downwards.
GCCCTTTCGGCTACTCCCACAAAAAAACAAAATACTCAATATAAGGCAACGGTGAAAGTTCTCCGAGCGCTCTTCACCCGCTCACCGCCCACGTTGGCTAATACTACCATACACTGTCGATAGCGAAGGCAATGTATCCAACTTAGGGCCCCTATGTAACCTCTATTTACTGGAAGTTTCTGGGAATAACTTAACCTTTCCAGTAAATATAGGCCGTTGGAGATTTCCTTAGAGAGGCCAGCGAAAACTCCCTAAACCTTTATTATACACAAATCACGCTTGGGTATGCTATATACAGCGCTAATGATACCGCGATTTTACGCAAAGCTCGTAATAAGGGTATCACGTTGCGCTAATTATTGCACCCACGAACGCACGGTCTAATCGCACAGCGTATAGGTACTTGTTACTTATCCGCCGTACGACCACTGGAATCGAATCACAAGCTGCGAAACCTCAGCCGGAGCGTATAAATAAAAACTAAATGGGTAAACTTCGCTAACCCCCTGGGCCGCGGTACTCTAACACAATTGGCTACCTTGCTCCTTTGTACTTAAATCTATATTAACATGAGTCAGCTGCCTCACGCCACCAAGTCTCCACTCACTTGATGTACCACTCGACGGGATCCCGAATTCCCTGGGTCCACTACGTTCTATGTTACATTCGCTCACTCACGTTCGCTCACTCAAATACACTTTGGTTTTTCTGTACAGAAAATTATCTTTCATTCAGATAAACAGCTTTACTCCCAGAGGCAATACAGTAAAAAAGGTTTTATTTAAACTAAATCTTGGAAACCGAGCAATTTGTGCTAATGTAGCGTGACTACTGTCCCGCCCCTAAACTAAAAGATACTATTGTGTAATTTGTACTTAGCGGTCGTACCCTCACGCACGTTGCGTAAACACGCGACCGTGCGTATGTCTTTACATTGCGTACGCAGTCCCGTAGTTTGTCCGAGACACGTGTACAAAAACCGTACGTCCGCAATAGTACATATCCCACACTTCTATAAATGTAAGCGATATTACCTGTAATCGCTCACTTAACACAACACAGTTTCTTTCTGTATAAACCTTTTTAACTAGGCCAGACTGTGTTTGTGTTTTACGTTTACTTCCTTAATATTTATTCTATATTTTAACTAAATAGCAACAAATTTCTCCGCACAGGTCTAAATGAATCTAGTAATCAGTACTTATGGCAACAATTTGAGCAGGTATACAGAGTACAGGTGTACGCTTGTGTTGTGTGCGCATTTGGCACCAAACAGAAATTCACAGACTTTTTAAATAGCTTTGCGTATTTACTTTACGGGTCCCACCAGCATCCCTACAAACCATGCAGAGCATCTAATCAGCAATAAAATAGGATTTCCAGTGTATCCATCGGCCAGAAAAAGGTTTACGTAGGATACCTGTCCGCCCTTTGCTGATAGATAAAGTCTGCTTTAACCTGCTAGGCTGCGGGTATGTGGAAAAACCGGACGATGCCCCCAATTGATAATGTCAATATTATCTTAAAACATAAAGCTATACCTTTAAACACACTTTTACCATGGAGCAGCTGCGGCCGCTAAACTTAGTACACACGCTACGTACTTTATACACTGTATCACTGTACGGACTTTGCATACAAACGCCGCGCTGTGGGTACAAAGTACATGCAGCGCGTACACACCCAATTAATACACTTTTAAACCTTATACAGTTAGTCAATGTAATACACTTTAAACCTTATACAGTTAGTCAATGTAATACACTTTAAACCCTAGCAGGGAAAAGAGGACACAACACCGATTTGTAGTTAATCACTGGGTTCCGACACCACAGAGTAATATTTCTGAAAGGGGGTTAACAATACAAATTATGCACTACAATACAACAGAGTAAATGGCTACAGTCAATGTACATACGTGAGAATATTCGCGTGCGCTTCCCGGTCCGGTCCTCCGCTATCAGGTTGATAGCGTTGAGAGTTTTGTGTGCCCGGCCAGGCTGCAACAGGCTTTTTATACAATACTTCCAAAAGCAATACAATGGATGCTGTAATCCCTTTGTCCATTGGACACAGGGATGCATCTTTACAGTACAGGAGAGGTCCTAGGTTGATTTGAAAAGGTGGGCGATGTCTTTCTCAACTGTTCTTGTGGGTGGTCTCCTCTGGATTCCCACCGCTTACATAATATACAGTAAATACAGTTTATATCTATATTCTGCTTCTGCACATAACTATCCGCAGGAACACAAGATCTTCCGCAGACCAACACCGGAATGTTTCCCTTAAAATACCCTACAGCTGGATACCAAACACCACCTTATAACCTTAGTCTGTCCCCTCCTATCCTGTACAGATGAATCCCCTTGTCCTGGAATCATTTAAACTGTTGATACTTTCTGATGTGGTGCAGGGGGACTATGTGTACAATGTGCACTATTTGGATTAAATATGTAATGTTTTGATAGCCCTCCATGCGTCCACAAACTCCGCCGTAAATACCCATACCACGCGCAGGATCGTGGGAGCAACCATACACAAATTGCGGATATGTGCACACACGGCGGAACAAGGGCACGCGCAGTGGGCATGTGTGTGTATTTTGTACGTGATGTGTGCTCTGTAATATTTTTCGACTTTGACACTTTCTACTTTTCCTGCAAGCGGGAGTGGATATGGGCCTACATTTAGGCTCCATCAAAGTGCAGATTTAGGCGCTATCTATTTTGTTCCAGAAACAACTTGCTATGTTGCCAGAAATACAGACTTTCCTAAAAGGAGTTCTTCATATGCAACCACCCTTCGTACCTCCCACAGCTCCATGGGATCTCAATGTGGTTTTGCCTTTTCTGCAATTGGACTGGTTTGAACCCTTACATAGGGTGGAATTGACATTTTTTACCTAGAAGACTGTGATGTTACTAGCATTGACATCTGCCAGATGTGTCTCTGAATTGGGGGCCTTATCCTGTATTTGATTTTTCATGAAGACACGGCGGAACTCAGGACCCAACCTCAGTTTTTGCCAAAAGTGGTGTCAGCTTTTCACGTGAATCAACCCATTGTGGTTCCAGTGTTGTCTGATGCTTCCATTGGTCCAGAGTCCTTGGATGTGGTGAGGGCTCTGAAGGTTTATGTCAAACGGACTGCTCGTCATCGGAAATCTGATTCACTGTTTGTCCTTTATGATGCCACAAAGATTGGTCATCCGGCTTCTAAGCAATTAATTGGTAGTTGGCTTAGGTTGACCTTTCAACAAGCCTATAATTCAGCGGCTCTGTCTTTGCCGATGTCTATTCAGGCCCACTTGACGAGATCTGTGGGCTCTTCCTGGGCGGCTGCCCAAGGTGTCTCAGCCTTACAGTTGTGCCGAGCTGCTACTTGGTCTGGTTCGAACACTTTTGTTCAGTTTTATCGGTTTGACACCTTGGCCAAGGATGACCTTCAGTTTAGTCAGGCGGTGTTAAAGAGGTCTCAGCACTCTTCCACCCATTTGGGAGCTTTGGGACTTCCCCATGGTACTACAATACAGTTCCCCAGTATCCACTAGTATGTAAGAGAATATAGGAATTTAATACCTACCGGTAATTCCTTTTCTCGTAGTCAGTAGTGGATACTGGGCGCCATCCTCAGTGCTTCGATTCCTGCTTACCTGAGTAAGTGTTTGGTTGGGCCGCCATTGTGGTCCCCTTATGTTGTTGGGATAGCGTTGCTATCCTGGTTAGGTTGGTGTTGCTATCCTCTGTTCTGGTTAGCACCCTCCTTTTCAGTTATGGTTGTGTGTTGGCTTAGTGCCTCACCACTGTTGTACCTGTTTTCTTCTCTCGTGGTATGTCTGTCTCCTCGGGCACAGTTTCCTAGACTGAGTCTGGTAGGAGGGGCATAGAGGGGATGAGCCAGCACACACATACATACACAAAAGTTTTTAAAGTGCCAGGCTCCAGTGGACCCGATCTATAGCCCATGGTACAGTTCCCAAGTATCCACTCTGGACTACGAGAAAAGGAATTACCGGTAGGTATTAAATTCCTATTTTCGTCTAATGGCCCTCGCCAAGGCCTCCATACAAAGTACACAAATCAATGGCAATAAGGGACAACCCTGGCGAGTGCCATTTGAGATTTGGGTGGGGTCGGAGAGCTCCCCATTAATCCGAACTCGGGCAGAGGGAGTTGAATATTATGCTCTTATTCTCTGGAAACCTACCCGACCCAGACCCATATGTTCCAGAACACCCAGTAAAAAGTCCCAGTCCACCCTGTCAAATGCCTTAACCGCATCTGTCGATAGAAGCATAGCCTGGAACTTGTAGGAAGAGGCAGACTGTATCAAGTCCAGTATTTTGGTGGTATTGCCCTTGGCCTCACGGTCCGGAATAAATCCTGCTTGATCTGGATGAATCAAATTCGGGAGAAGCACTTTTATACGGTTAGCTATCAGCTTAGCGTACAGCTTCACGTCAATGTTTAACAGGGAGATGGGCCTATAGCTGGAGCTCTGAGCCAGGGTCCTTACCCTCCTTGGGGAAGACCAAGATATGGGCCAAGGAGATTGAGGAGAAAAGGGGAACCGGTCCTATACCTGGTTAAAGGCACGGAGCATCAAAGGAGATAAAGTCTCACCAAACAGGGCTTTTACCATTAGGGGTGGACTTAATTACCTCTTCCAATTCCTCAGAGGTAAAGGGGGCCTCCAGCAAATCCACCTCGTCAACTGTGAGTGTTGGGAACTCGACTTCTTGAAAGTAATCCCTAGTAGACATCCTACGACAAAGATCTACTCCTGCACCATTTTGATCTTGTAGGTTATATAGATGGGAGTAAAATAGTTAAAAGGCCTTAGCTATTGCTCTCGGTGTGTGGCAAGTGAGGCCAGTATCCGATTTCACATGAGTGACAAACGCGGCCGCGCGCTGGGCTTGTAAGGCCCCAGTGAACTTTTTGTCAGGTTTGTTACCCCACAAAAAGTAATGGTTACGATGTTTACGAGCATCCATTTTCATCTTATAGTAGAGAGTTGAGAGTATCATCAGAGAAAGACGTCTTATGTAACAGCTCGAGAGGATAAATTTTCTCTATCAGGGCTTCCCTATCTCCCGCAGTCATACGTTCCCATTCATTGCATAAAACTTCTGTGTGTGGTCCATGCTTCTCACACATTATGAACCTCACTGACCCTCTAGGCCGCGGCATGTCAACCTGAACCCTGGTTGAACGTCCCTTACTTGAGCAACTGGCCCCCATATTTTGCAGGTATTGCCCTTTCGGCTACTCCCACAAAAAAACAAAATACTCAATATAAGGCAACGGTGAAAGTTCTCTGAGCGCTCTTCACCCGCTCACCGCCCACGTTGGCCAGTACTACCATACACTGTCGATAGCGAAGGCAATGTATCCAACTTAGGGCCCCTATGTAACCTCTATTTACTGGAAGTTTCTGGGAATAACTTAACCTTTCCAGTAAATATAGGCCGTTGGAGATTTCCTTAGAGAGGCCAGCGAAAACTCCCTAAACCTTTATTATACACAAATCACGCTTGGGTATGCTATATACAGCGCTAATGATACCGCGATTTTACGCAAAGCTCGTAAGAAGGGTATCACGTTGCGCTAATTATTGCACCCACGAACGCATGGTCTAATCGCACAGCGTATAGGTACTTGTTACTTATCCGCCGTACGACCACTGGAATCGAATCACAAGCTGCGAAACCTCAGCCGGAGCGTATAAATAAAAACTAAATGGGTAAACTTCGCTAACCCCCTGGGCCGCGGTACTCTAACACAATTGGCTACCTTGCTCCTTTGTACTTAAATCTATATTAACATGAGTCAGCTGCCTCACGCCACCAAGTCTCCACTCACTTGATGTACCACTCGACGGGATCCCGAATTCCCTGGGTCCACTACGTTCTATGTTACGTTCGCTCACTCACGTTCGCTCACTCAAATACACTTTGGTTTTTCTGTACAGAAAATTATCTTTCATTCAGATAAACAGCTTTACTCCCAGAGGCAATACAGTAAAAAAGGTTTTATTTAAACTAAATCTTGGAAACCGAGCAATTTGTGCTAATGTAGCGTGACTACTGTCCCGCCCCTAAACTAAAAGATACTATTGTGTAATTTGTACTTAGCGGTCGTACCCTCACGCACGTTGCGTAAACACGCGACCGTGCGTATGTCTTTACATTGCGTACGCAGTCCCGTAGTTTGTCCGAGACACGTGTACAAAAACCGTACGTCCGCAATAGTACATATCCCACACTTCTATAAATGTAAGCGATATTACCTGTAATCGCTCACTTAACACAACACAGTTTCTTTCTGTATAAACCTTTTTAACTAGGCCAGACTGTGTTTGTGTTTTACGTTTACTTCCTTAATATTTATTCTATATTTTAACTAAATAGCAACAAATTTCTCCGCACAGGTCTAAATGAATCTAGTAATCAGTACTTATGGCAACAATTTGAGCAGGTATACAGAGTACAGGTGTACGCTTGTGTTGTGTGCGCATTTGGCACCAAACAGAAATTCACAGACTTTTTAAATAGCTTTGCGTATTTACTTTACGGGTCCCACCAGCATCCCTACAAACCATGCAGAGCATCTAATCAGCAATAAAATAGGATTTCCAGTGTATCCATCGGCCAGAAAAAGGTTTGCGTAGGATACCTGTCCGCCCTTTGCTGATAGATAAAGTCTGCTTTAACCTGCTAGGCTGCGGGTATGTGGAAAAACCGGACGATGCCCCCAATTGATAATGTCAATATTATCTTAAAACATAAAGCTATACCTTTAAACACACTTTTACCATGGAGCAGCTGCGGCCGCTAAACTTAGTACACACGCTACGTACTTTATACACTGTATCACTGTACGGACTTTGCATACAAACGCTGCGCTGTGGGTACAAAGTACATGCAGCGCGTACACACCCAATTAATACACTTTTAAACCTTATACAGTTAGTCAATGTAATACACTTTAAACCTTATACAGTTAGTCAATGTAATACACTTTAAACCCTAGCAGGGAAAAGAGGACACAACACCGATTTGTAGTTAATCACTGGGTTCCGACACCACAGAGTAATATTTCTGAAAGGGGGTTAACAATACAAATTATGCACTACAATACAACAGAGTAAATGGCTACAGTCAATGTACATACGTGAGAATATTCGCGTGCGCTTCCCGGTCCGGTCCTCCGCTATCAGGTTGATAGCGTTGAGAGTTTTGTGTGCCCGGCCAGGCTGCAACAGGCTTTTTATACAATACTTCCAAAAGCAATACAATGGATGCTGTAATCCCTTTGTCCATTGGACACAGGGATGCATCTTTACAGTACAGGAGAGGTCCTAGGTTGATTTGAAAAGGTGGGCGATGTCTTTCTCAACTGTTCTTGTGGGTGGTCTCCTCTGGATTCCCACCGCTTACATAATATACAGTAAATACAGTTTATATCTATATTCTGCTTCTGCACATAACTATCCGCAGGAACACAAGATCTTCCGCAGACCAACACCGGAATGTTTCCCTTAAAATACCCTACAGCTGGATACCAAACACCACCTTATAACCTTAGTCTGTCCCCTCCTATCCTGTACAGATGAATCCCCTTGTCCTGGAATCATTTAAACTGTTGATACTTTCTGATGTGGTGCAGGGGGACTATGTGTACAATGTGCACTATTTGGATTAAATATGTAATGTTTTGATAGCCCTCCATGCGTCCACAAACTCCGCCGTAAATACCCATACCACGCGCAGGATCGTGGGAGCAACCATACACAAATTGCGGATATGTGCACACACGGCGGAACAAGGGCACGCGCAGTGGGCATGTGTGTGTATTTTGTACGTGATGTGTGCTCTGTAATATTTTTCGACTTTGACACTTTCTACTTTTCCTGCAAGCGGGAGTGGATATGGGCCTACATTTAGGCTCCATCAAAGTGCAGATTTAGGCGCTATCTATTTTGTTCCAGAAACAACTTGCTATGTTGCCAGAAATACAGACTTTCCTAAAAGGAGTTCTTCATATGCAACCACCCTTCGTACCTCCCACAGCTCCATGGGATCTCAATGTGGTTTTGCCTTTTCTGCAATTGGACTGGTTTGAACCCTTACATAGGGTGGAATTGACATTTTTTACCTAGAAGACTGTGATGTTACTAGCATTGACATCTGCCAGATGTGTCTCTGAATTGGGGGCCTTATCCTGTATTTGATTTTTCATGAAGACACGGCGGAACTCAGGACCCAACCTCAGTTTTTGCCAAAAGTGGTGTCAGCTTTTCACGTGAATCAACCCATTGTGGTTCCAGTGTTGTCTGATGCTTCCATTGGTCCAGAGTCCTTGGATGTGGTGAGGGCTCTGAAGGTTTATGTCAAACGGACTGCTCGTCATCGGAAATCTGATTCACTGTTTGTCCTTTATGATGCCACAAAGATTGGTCATCCGGCTTCTAAGCAATTAATTGGTAGTTGGCTTAGGTTGACCTTTCAACAAGCCTATACTTCAGCGGCTCTGTCTTTGCCGATGTCTATTCAGGCCCACTTGACGAGATCTGTGGGCTCTTCCTGGGCGGCTGCCCAAGGTGTCTCAGCCTTACAGTTGTGCCGAGCTGCTACTTGGTCTGGTTCGAACACTTTTGTTCAGTTTTATCGGTTTGACACCTTGGCCAAGGATGACCTTCAGTTTAGTCAGGCGGTGTTAAAGAGGTCTCAGCACTCTTCCACCCATTTGGGAGCTTTGGGACTTCCCCATGGTACTACAATACAGTTCCCCAGTATCCACTAGTATGTAAGAGAAAATAGGAATTTAATACCTACCGGTAATTCCTTTTCTCGTAGTCAGTAGTGGATACTGGGCGCCATCCTCAGTGCTTCGATTCCTGCTTACCTGAGTAAGTGTTTGGTTGGGCCGCCATTGTGGTCCCCTTATGTTGTTGGGATAGCGTTGCTATCCTGGTTAGGTTGGTGTTGCTATCCTCTGTTCTGGTTAGCACCCTCCTTTTCAGTTATGGTTGTGTGTTGGCTTAGTGCCTCACCACTGTTGTACCTGTTTTCTTCTCTCGTGGTATGTCTGTCTCCTCGGGCACAGTTTCCTAGACTGAGTCTAGTAGGAGGGGCATAGAGGGGATGAGCCAGCACACACATACATACACAAAAGTTTTTAAAGTGCCAGGCTCCAGTGGACCCGATCTATAGCCCATGGTACAGTTCCCAAGTATCCACTCTGGACTACGAGAAAAGGAATTACCGGTAGGTATTAAATTCCTATTTTCGTCTAATGGCCCTCGCCAAGGCCTCCATACAAAGTACACAAATCAATGGCAATAAGGGACAACCCTGGCGAGTGCCATTTGAGATTTGGGTGGGGTCGGAGAGCTCCCCATTAGTCCGAACTCGGGCAGAGGGAGTTGAATATTATGCTCTTATTCTCTGGAAACCTACCCGACCCAGACCCATATGTTCCAGAACACCCAGTAAAAAGTCCCAGTCCACCCTGTCAAATGCCTTAACCGCATCTGTCGATAGAAGCATAGCCTGGAACTTGTAGGAAGAGGCAGACTGTATCAAGTCCAGTATTTTGGTGGTATTGCCCTTGGCCTCACGGTCCGGGATAAATCCTGCTTGATCTGGATGAATCAAATTCGGGAGAAGCACTTTTATACGGTTAGCTATCAGCTTAGCGTACAGCTTCACGTCAATGTTTAACAGGGAGATGGGCCTATAGCTGGAGCTCTGAGCCAGGGTCCTTACCCTCCTTGGGGAAGACCAAGATATGGGCCAAGAGAGATTGAGGAGAAAAGGGGAACCGGTCCTATACCTGGTTAAAGGCACGGAGCATCAAAGGAGATAAAGTCTCACCAAACAGGGCTTTTACCATTAGGGGTGGACTTAATTACCTCTTCCAATTCCTCAGAGGTAAAGGGGGCCTCCAGCAAATCCACCTCGTCAACTGTGAGTGTTGGGAACTCGACTTCTTGAAAGTAATCCCTAGTAGACATCCTACGACAAAGATCTACTCCTGCACCGTTTTGATCTTGTAGGTTATATAGATGGGAGTAAAATAGTTAAAAGGCCTTAGCTATTGCTCTCGGTGTGTGGCAAGTGAGGCCAGTATCCAATTTCACATGAGTGACAAACGCGGCCGCGCGCTGGGCTTGTAAGGCCCCAGTGAACTTTTTGTCAGGTTTGTTACCCCACAAAAAGTAATGGTTACGATGTTTACGAGCATCCATTTTCATCTTATAGTAGGGAGTTGAGAGTATCATCAGAGAAAGACGTCTTATGTAACAGCTCGAGAGGATGAATTTTCTCTATCAGGGCTTCCCTAACAGCTAAGTGCTGTTTTTTCAAGTAGGCACCTTACTGAATGACACCTTGGCCAAGGATGACCTTCAGTTTGGTCAGGCGGTGTTAAAGAGGTCTCAGCATTCTTCCACCCATTTGGGAGCTTTGGAACTTCCCCATGGTACTAAAGTACAGTTCCCCAGTATCCACTAGGACGCAAGAGAAAATAGGAATTTAATACCTACCGGTAATTCTTTTTCTCGTAGTCAGTAGTGGATACTGGGCGCCCTCCTCAGTGCTTTGATTCCTGCTTACCTGAGTAAGTGTTTGGTTGGCCCGCCGTTGCAGTCCTCTTATGTTGTTGGGATAGCTTTGCTATCCTGATTAGGTTGGTGTTGCTATCCTCTGTTCTGGTTAGCAGTCTCCTGTTCAGTTATGGTTGTGTGTTGGCTTAGTGCCTCACCGCTGTTGTTCCTGATTTCTTCTCTCGTGGTATGTCTGTCTCCTCGGGCACAGTTTCCTAGACGGCATGTGGCAAGTGAGCACAGTATCCGATTTCACATGAGCGACAAATGCGGCCATGCGCTGGGCTCGTAAGGCCCTAGCGAACACTTTGCCAGGTTTGTTACCCCACAAAAAGTAATGTTTATGACATTTACGAGCATCCATTTTCATCTTATAGTAGGGAATTGAGAGTATCATCAGAGAGAGAGGTCTTATGTAACAGCTCGAGAAATGAATTTTCTCTATCAGGGCTTCCCTAACAGCTAAGTTTTTTCAAGTAGGCACCTAACTGAATGAATTTACCCCGTATGACACACTTGTGTGCCTCCCAGATCATCACATTAGAGGCATCATCATTATCATTGATGAGAACATACTCAGCTATCTTGTCCCTAATCTTCTGTTGGCAATGTGGGTCGTGCAGGAGATGCTCGTTTGATCTTCAGGTATAGGGGGCCGAGGTGGAGGTCGGTAAAGATAAAGTTAGGGAGACGGTAGCATTATTCGTCCAGCAAATAGTAACGATATGGGAGTCTGCTACTAAATGCAGAAATCTGTGAGAGACAAACAAATAATCAAGCCTGGCATATACATTATGAGGATTGGAGTAAAAGTGGTAGTCTCTTGTAGAGGGATATTGTACGCACCATATATCCATCAGATGATAAGTATGAAGGGTTTTATGCACTCTACGATGCATCTTATCAGAAGACCATGGAGAGGGGTTAGAGGTGTCCATGCGTGGATCTATGGACCAACTAAAATCTCCCCCAAGTACAATGACACCCACTAAATATGGTTGCGCTAGGGTGAGAACCATCAAAAAATATAATTTGGGCACTGTTAGAAGCATATACAGTATATTTAAAAAGGTAAAGTCTCTATTAAAGAAGATACCCTACAATTCAATAATAGTGCCCTACCAGGGATCAATTGGTATCAGATAACATCAGTGAGGATGACATGCCGAGCGACCAAAATTGCAACACCTAATGTTTTGCCAACAGGATTGTTATTCCTGAGAGAAGGAGCAGCATCTTCTTTAAAATGCATTTCTTGCAAAAAAGCTATGTCCGCCTTTTCAGCTTTCAGTTCCCGTAAGGCCCGCAACCTCCTCTCAGGAATATTGAGTCCCTTCACATTAATAGAAAGTACATTTAATTTAGCCATTACTTAGCATACAGAACGTCAACAACTGCAACATGAGTAATACAGACTTAGGAGCATACCAGGAGAAATGAGAGACTAGCTCAGGTGGGCTTGTGAGACAGGAGAGAAAGATGTGAAGAGAAGAAAGAAAGGAGGAAGAAATAGGAGAAATGCTGAAGAGGACAACACAGAAGTTTAGGTGTAGTAGAAGTAAGAGCAAAACGCTTCTCCCGAATAACATAGTGGTAGGAATCCAGTTCCATCACAAGGTCCGAGACTACAAAACTCGGCGCAAAAGGGGCAACAGGGGAGGAACAGAGTAAACAACTAGCACATAACAAAAATAGCTACAAAATATGGCTACGCATTGACCTTGTCAGCTAGGATATAAAGGAAGCAGTCACCCTGATGCTAGGCAGGGAACCAAACAGGAACGAAATGTGAAACCCTACCCACTAGGTAGTATATAACTGCAATATGTAAGGTAAAGTAAATCAGATCTTACAATCTTTAACATTTCTTAAGGACTAACTATGTCCTTGGCATTTGAGAAACAATTGGACCCCAAGCCAGATGCTAACCCAGGCATCCCAAAATGCATACCAACCCCAAGACATGAGGGAGCTCCGATAGCGTCTACAGCTTAATAGAGGAGGTAGTCCAGGCTTGGAAGGCATACTCACACAATGAACCAGCAGAGTAAATAGATAACCAAGGAGGAGCTAGAGCCTATAGTCCATGTTCATGTCATAGGGGTGGGAGAAGCCAATGGCGCAGAAGTGTGGCTCCCATTCTGTGGTCTCAGAAATGCTCCAACAGTCTGAAAAGGAGGATCAGAGAAATGCGCCTGGGGTGGGGAGATCCGTGAGCGGAGGAAATGCCAATCGGGAGTCCAAACCTGAGGAAAGTCCAAAATGGAGTAGACAGTCGTGATGTCTTCCGGACCATTGCCATTTTGCCACCATGGGTAGCAGTAAGGCTTAACGGGTAACCCCATCTATACTTAATATGGTGACTACACAGAGCATCAGTCAAAGGCTTTACCTGGCGTCTTTATTACAACGTGTGACAGGACAGATCCTGGAACACTTGGATAGATTGATCATTAAACTCTAGGCCTTCTGAGCTCCGAAGTTTTCATCTTTCTGGGTGAAATAACGCAACCTACATATGACGTCCCATAGGTGCTCTGACTGCAGACCTCTGGGACGCAACGCCCTATGAGCCTTAGCAAAAACTATAGATTCACTCAAGTCATTTTCAAGAACTTCAGTGAAAATTTTAGTAAGAAGAACATCTTGGAGACTCTGTTGTGGTATATCTTCAGGTATACCCCAAACCCGGAAGTTATTTTTACATCCCCTACTGTCGATGTCATCAAGGCTGTCGCAAAGATTCTGTATCTCCGCTGCCTGCAATATTATTGTGTCCACTAGGTCCTTCTGAAAGGTATCACTCAGCTCCCCCGAGATTCAAGGGTGACCACACAAGAACCTAAGTTTGTCAGCTCCGACTTGAGAGCAGAAATTTCGGAATGTATCACCTCACAAAGCTTTCTCTCCAGGGACATAAAATCCGCTATTGTAGGGATGTCTGCTTTTGTAGGAAGGGACTGTAGGAACTGGAATATTTTCTGCAGATCTGGCTGTTCGCCCATTGTGCCGGTGTTAGGGGGTTCCATGGCATCTGCATAAGCCTTCAAATTGGTCGAATGAGCAGATAAAGCAGGAGTCGACGAAGCAGACATGTCCGGCTTCTGTTGAAGATTAAAGAAACGCAAAGGACATATTAAGGCACCAGATCACAGCGACTACAAGGCAGGGTCTGCCTATGGACAGCCTCGTTCACATATTAGTAGGAAATGTTCCAGATGAAATCAGCCGCTCCTCCCCAGAGGGTCCTTAGATGAACATCATAGGAGTACACGTCCTCCAACCAGACAAGGTTAGTCCAAATATCAATAGAATATGGTAAAGAGATGTAGTTAACCCATCACATTACTAGGTGAGCCATATGAGACACAGAAGTAATCCCGTTAAATGTGGGCCCATCCCAGTAGAGGGCACAAATATACTATAGTGCTGAAGGGACAGAATGTATCAAAAATAGAGAGAGAAAAAAGTCCTGTGAGCAGGGAGGCATGCACAGGAATTCTGTGTTTAGTTTCTCTATTACTTATTTTTTTGCCCCTTATATACAAAGATCGGTCAGGGCAGAATGTCTATGTACCTAAGGGAGCAGGGACCAGCTTTGGTTTCAATAGAAAGGCAAACTCAGCGAACTCCAAAAACAGTGGTGGGAGATAAAATAAAAGGCATCTGCAGAGTACCAGGCAAGTCCCCTTCTTGTAAGTGCAGATCGGGAGAAGAGGAGTTCACAGCGGCTATGTCCGGCCGCATGAACGAGCAGCTCCCTCAGCACAGCCTCCCGGCGTCCTCAGCGGCTCACAAGATCACTCCAGTCCGCAGCTGTATAGGCAGGAGAAGGCCGCAACCTGCAGGGACCAAGACGTGAGTCCCCTGTCTCCACGATCTTAACCTCCGTACTCGGGGTGGCCTGGTGGAATGCAAGCGGTTGTTGGGTGAGGAAGCAGAGGGTTCTGGAGCACTTTTAGCAGGTTATTAACCAGTGCCCACAGGAGCCCTTAGGAGATACGTCTCTCCCAGTTGCTGTCCAAGCCACACACCCCTCTTCTCTCTTAAACTGCATCTGGACATTGCATGTGCATCCACCACAGGACAAAAATCTGAAATTGTTCAACTTATATTTACTATCACTGTAGTGTAAGTCCAGGGACTTAGAGAGAGAAGCTGGAACTGGGTAATACAGAAAATGTGACCTAATCACAGGAGCTGTAGCCCCTCCCTTTAAAAAATAAAAATAATAATGATTACACATTGTGAAGTGCACAGTGCCCTGCTTAGGGGGGTGCCATTTTGCCCCTAAGCCAAGGGCAGATCCATGGGGGACACGATTAATGTGATCACACACCTTTCCTCCCACAGGCTGAGGAGGACTGCTGTAGCTCAGCCGCAGCAGCCTCTCCAGACCCATGCAGCCCAGCACACAGCAGCGTGTGCTGGTTGCTAGGGAGAATGAGAGAGGCTGCTGTCAGCTGACACATGAGGAAGGGGGAGCCAGACCTGGGTGCCTCCAGCAAGCTCAGGCCCAGGTAATTAGTACCTGCTCTCCCTCCTCTCTGCATCTCTGGCTGAGTCTAGTACAATATGTTCCTCTTACCACCCAAAGTCACTTTAAAGGTGTGTACACACTGTGAGATAAATCTGTAAGATTTTGACTATATAGTCAAAATCTTATGAAAAGTTTGTGCGTATCTCAAGGTGTTAGGCAGCTTGCGATACAGATGCGATCCCGATGCACGCTCCCGTGGGGTCGGTATCGTAAGGCTAGATAGACTGTGCAGGCAAGTCAATCTTGACTATCTAGTGTACTATCTAGTAAAAAGTATAGTCAAAATTGGCACTTAGTCAAAATCGTACATAGACAAAATCTCAAGCACAGATACTGCAGTCAAAATCTGTACTATCTGTGCTATCTGGGCTCTGGGGGAGTTCAAGGGAAATCGCATAGTCAAAATCGAACATAGCAAGGTTCTCACCGTGTGTACACACCTTAAGATATTGTTCACTATACGTCCTATTTTTATTTACACCTTTTGCACACCTTCATTAAAAATCCTCCAATAAAGAAAATATTGCTTGATGGTTTCCATAGCCCTGGAACCACTACCATCACTCCTACGCTTACAATTAGACAGGCACACCACCCAGGTAAAGGAGGAGGAAGGCAGAGGTGTAACAAGGGTAGGGCGATCAGGATGCGTGCCCTGGGCGCCGTGGCAGGCACAGCTGAGGGGGCGCCGCCGGCCAGGGCTTCGCACCTGCCCACACAGCCACAGCTGCCTGACCGCCCGCAGCTGCTTCTGCACCCCCGGATGGTGCCACCCACGGCCAGTGGTAGTCAAGCCAAAGGTGACTTACTGCCAGAAAAGGGCGCTGTCACAACAGGAGACCAGGCCACCCACCACCAGGAGAGAGTCACCCAAGTACAGTAACGGTGGTCTTGCGGCAGAGCTTGCCTTCCTGACCGGTTTCCCCCAGAGATGCCTCTGTTCTTCCTGAAGCTCTGTCCCTGGCCGAGCCTGCGGACCCACACCATTCTCAGCGGCCTGTTGTTGGGCCTCAACACCAACCACAGCCTGAGAGAGGAGCTGGGGGAGACAGAGGACAGCGGCACACAGAGGCAAGGAAGGTTGGGCACAGGAGACGCCGGAGAGGTAGCGCTGGAGCTAGATCGGTATCTGGTGTCCGAAAGCATGGGAGTGCGGGTGAGTGTGGGGCTTGGAGTCAGATGCTGTTTACGTGGTTTGTTGTCTTCATGTGTGTACACTGTATGTCCCTGTGTCATATATAGTATCCAGTGCTTAGGCAGGTATAGGTGAGAGGTTTTATCTGTGTATATAGATCTGCTTGAGTGTGTCAATATGTCATGTTTCACAGTGTTCATTCAGTGCTTAGGCATGTGTGGCACTGAGGGGCTTGTGTGTGTGTATAGGTGTATCTATCTGTGTGTATGTATACAGATGTGTGACTGTCCATGTACAAGTTTGTTCAAATTACGTTAAACAGCCCCAATGGTGTATCACAGACTTTGCAGTTTAGCCACAGCAAGCAACCCTCCAGAGTCCCATGCCTACTCAGAATATTGCGGAGCAGTCGCACTGATGTCATATTTTTAATTGCAAGTGATGGCAGCTGATGTCAGATATACTCCCCGCAAACCTGGTACATTGGCCCTCATAAAGCATGGATCGCTAAATTGCAAAATTGTGAATTGCCTGATTATCAGGAGACTACAAATCTGCTGCGAACATACTGCATGCACACGCGAAGGCCACATTGCCATTGCCGTGCATTCGTAGGTTCAGTGGGATGCAATCGCAAATTGATTGACAGGAAGTGACCATTTGTGGAAGGCAACATGGCATTTGTGGGGAGTGGTTGGGAATACACAGGTGCGTTGTGGCCATTTATGGGGTATATATCTGACGTCAGCTGCGATCACTTGCGATTTAAAACATGGTGCCGATGCGACTGCATTATTCTGAGCAGGCATGGGTCAACCGCAACTGTCAATGGCACTCGTTTTCTGCATATTTATTGCAATTCTGCAAATGAATATGCAGAGTTGTGATCGCATCGTTAAGCGTCTTTAACCATTTCAGGGTGGAGCTTCACATTTTTAGCATTAACAGTTTTGAGACAATCGCAATTTCAGACTCAGTAGCGATCCATGCTGCATCCTCCCCATTGTATGTGACTTTGTATGTGCCAGCTATGCAAATAAGACAAGATTTTGGAAAAAGTAGGAATCGCTACCTGTGGTGGAGCATCTTAACCACTTGCCTGGCATGGTAGCATCAGATGCGACCATGCCTGCAAGTGCTCTATCTGACCTGGTCGCACAGTATGTGACCAGTCAGATGGAGAGTGTTAGCAGCCGCAGGGAAGGGAAACTTCCCTCCGCTGCTGCTGCCTCCCTGCACTCTCCCCCACTGATTGCCGTGCTGCTGATCACTGCTGATCGGTCAGCACGGCAGGATCCCCCCCCCCCCTCCAGCGGCTGCAGACAATGGCAGCCGCTGGGGAGTGTAAATGAACCCTCCCAAGCCACCCCCAGACCCCCCCTGTATAACTGCAGGCTGTCCCGGCTTTCAAAATGAAAGCCGCGATGGTTGCGATGTTCCCGATGTTCCGATGGTCGCGGTGTTCCTGATCAATGCTTCGATGTTTAAAAATATATATTTAAAAAAAATATATGTATTTTTTTGCTTTTTTTTTTTTACTAAAATCATTTGGGATAGGGTTAAATTCATGTTCTTCACCTTATTCACTCATTTAAAAAAAAAGGACATTTCGGAGCGGTTTTCGGCGAAATAAATCGTCAGTTAAGTGGTTAAGTTGTGCCAAGCGTCTTGCACCATATGGTGCAAAAATGTTAGGTGTATGAGTACACAGCTGATGTGTCTAGAGAGTTATATGTAAGGCACAACAGTAAGCTAATTTTTTACATTAAAGTGAGTATTTGCTAAGTGGAAGTCGGTGCTCAGCTAGACATGACACTGCTAACAGCAGCCTCTCTGGTGATTTATATGGACACAGAAGTGTTTGTAAGGTAGAGTTGTGAGCTTGCACATGTCATGCACAATACTGTATTGACAATGGTATGTTGATTTGTGTGGTGTACTGTACATCACAGCAAGCAGCTATTACATGGATACCACGGATACCACTGTGACTCAATCACAATCCTGTACTAACCTGGTGATGTCAAAACTCAATTATTATAAGCGCTGGTATAAGTGGTAAGGGAGAATTTTGGGGGGTAGGGGTGCCAGTAACTTGCGCCCGGACCCCTAGATACACCCCTAGGGGTATACACGAAGAGAGGCATATAATAAGGGGGGTGAGGGTCACAGAGAGGCAAAGAAAGAAGGGGGAGGGGGGATACACACGGATGCTTAGAATAAGTGGAGTGGGGACACAGTAAAGCAATGAATGATGGTGGGGAAGGGACACAGAGAAACATAGGGGTATCCAATTAACCCCGATGCCGTTTCAGACGATAAAACAGCTCCGGCAGGAAACTTATCGCGGATTATGCTTCGGATGCCTGATGCACCTGAAGCATAATCCCTGATTGGATTGCCCCCGGCGATAAAATTACCCCAGCGGTCATTGACAGTCAGTAACTGGATACCCCCCAAAGAATGATGGGGAAGACGATGCGTGCTGAGAGACGACACGGGGAGGTGATGGTGTGCTGAGAGACAACGCAGGGAGAGGTGATGGTGTGCTGAGAGACGACAGACAGGAAGGTGACGGTGTGCTGAGAGACGACAAACATGGAGGTTGGTGTGCTGAGAGACGACAGACAGGGAGGTGATGGTGTGCTGAGAGATGACGCAGGGGGAGGTGATAGTATGCTGATAATTGACGCGGTGGGGAGGTGATGGTGTGCTGAGAGATGCAGGAAGGAGATGATTGTGTAGCTGAGAGACACGGGGCATGAAGTGACACGGGGGCATGTGTCTGGCTGAACCGCTATTGTATGATGATGACCATGTTAATATTCCTACACAAACAGGTATCTTCCAGCCTATGTGACTTACATGAATAGTGAATACCAACTGAAGACAACCTTCTTCCCAAGGAGGATGTATTTCTTCAGAGGTTCCACATTGTGAGAAACTATCATATAGGTAAGGTGTGTATACAATGGAAAGGAATGTTCCCATGGTGACGAGAGATGGGTGGACGGGTGGCGTGTCATGTTGGAACGGCCCATTTTCAGTGACCACGCCCCTTCTGGCATGTGGTCACACCCACTTCTTCGGCGTGCGTACATAGTGTTCGTTATATTTCTGTGTTATTTTGTTTTTGTTTTTTTTGGGGGGGAGGCGGGGGCGCTGTTCTTCATCTTGCCGGAGGGGCGCCGAAGACCCTAGTTACGCCTCTGGAGGAAGGTCACCATAATCACTGCCATACTGCAGTCCATGGGAAAAGGTTAACAGGTCTGCAATTTGCTAGGGGCGATTACCTCTCTCTTGGTCCTCCCTTGGGCACAAAGGTGTACCATTTCTTGAAGCATTAATTCATTATTAAACACATTTCCCAGCTACCTGACCTCTACTATTTTCTAGTGATGAGCGGGTTCGGTTCCTCGGAAAACCAAACCCCCCCGAACTTCACCCATTTTACACGGGTCCGAGGCATACTCGGATTCTCCCATATGGCTCGGTTAACCCGAGCGCGCCCGAACGTCGTCATCCCGCTGTCGGATTCTCGCGAGATTCTGATTCTATATAAGCATCCGCGCGTCGCCACCATTTTCACTCGTGCATTGGAAATGTTAGGGAGAGGACGTGGCTGGTGTCCTCTCCGTTTATTGTTGATTGTGCTTATTGCTTAATTGTGGGGACTGGGGAGCAGCTGTATTATTAATATAGGAGGAGTACAGTGCAGAGTTTTGCTGATCAGTGACCACCAGTTTTATCCGTTCTCTGCCTGAAAAAAACGCTCCTTATCCGTTATCTGTGCTCAGTGTGCTGCATATATCTGTGCTCACACTGCTTAATTGTGGGGACTGGGGAGCAGCAGTATTATTTAGGAGGAGTACAGTGCAGAGTTTTGCTGACAGTGACCACCAGTATACGTTGTCTGCCTGAAAAACACTCCATATATGTGCTGCATTGTAGTATATAGTAGGAGTACAGTGTAGAGATGAGCGCCGGAAATTTTTCGGGTTTTGTGTTTTGGTTTTGGGTTCGGTTCCGCGGCCGTGTTTTGGGTTCGACCGCGTTTTGGCAAAACCTCACCGAATTTTTTTTGTCGGATTCGGGTGTGTTTTGGATTCGGGTGTTTTTTTCCAAAAACACTAAAAAACAGCTTAAATCATAGAATTTGGGGGTCATTTTGATCCCAAAGTATTATTAACCTCAAAAACCATAATTTACACTCATTTTCAGTCTATTCTGAATACCTCACACCTCACAATATTATTTTTAGTCCTAAAATTTGCACCTAGGTCGCTGGATGACTAAGCTAAGCGACCCTAGTGGCCGACACAAACACCGGGCCCATCTAGGAGTGTCACTGCAGTGTCACGCAGGATGTCCCTTCCAAAAAACCCTCCCCAAACAGCACATGACGCAAAGAAAAAAAGAGGCGCAATGAGGTAGCTGTGTGAGTAAGATAAGCGACCCTAGTGGCCGACACAAACACCGGGCCCATCTAGGAGTGTCACTGCAGTGTCACGCAGGATGTCCCTTCCAAAAAACCCTCCCCAAACAGCACATGACGCAAAGAAAAAAAGAGGCGCAATGAGGTAGCTGTGTGAGTAAGATAAGCGACCCTAGTGGCCGACACAAACACCGGGCCCATCTAGGAGTGTCACTGCAGTGTCACGCAGGATGTCCCTTCCAAAAAACCCTCCCCAAACAGCACATGACGCAAAGAAAAAAAGAGGCGCAATGAGGTAGCTGTGTGAGTAAGATAAGCGACCCTAGTGGCCGACACAAACACCGGGCCCATCTAGGAGTGTCACTGCAGTGTCACGCAGGATGTCCCTTCCAAAAAACCCTCCCCAAACAGCACATGACGCAAAGAAAAAAAGAGGCGCAATGAGGTAGCTGTGTGAGTAAGAT
Source organism: Pseudophryne corroboree (assembly GCF_028390025.1). Lineage (NCBI taxonomy): Eukaryota > Metazoa > Chordata > Amphibia > Anura > Myobatrachidae > Pseudophryne > Pseudophryne corroboree. The sequence continues at coordinate 218,435,557 of NC_086451.1, read as the reverse complement.
AAGCGACCCTAGTGGCCGACACAAACACCGGGCCCATCTAGGAGTGTCACTGCAGTGTCACGCAGGATGTCCCTTCCAAAAAACCCTCCCCAAACAGCACATGACGCAAAGAAAAAAAGAGGCGCAATGAGGTAGCTGTGTGAGTAAGATAAGCGACCCTAGTGGCCGACACAAACACCGGGCCCATCTAGGAGTGTCACTGCAGTGTCACGCAGGATGTCCCTTCCAAAAAACCCTCCCCAAACAGCACATGACGCAAAGAAAAAAAGAGGCGCAATGAGGTAGCTGTGTGAGTAAGATAAGCGACCCTAGTGGCCGACACAAACACCGGGCCCATCTAGGAGTGGCACTGCAGTGTCACGCAGGATGTCCCTTCCAAAAAACCCTCCCCAAACAGCACATGACGCAAAGAAAAAAAGAGGCGCAATGAGGTAGCTGTGTGAGTAAGATAAGCGACCCTAGTGGCCGACACAAACACCGGGCCCATCTAGGAGTGTCACTGCAGTGTCACGCAGGATGTCCCTTCCAAAAAACCCTCCCCAAACAGCACATGACGCAAAGAAAAAAAGAGGCGCAATGAGGTAGCTGTGTGAGTAAGATAAGCGACCCTAGTGGCCGACACAAACACCGGGCCCATCTAGGAGTGGCACTGCAGTGTCACGCAGGATGTCCCTTCCAAAAAACCCTCCCCAAACAGCACATGACGCAAAGAAAAATTAAAGAAAAAAGAGGTGCAAGATGGAATTGTCCTTGGGCCCTCCCACCCACCCTTATGTTGTATAAACAGGACATGCACACTTTAACCAACCCATCATTTCAGTGACAGGGTCTGCCACACGACTGTGACTGAAATGACTGGTTGGTTTGGACCCCCACCAAAAAAGAAGCAATTAATCTCTCCTTGCACAAACTGGCTCTACAGAGGCAAGATGTCCACCTCATCATCATCCTCCGATATATCACCGTGTACATCCCCCTCCTCACAGATTATCAATTCGTCCCCACTGGAATCCACCATCTCAGCTCCCTGTGTACTTTGTGGAGGCAATTGCTGCTGGTCAATGTCTCCACGGAGGAATTGATTATAATTCATTTTAATGAACATCATCTTCTCCACATTTTCTGGATGTAACCTCGTACGCCGATTGCTGACAAGGTGAGCGGCGGCACTAAACACTCTTTCGGAGTACACACTTGTGGGAGGGCAACTTAGGTAGAATAAAGCCAGTTTGTGCAAGGGCCTCCAAATTGCCTCTTTTTCCTGCCAGTATAAGTACGGACTGTGTGACGTGCCTACTTGGATGCGGTCACTCATATAATCCTCCACCATTCTTTCAATGGTGAGAGAATCATATGCAGTGACAGTAGACGACATGTCTGTAATCGTTGTCAGGTCCTTCAGTCCGGACCAGATGTCAGCATCAGCAGTCGCTCCAGACTGCCCTGCATCACCGCCAGCGGGTGGGCTCGGAATTCTGAGCCTTTTCCTCGCACCCCCAGTTGCGGGAGAATGTGAAGGAGGAGATGTTGACAGGTCGCGTTCCGCTTGACTTGACAATT